>NC_139029.1:74967653-75089154 GCF_964662115.1 Mustela nivalis | reverse complement strand
GTTTATCTATCTTACTGAACTCTCTTAAGAGTACTAGAAGTCCTTCATTTGATTTGCAGGGATTTTCTAGATAGACAATCATATCTATAAAGAGAAATAGTTTTATCTCTTGATTTTTAATAGTTAAAACTCTGGTTTTTTTTTTTTTTTTTTTCTTAACTTGTTGTAGGCAAAACTTCTAATATACTGTCTTTAGTTTCAGAGCAAACATTCTTGTCCCATTACTGTTTTTAGGTGTCAAGCATTCAGTGTGACACCACCAAGGAATTCCTCACACCTTTGGGATTAGGTTCTGGGATTCATATTCCTCCTTCTCACTTAAACGTAAAAACAGGTTTGAGTATGTGGTAGAGAGCAACCTATTTTGGGTTGTCATTGTAATGAATCTGAACGTGTCTTTTATGTTTTTTGTTTTTTGCAGGGTTTCTAACTTTCCTTGAAAACATTTTTGCTAACTTATATGTTCTTGAGTTAGCATTAATTTCATCCAGATTGTTTTATGATGCGTTCTGTTCTCTAATAAATTAAAAGTTTCCTCTGAAAATGTAATGTCAGCTTTCTAATTTCTAATATACTTGTGTCATCTCTTCTTTTTCCTAATTGGATTTTCCAGAAGTTTCTATATTTT
Organism: Mustela nivalis; assembly: GCF_964662115.1. Taxonomy (NCBI): domain Eukaryota; kingdom Metazoa; phylum Chordata; class Mammalia; order Carnivora; family Mustelidae; genus Mustela; species Mustela nivalis. The sequence continues at coordinate 75,088,526 of NC_139029.1, read as the reverse complement.
GATCTTTGCAAGCCATTTATTTTTTAATTTCATTAATTTCTGATTTTATTTTTATTTTCTTACTTTTACTTTCTTTTTTTTTGGGTACTTTTTAAAAACTATATGTTTGCTCCATTTATTTTGTTTTTCTTGTTTTCCATAAAATATTTAAGACTACAGATTTTTTAGTAAGTACCACTTTGTCATTGTTCTATAGGTTTTCTAAATCTATTTCTATTCTTTTTAATGGTAACTTTAATTTCCTCTTTAAGAATTATTTAAAATTGTTTTTTTTAAAGTCTTAAAGTCAGTATTTTATTGTTAATTTCTATTTTTACTGGGTTGTAGTTGGAGAATGTGGCCTGTCAGTGTTCTGCTTTATGATATATATTGTGATTTTACTTGTGGATTAATATATGGTTAATTTTTAAAAATTTTTATTTACTTTTTATTTTTAAAATTTATTTTTTCATTTTATTTTTTATTATTTTTATTAACATATAATGTATTATTTGTTTCAGAGGTATAGATATGTGAATCATCAGTCTTATACAACTTAGAGCACTCACCATACCACATACCTTCCCCAGTCTCCATCACCTAGCCACACTATCCCTCCTACTCCCCTCCCCTCGAGAAACCCTTAGTTTGTTTTCTGAGATTAAGAGTCTCTTGTGTTTTGTCTCCCTGTCTGGTTTTGTATTGTTTCATTTTCCCCTCCCTTCCCACATGATCCTCTGTCTTGTTTCCCAAATTCCTCATATCAGTGAGAGCATATGATAATTGTCTTTCTCTGATTGATTTATTTAGCTTAGCATAATACCCTCTAGTTCCATCCATGTCATTGCAAATGGCAAGATTTCAGGGTTTTTTTTTCTTTATGGCTGCATAGTATTCATATACACATACACACACACACACATACATACATACCACATCTCCTTTATTCATTCATCTGTTGATGGACATCTAGGCTCTTTCCAGAGTTTGGCTATTGTGGACATTGCTGCTATAACATTAGGGTGCACATGCCCCTTTGGATCACTACATTTGTATCTTTAGGGTAAATACCCAGTAGTGCGATTGCTGGGTCATAGGGTAACTCTATTTTCAACTTTTTGAGGAACCTCCATACTGTTTTCCACAGTGGCTGCACCAGCTTGCATTCCCACCAACAGTGTAGGAGGGTTCCCCTTTCTCCACATCCTCGCCAACAGCTGTCATTTCCTTACTTGTTAATTTTAGCCATTCTGACTGGTGTGAGGTGGTAGCTCACTGTGGTTTTGATTTGTATTTCCCTGATGCCGAGTGATGTGGAGCACTTTTTCATCTGTCTGTTGGCCATCTGGATGTCTTCTTTGCAGAAATGTGTATTCATGTCCTCTGCCCATTTCTTGTTTAGATTATTTGTTCTTTGGGTGTTGAGTTTGAGAAGGTCTTTACAGATTTTGGATTCTAGCCCTTTATCTGATATGTCATTTGCAAATATCTTCTCCCATTCTGTCCGTTGTCTTTTGGTTTTGTTGACTCTTTCCCTTGGTGTGCAAAAAAGCTTCTTATCTTGATGAAGTCCTAGTAGTTCATTTTTGCCCTTGCTTCCCTTGCCTTTGATGATGTTTTTAGGAAGAAGTTGCTGTGGCTGAGGTTGAAGAGGTTGCTGCCTGTGCTCTCCTCAAGGATTTTGATGGATTCCTGTTTCACATTGAGGTTTTTCCTCCATTTTGAATCTGTTTTTGTGTGTGGTGTAAGGAAATGGTCCACTTTCATTCTTCTTCATGTGGCTGTCCCAGTTTTCCCAACACCATTTGTTGAAGAGACTGTCTTTTTTCCACTGGACATTCTTTCCTGCTTTGTCGAAGATTAGTTGACCCTAGAGTTGAGGGTCTATTTCTGGGCTCTCTGTTCTGTTCCATTGATCTCTGCGTCTGTTTTTCTGCCAGTACCACACTGTCTTGATGATTACAGCTTTGTAATAGAGCTTGAAGTCTGGAATTGTGATGCCACCAACTTTGGCTTTCTTTTTCAATATTCCTCTGGCTCTTTGGGGTCTTTTCTGGTTCCATATAAATTTTGGGATTATTTGTTCCATTTCTTTGAAAAAAAAAAAAGATGGTATTTTGATAGGGATTGCATTAAATGTGTAGATTGCTTTAGGTAGCATAGACATTTTCACAATATTTGTTCTTCCAGTCCATGAGCATGGAACATTTTTCCATTTTTTTGTGTCTTCCTCAGTTTCTTTCATGAGTACTTTACAGTTGCCTCTTTGGCAACTTTTCTTCCTAGGTATCTAAAGGTTTTGGGTGCAGTTGTAAATGGGATTGACTCCTTAATTTCTCTTTCTTCTGTTTTGCTGTTGGTGTATAGAAATGCGGCTGATTTCTGTGCATTGATTTTATATCCTGACACTTTACTGAACTCCTGTATGAGTTCTAGCAGTTTTGGAGTGGAGTCTTTTGGGTTTCCCACATAAAGTATCATATCACGTGCAAAGAGTGAGAATTTGACTTCTTCTTTGCCAATTTGGATGCCTTTTATATCTTTTTGTTGTCTGATTGCTGAGGCTAGGACTTCTAGTATTGTGTTGAATAGCAGTGGTGATAGTGGACAGCCCCACCATGTTCCTGACCTTAGGGGAAAAGCTCTCAGTTTTTCTCTGGGGGCTCTTTTAATATGTAGACTCATGTCTTTCTTCAGTTCTGGGAAGTTTTCTTCTTTAAGTTAATTATTTCTCCTTTATTCTCTCTGTTCCCTCCTTCTGGAACTCCTACTAGGTGAATGTTGGAACTTCTGACTCTCTGCTGACATTTATTACCTTCTCTCCCAGTGCAGAGTCTTGCTTGTCCCTCTCCCTTTGCTCCTCACTCCCCACACCACTCTCCCTTTCTCTCTCTCTCTCCAATAACTAAATAAAAAAATAAAATCTTAAAAAAAAAAAAAAGAATAAAGGCACCTTACCTCTCCTGGGTGTTTGTTATTACTGCTGACCTGCCTCTCTGACCTCAATGTCTATACTTCTGTGTTAGCCCTTAATACATACCAAAACTGCCTAATATTTTCCACAAATGAGAGAGTGGCAGCAGCAGACTAACTTACTTGCTCAGAATACAGCATTTCAAGTAATTGTTCAGAGAAATATCTCAGGACTACCTTTCTTAATCTGTTGACTTTTTTATTTAAGGAGTTTTTTAAAAAATTGTAGTTGACATAACAATGTTAATGTTAGTTTTGGGTGTACAATATAATGATTTCAACAGTTCTATGCATTACATGATGCTAACCATGATAAATGTAGTTACCCCCTGTTGCCAGTTATTACAATATTATGTCTGTTGACTCTTCTGCATGTGTTATGGATAATTTTTTTCGGCTTTTTTCTCATAGATTTGATCTTCTTCATGGATTTTATTTTTTTCTTTTTTAAAAAGATTTTATTTATTTATTTGACAGAGAGATAGATCACAAATAGGCAGAGAGGCAGGCAGAGAGAGAGAGAGTGGGAAGCAGGCTCCCCACTGAGTGGAGAGCCTGACGCAGGGCTCAATCCCAGGACCCTGAGATCATGACCTGAGCTGAAGGCAGAGGCTTAACCCACTGAGCCACCCAGGTACCCCCATATTTTATTTCTAACATTAAACTTTCTTGTCTACCAGTGGCATGCTTTTGCTCTCCTATAGTTTTATGGTTAGAGACATAAACATATAAACACACGTATACATACATATGTTCATCCTTTCACGTAATTTGAGGAAGAGTAAGTACATAGAAAGCTCCATGTGCTAACTTGATTTTTTGTCTCAGATGTTTCTTTGGGCATTCTTACTCTATGTTTAGGCAGAAAAAAATGGCTGCAGAATAACTCTTCTCCTCTCAATAGAGTTGTGCAGCTTCATAATACACCTTTAACTTTCCTTTATTAGCAGAATTTCTTTTGTTATTATTGTTCTTGTTTATAGTCTTTAATTAAAATGACCAGACATAAAAACAAAACTAAATAGCTACTTTGGTCTAGATTAAGATGTGGTACCTGAGTTGGGATTCATTTGAAGGATTTCTATTCTTTATACACAGATCTTTTCTGAAAAATCCTTCCTTTACTAAGTTGGCCAGGATACAGAAGTCTTTTGGAAAGTTCTTATATCATTTTTATTAGTTTACTAACTTATCTTAGTAACAGGGCCACATCTAGCTACAAAGTTGAGTGAGAAATAGAATCTTTGTGTATAGGTCAGAAGAGATAATATGACAGTCAGCTAGCAATTTTCTCTCATAGGTATGCAAAGCATCTTATGTAGTGCCTAGAGTATAGTAAGTATTCAAGAAATGGTTATTACTGGGGTGCCTGGGTGGCTTAGTGGGTTAAAGCCTTTGCCTTTGGCTCAGGTCATGATCCCAGGGTCCTTAATCCATTTTGAGTTTATGTTTGTGTATGGTGAAAGAAAATGGTCCAGTTTTATTCTTTTGCATGTGTCTGTCCAGTTTCCCCAATAACATTTGTTGAAGAAACTGTCCTTTTCTCATTGCATATTCTTACCTCCTTTGTCAAAGATGAATTGACCATATAATGATGCATTTATTTTTGGCTCTGTTCTCTTCCATTGATCTATATGCCTGTTTTTGTACCAGTACCATGCTATTTTGATTACTATAGCTTTGTAGTATATCTTGAAATCTGGGATGGTGATACCTTCAGTTTTGTTCTTTTTAAAGATTGCTTTGGCTATTTGGAGTCTTTTGTGGTTCAGTACAAATTTTAGATTATTCCTTACAACTGTTTCTTAATAGATAATATAAAATAACTTTCCAAAGATAACCAAAAGAATTACATAGAATTATATAATTCAATAGCCAAAAGAATTAAATAGTTTCTAGTTTCAGCTATATGCACCCATTCTGAGAAGTGAGTTGGTTACTACCTTCTATTTTCACATGTTGTTTACTAAAACTAAACTATGAAATATAACTATTATTCTACTTTCTTTGTTATACCTGACTTATTAAGAAATTAATATAAGTCTGATAATTTTAGTTAGATCCATAGGGTGATGAGTTGCACATCTTTGTCTGGTTAGGAAAGTACGGCAAAATGGGATATAGTAGGTGCAATGTATATTAGTTCCTTTTCTCCCTTTACCACCCATTCCTCAAATTTTGTAGCCAAGCAACTGCTGGTTTCTAATAATCAACTAATATGTTACTGATCTTTATATGTTGAACAGAATCTTAAGAGCTAACACTCTGCTTGCCACTCATACACACTTAATAAATATTTGTTTATTACATAAAGTGCCTTGCTTTTCTATAATAACATTTATGTAGAGCTAAAAGTACTCTATTAGAGGAGAATAAGACAACAATTTTAAATGAGGTTAAAGAAATAGTCTGAGAGTGTCCTGTAAGCATTTGAAATTTATCAATCTAGAAATTAAAATGAAAGTCCTGAGAAGAAATTAGATTTTTGAGAAAAAGAGAGTGTGAAGGGAATGAAGAAGAGTAGAGAAATAAGAAAACTTTCAGAGGTTGGAAAGAAATTAACAATGACTTGTAACAACAATGGTGCAAGATATAGAATCATCTAGTGTCACAGAGATCAATGTAGAAAGGAATTTTAAGAAGAGATACTTCAATCAATGATGTCAAATATTATGAGATAATAGTTTTTACAAGGAAATGATGAAATTTCTTCTTTCCTTTAGTCTTATTCAGGCTCAGCTAGGATGCATTCCAATACAAGACTTTGCTTTGACACAAGATACCTCAAAGATTTTCAGAAATGGCTCACGAATTACAAGATGTATGTTATAGGATTAATGGATTTTCAGTATTTTTCCCAGTAAACTATTACACTAGACTTAACTTTGGAAACTTCTTTTTAGGGTTATCAGATTTTGTGGCTGTTCAAGAAAAGAAGTTTGCTGTACTATTGAACAGTTTGATTTTAGCTAAATGTTTTAGATGCAGACTTTGGGAAAACTCTCTACATGTATCTAAACAGCTGGAAAAAATTGGTAGGTACTGAATACAGGCAGACAATTTGTCAATGTCTGCAGTTTATTTTGTTTTTCATTGTTGGGAAAATTATTCTATGGTATTAATAGACTTTAAGAAAAAATGTGTTTGTAGGTCTAAATAAGGTACTGAACTCTTGAAAATCTGATTTTCATTTTCTCCTGCTTGAAGGATTCTATTTGAAACCAATTGAGAAGTCTAATAAAAATGAATGCCCTTTTAAAAAAATATATTTTTAAAGATTTTATTTGAGGGAAGGGGGAGACAGAGGAAAGAGAGGGAGAGAGCATGAGCAGGGAGTCGGAGCAGAGGGAGAAGCAGACTCCCCACTGAGCAAGGAACCCTGATGTGGGGCTCCATCCCAGGACCTTGAGACCATAATCTGAGCCAAACTGAGCCACTCAGGTACATCCTACTAAAAATGAATACTTTTATTTTTAAATTAGTTCTCAAACCAAGAGTGAAATTTCACTTTAGTATTAGGTAACTATGTATTGTTCTCTATTCCACTTTTATGATTATTTTGTTTTGATCTCAATGACAAGGTACAGAGCTAGCAATCCTAGCCATTCCTAATTCATTACAGAGAATTATATCACTTATTTATATCTTAACTTTTTCCCTTTTTTTTTTTTTTTTTTCAGTAACAGGACAATATTCACTCTCATCTCCATAGAGATTCTGTAGACAAAAGATTCTGCATAATCACTTCTTACCTATTCAGATGTAGCTCAAGTTATGTATTGAAGAACTCTAGAGGGTACCAGTTACAAAGACTGGGGTATAACTAGGTATACTCTAGAGTTTTCCAATTTGGTGTCTTTGATATTGTGATCCTACTCCTCCTTCTCTCTAAGAAGAGAATTGTTACTCCATGACTAACAGCTTTGTTTGCTTTATAATTTTATGTACATTTTGGGGACATTAAAAAATATGTAACAGGTAAAAAAAAATATGTAACAGGTTATTAGAGGTTGTCTCATTATTCCTTAGAACAAAGATCTCCACTATTTTGTGAGGAAGTGCTTTATTATTTCCTTGAAGTTTGAAATCAGTGGGATAGCAGAGGACTGGCCAGTCCTGGGAGCTGCAGTGAAGATGGGAATTAGCTGGTGGAAGAAAGTAAGGTCAAATTAGAGTAGGGGTTCTTGACATTAAGGCTCACTTTTCTACTGAAGTCCTAGCAAACCAGATGTTGTACCCATCTCACAAAGATGAGTTCTAAAGTGGGAAGGAGGTTCCATATAACATTTGGGAAATAACAACTTAGAGAAATTTTAAAATTAGATTAAATGATTAAGAAAATTTTCATTATATTTGAAAAAGTCTTTCTGACTTTCTAGAATATTGTCAATCAGGCATCATTTACTTCTATCTTTTCCAAATTGTTGAGCACTAATGTGTTTTTTATACTAACTCAGTATGGCTGAAGAGAAGGAAGCAAAAATTGCCCAGCAAAATTAATACACTAGAAAATGGAAGAATCTAAATGAAAAAGAAAATCTACATTCTTCCTGAGCACAAGGAAAAGAATGATGACTACAAATTAATTTTTCAACAACATTTATAAAAAATTAAAATTCAGGAAAAGTTTCGAGGGAAAATGAACATGGAGGAATTATTAATACTAGGAGTTATATCTTAAGAATGAGTAAGAGAAATTTTCAAGTATAGTTAAAGGTATGGAAAAAGAAATAGTGCAATATCCCCACCAGAAATATATGTGCCCCAGGCAAGATGGTAATATTTTGGAATTTTATACTTCTGATAGTATCTCCTATTTCGGGGTTTGGTTAAATTCATTTGTGAGTATAAGAATTTTAAATTCCAGTTTCCTGAAGCATAAAGAAACAGAGAAGGTGCAAAACTAGACGTGAACTTGAAGAACAAAATTAAAGTAAATGTGGCTAGAAAGTTGTCAGCAAGAGGAGAATGGTAGGAAATTAGATGGGACAGGTAGACTGGTCAAGTCAGATAGGTAAGGGAGTTTGGTCATGGTAAAAATTTTCACTTTATACAAAATGCAATGGAAAGGAATTGGAAATTTTAGAAGAGTAAAATTATCTGGTTTCAGTACAGAAACATAGAACTCTCTTTCTAAGGTGGACTGTAGCTTTATGAAGCAATATTCCCATCCATAAGTCATATTGTCTTCTCTTCAAGCATGTTACATGTTACAGCTAACATGTAACAGTAGGAATCACTTGGTACTTTATGGATGGCATATGATAAAAATAAGTGTTGAATCATCTTGTGAACCCAAGATGTCCTCTCTCTTCTATAAAGCAAATATATGTTTTATTTCATTTTGAAAAAAAAAATAGAACAATTGAATAAATGTCACAGCCCAAATAATCCAACTGAAGAACTTTTTAAAAAAACTTCAAAAATTAGTTGTTAATCTGGATCTTTAAAACAAATTTTTTACTAATGTCGTTGAAAAGTTAAGTATAGATTTAGTGTAAAATGGATTATTTAAAAACTGCTATTTGATTAATTTTCCACAGGTATAACATTGTCAAATGCAATGGTAAATGCAGGTTTGACCTCCTTTAAAAAAATAGAAGAAACAGATGCAAGAGAACTTGAACTGGTATTTAATATTCATTTATTCCTAATGTTACCTGAATTTTATCTAAATTTTAAAGCCTACCTTTTATATTTTTTTTTCTTCTAAAAAATTTTTTTCCTTCTCATAGTCATAAGTATTTTAACTTAAGTTTTTGAGAATAAGCATTATTAAAACTATTGATACTGAAAAGTATTTACTAAAAGAACTTCTAACCTTATGGTAAGAATTATAATGATATAAATGTTTTTAGATTTTAAATAGACACCCCCCTTTTGGAACGCAAATAAAAGAAACAGTGATGTATCTGCCAAAATATGAACTTGAAGTGGAACAGGTAAATTTTTTTTAAAGGTATTTTCATTGTCTTTTCAGGAATAAAGCTACCCATAGCTGACTTGGAGCTGAATAAGAGAAGTAAGGTTATTTTTAACACTTTTATGCCTATTCTTTTTTTAAAGATCGCAAGATATAGTGACACCATGGCAGAAATATTAGTGACCATTACATTAAGAAATTTTGAACAGCTACAAACTAAAAGAACAGCACCAGATTCTCACTATGTTACCTTAATCATAGGTGATGCAGATAATCAGCTGGTTTTTAAGCACAGAATTATGTAAGTACACGATTTCCACTTGATTTTATTTCTAAGCATATACTATAAAAGAAAAATTCTGCTGAGAAAGAGTAACAAAATCACTGTGGGGTTAATTAAATTACATTTTCCTTATGCTGTAATGGGGTAGTTTCTTGTCTGTTAAAGAAAGTATTAACATTGGGTCTGTTGTCAGTACTCAAATGAACAGTGTGAAATCTATCACCATGGTTTGTTTTGTTTTGTTTGTTAACAAGTGAATAAATGACCTTTAGGAGTAGCTATAGCCCACTGTTGTTGAAGTTTCTTATTTTTTGCTTTTCTCCAGTCATTCACAACCTTACTACCCTTTCATTATCTTCCTCTTGCTCCTTTTAAGATATATCTAATATTTCCAAAATAAAGTCCAGCAAACTACTATAGCTCCATTGTAGGATCAGGCAACCAGATCAAATATATAAAGAAGGTACCTTCCCTTACACCTGGTTCTCTAGCATGCCATTCTATTATTTTTACATTAGTCTTTTTTCTGATAATGTTATTTCTCTCAGATGCCATAGGCAAACTCTGTAAGGTTAGCAATTATAGGTATAACTAATATTTTTTGAGCTCTTCATAGGTTCCAGGTAATGAATTATTTAATCTTTGTATAGACAGGTGCTATCATTATCTTAATAGAGGAAGAAATTGAGACAGAGAGTTTAATCAGTTTGTCCAAGTTCATATAGGTAGTTTATAGCAAAGTCTGGGTTTAAACCCAAGCAGTCTTACTCCAGAGCCTGTGCTCCTAATTGTATTAATTTACTTGTAAGTTCAGGTTTAGCAGTGACTCAGAAATGGGAATCTCCTCATTGTTGCCAGAGCACTGGAAGATATCTTCCCAAAATCATCTATGCAAGGTTCCCAAAAGGACTACAGTGCCTAATAGAACATCCCTTTCACTATTAACTGCTTTACTGCAGCTAGCTATGACACATTTATAGAGAATATGTCATTGTACAAATCTTTGTTTTCTGTGAGAAGTCTGAAGACAGTTTTGTATATATAAAGTTAAAATAAATTCAATCACAAAATTGATTGCTGGTTTGTGATGTTATTGGACTCAGACTATATTATATGAATTTTAAAGATACTATTCAAGTTCTCACAAATTCGTGTAACTTATATATAGCCATTTGAAAGTGGTAGTGATGTATGGGCAAGCTCATGGGTTGTTGATATCAACTATGTATTCAGGTGGATCTGAAATGAAGCAATTTAACTTGGAATCAGGTGTTTGGCCAATGTGTAGTTAGAAAATTATGGTTGTGGTAGCCCCATTGACACTCCATTTCTTCCTCCTCAGAATTTGCAGGAAGTAATTTTCAGTACTGACTTTTGCTTAGTACCAGATAGGACCTATCTAAGGGTCCGTCTGCCCTTGATGATTAATATATTATTTCATTTAGTATTCCAATTACAATTTAAATGATGTTATTCTTTTTTTTTTAAGATTTTATTTATTTATTTGACAGAGAGAGATCACAAGTAGGCAGAGAGGCAGGCAGAGAGAGAGAGGAGGAAGCAGGCTCCCTGCTGAGCAGAGAGCCCGATGCAGGACTCGATCCCAGGACCCTGAGATCATGACCTGAGCCGAAGGCAGCGGCTTAACCACCGAGCCACCCAGGCGCCCTAAATGATGTTATTCTTTTTCAGGGATTCTGTTTTGCTAAAAGCTGGAAATTGGACTAAAAAGATTGATGTGAAGAGAGCTTTTAATTCTGAAGATCTTAGCATAAATCTAATTAGTTCTGAATATGGTAAGTTCATTGAAGTAATGAACCCATAAATGTAAAGAATATGATAGCATTTAAAAATTTCTTTCATGCTGAAACAGAAAAGCAGTTTAAATGATATTGTGTAAAAATAATCTATTTAAATAATATGAGTAATTTTAAAGGAAGTTTCATATATTTAGATAAGTGAAAGATAGCACGGACTAAGATAACAAAATTAAAATTATATCTGTTCATTTATAAGTATTTTATTTTACAAGATAATAAAATTTCAATTGTTATAGGAACATTGATTTTTATTTTTATGATGATAAATGTATAAACTTTAACTTATTTTTTGATTTAATTTAATTTTTTCCGTGTTCTACGATTCATTGTTTGTGCACCACACCCAGTGCTCCATGCAATACATGCCCTCCTTAATACCCACCACCAGGCTCACCTAACCCACCACCCCCCTTAACTTGTTATATTTTTTAACTCTTGTTTTTTTATATATATTTTTATTTCCTGGACTTGTTAGCTCTTTTATTTCAAAAGGTATAGAAATGTGAAAGATATAAAAACAAATAAATGATCTCATGGCTGGATTTATAGGACTTAAGTACTTGTATACTCTTTTCGTTTTTCCAGTTGGACTCGATATTCAGCAGAAATTTTCAGTCTTTTACTTAGGCTTTATGAAGAGGCCTGAAAATCAAATAGTTATGCAAAAAAAATCAGAAACAGAGATTTCCCATTCTAAACATTCAAATAGATCTACAATAGCAGGACCCAATAAAGGTAAATAGCTATATTTATTACTGTATTGCATTAAAGCAAAGTTATAGCTAGGGAGGAGTATCAGTGTTATAGTACTGCTTCATTCAAGATTTAGATACTTGGGAATTAGATGTTTAAGCTTCATAATAATTACATTAATATATAGTAGGATTTTTTTCTTAAAAATAATATTTGTCAAATTGGGGTGATATTTGGAGCACAGATTATTTGACCAGTTTTTGATTTACAGTACCTCTTTCTTTCTAAAGGTCATTGTTGGGGAAGAGCAAATGATATATAAGATTTTATAGATTTGATGAGGCAAATCAGGTGACAGTGAACTTAAGAATTTTTTGTTACAGAATATTTCAAAGATACACAAAACTGGACAGATCTGTATAATGAACCCTTATGTACTCATTACCTACCTTAAACAATGTTCAACTCATGGCTTATATTATTTCATCTGTACCTCTTTTCAGTTTTCCCCTTCTATATTTTAAAGAAAATCGTGTTATATCCTCTGTAAGTGTTTCAGTGAGGATTTAAAAAAAAACATAAATACATTGCTCTTACATATAAAAATCTAATAGTAACTAATACTGAGTTAATATTCAGCTTGCTAATTACCTTATATGTAAGGGGAGTAACTAAGAGGTACTGAGGAATGTGAAAGCAGTAGCTCCTATCAAAGTAACCTAGACAGTTATGCTTTCTGAATTGGTAGTTATAATAAATAGTAACTTCAGTGAATAAAGGCAGAAAGAGCACATAGAGAATTATTCTGTGAACCCATGAACACTCATCTCCACCTCTTTAAAGAACACAGAGTAGGGTGCCTGAGTGGCAGTTGATTAAGCATCTGTCTTTGGCTCAGGTTATGGCCTCACATATGAGCCCACATCAGGGCTCCCTGCTCAGCCAGGAGTCTTCTCCCTCACCCTCTGCTCATCTGCCTGCTCATATCTCTCATGTGCTCTTTCTCACAAATAACTAAGGTCTTTAAAAATGGGGGCAGTGGGGCACCTGGGTGGCTCAGTGGGTTAAGCCTCTGCCTTTGGCTTGGGTCATGATCTCAGGGTCGTGGGATCAAGCCCCACATTGGCTCTTCTCTCAGTGGGGAGCCTGCTTCCCCCTCTCTCTCTGTCTGCCTCTCTGCCTTCTTGTGATCTCTTTCTCTCTGTCAAATAAATAAATAAAATATCTTTAAAAAATAAAATTAATTAAAAAAAAACCCACAGAAGAGCTCCCATTTCTAGGTAGGATGCAGTAGTTTGTGGCAGGCCAGTGTACCTACAGTAACAACTATAAAGCCTACCTAAGTTATAAATATTACAATTTTTAGGACATCTGTGAAAGCAGACTAAAGGAACTAAAATTCCAAAGGGAGAACCATTTCAGGGCTGAGGAGTCAAGGACCTGTAGGCTCTTAATTAAAAGCCTAAGTATGCTATGCTCTCAAAAGGGATTTATGTGATCAGCCACTCACCATGTTTGCCTAACACAGGAAAAAGGAAACATTCTTTGGTGTAATATAATATAATTTGGAATTTACAGATACAATGTTTGCCGTATAATAAAAACTGACAACATATTCACAGAGGCAAGACCATATGACTTATAATTAACAGTATAAAGGAAGTAAAGCACTCTGTAGATGATTCACAATAAGAGAGCTAGCATTTAAAGATTCTAAAATAACTATGATTAGTATTTTCAAAAAATAAAGGAAAAAAAAATATGAAAGGCTGAGAAGTTTCACCAGAAAAATATAATCCACACAGAGATTTAAATGGACTTTCCTGAATTGAAAAATACATTATCTGAAGTGAAAAACTTATTGGTAGGTTTAATAATGGATTGGAGGGGCACCTGGGTGGCTCAGTGGGTTAAGCTTCTGCCTTCAGCTCAGGTCATGATCTCAGGGTCTTGGGATCGAGCCCCACATCGGTCTCTCTGCTTGGCAGGGAGCCTGCTTCCCCTTCTCTCTCTGCCTGTCTCTCTGCCTACTTTTGATCTCTGTCTGTCGAATAAGTAAATAAAATATTAAAAAAATAATTATGGATTGGATATAGCCAAACTCAGGATCTGTGAAATGTTAGACATAATAAGAAAAAATATTCAAATTAAAGCCCAGAGATAAGAGAATGGAAAGAACACAAAAAAGCATAATACTCAAAAAGTTCTAAAATATGCATAATTAAAATCTCTAAAGCAGCAAAGGAAAAGAATGGGGCAAATGTAATATTCAGAGACAATGGCTGAGAACATTCCAAAATAATGAAAGACATCAACTCATAGATTCAGAATTTTAGCAAACCCTAGGAGGTAAATGCACAGAAAACCACAACTGGGCACATTGTAGCAAAACTGCTGAAAATCTTAAAAGCAGACATGGAAAAATGAAATATTATCTTCAAAAGAGGAACAGTGAAACTGACAGCTGGTTTATCAAATGTGATAATAGAAGATAATGGACCAACAGCTTCAAAATGTATTAAAATGATGCTAACCTGCATTTCTGTGCTCAGTGAAAGTATCTTTAAAAATAAAAGTGAAATAGAGATATTTTGAGGAAAAACAAAACAAAACTGAAGCACTCCAACACAATGACTAAATTTATTGGCCTACAGTAAAAGAGATACTAAAGGGAGTTCCTTTAACGAAAATGACCAGAGGTACAGAAATGCTTGAGGGAATGAAAAACAGTCGAAAGGGCAAATAAATGACTAAATTTACTGTTGTAAATTAAACTAAATTGGCTATTGTACAGCAGTAATTGAAATGACTTGTAGAGTTTTAAATATATGTAGTATTAAAATCAGAAATGCTCTTACCTCAGGATTATAACACACCAAATATAAGGAATATAGAAAGAAATAACAAAGAGAAAAGCAGAAGTGAATGAAATATAGAATGTAATGTACAGCAGAAAAATCATCAAAGCTAAGATTTGGTTCTTTGAAATGATTAATAAATTTAAGAAGCCCTTATCAAGACTGATAAAGAGATAAATGCAAATTAACAATATTAGGAATGAAAAAGGAGATACCACTACAGACATCAAAAAGATAAAGCTATTGTGAATGATTTTATATCAATAAATTTGACATAATTTGGGTAAAAATGAAAAAACCCCTGAGAAGCAAAACTTACTGACAGAAAAAATAGAAAATTTTAGTGGTCTGATACTAGTAATGAAATTGAAGCAATTAAAAATCTTTCCACAAAGAAATCCAGAGCATTAGGTGATTTCACTGGTGAATTTCCCCAAACATTTAGGAAAAAATAGTATCAAACTTACCCAAACTTTTTCAGAGAATAGAAAAAGAAAAAATAGTTTCTAATGCTGTAATTTTTTTGAACAGAGCCAACACGGAGATCTTGATTTTAAAACCTGACAAGGGCATTAATAGGGAAATTATTCACCAGTGTATGTCATGGAAATAGATCCAGAAGTTCATAACAAAATATTAGCAAGTAGAATCCAGCCATATATTTAAAAGTCATACTACAGTACAATTAAGTATGGCTTATTCCATGTATGGAAGAGTGCCTCAGCATTCAAAGATGAATCAGTGTATTTCACTACATTAACAGAAAAAAAAAAAAAAAAAACCACCCATGTGATCCTCTTGATAGAGGTCAAAGAAATTTGACAAAAATTCAATGCTCATTTTTTATTAAAAAAATATATATATATAACAAATGAGCACAGTAGTGAAATAGTTTAAAAACTTTCCTATTTAGATGGACAATGACACAAGAATGTTCTCTATAGTAATAGAGTAATATAGTAATACTATTACTCTATAGTAAGAGTAATATACTCTATTACTACTACTACTACATAATGTTAAATAACATTATGCTAGAAGTCCTAGTCAGTACAGTTATATAATAAAAAAAAAAAAGTGATAAGGAGTGGGAAGAAAGAAATAAGCTGTTGTTACTTGAAAGCAACATGATTATAGGGACACCTGAGTGGCTCAGTCAGGTAAGTATCTGCCTTCTGCTCAGGTCATAATCCCAGGGTCCTGGGATCAAGTCCACATTAGGTTCCTTAATCAGCGGGGAGCCTGCTTCTCCCTCTCCATCTGCCTCCTTTTTCCCCTGCTTATGCTTGTTTCTCTCTCTCTCTCTCTCTCTCTCTGTTAAATAAATAAGTAAAAGTTGAAACAAAAGAAAGATGATTATATACCTAGAAAATCCAAAAGACTGTAGACACACTGTTAGAATTAATATATAAAATTGGAAATATCACTGAATACAGAGTCAATATAAAAATACTACAATAGCACTAAAAAGAATAGAGTATTTAAGAATATATTTAATAAAATTAGTGCAAGATGTGAACACAGGAAATTACAAAACACCACTGAGAGAAATTAAAGAAGACCTAAATAAATGGAAAGATATTCTATGTCCATGGATTGGAAGTCTTCATATTGTTAAGGTGGCAACATTTTCCAAATCAATCACAGCTAGCAAAATCCTAGCTCTGCTTTTGGCAGAAATTCATAAACTGATTTTTAAAATTCATATGGGAAGAGGGAGACAGGTGGTGGAAGAGTAGGGAACCTTGTTTCACCTGGTCCCTTGAATTTAGCTAGATAACTATCATACCATTCTGAACACCTATGAATTCAATTTGAGATGTAAAAAAAGAATTTCTGGAATTCTGCAAATAGAAAAGCAACCAAAAAACTACCTTTTTGCAGGTAGGCTGAGAAGTGAATCTGAGGGGATGTATCAGGAGATAAATGGGAGGGGGAGGGAGCATCCATATGCCAGCTGCTGGAAAGTGATATAGCCCCAGAGCACAAAATCAGAATCTAGAAGTCTGCTCTAGTAAGATACATCCTTGCCTGATAGGTGCTCAGGTGGTAAAGTGGGGCAGAATTCTAGGTGGGACAGTGTCCTCTCAGGATTCCCTGGCTCACCAAAAGAATGGGGGTACCTGAGCCAGCAGAGTTCCCAAGGACTGGAGTGGGGAAATTGATTACAGCCAGTGAGACCAGGAGGAGGCTCTCAGTTCTGTTGTCATAAACCATGAACCACAGCACAAAAGGGCAGAAATGTGATGACCCTCTGCCTTCCCTGGGAGGATCAGTACAGGTGCAGGCTGCAGGAGTCTAGAATTTGGCACACACAAAAGTGAAGACTGCTTATTCCTGAGGGTTTACTGAAGAGAGGGAGCTGTGATCTTTCAGCTCTGGGGCTAGAGATCAGGGCCCAGCCACTTTTATTTTCATCCTCTAAAGAGGTATAGAAAGCCTTCAGGAAACAAAGTTACATAGATCAACCAGAAGCAGCTTTTACTGAGCCTGGACCCCTGGCAAGGGTGGTGCAACTCCACCCAGGCAAAGATAACCTAAGAATTAGTGCAGCAGGCCCTTCCTCTAGAAGACCAGCTGGAACATCAGGCCAACACCAAGTTTACAGAGCACACATGACTGCAAAAGTCCAGTGATAGGGGAAATTAGTATATAGAATTTGAGGGTTTTTTTCTCATGGTTCATTTATCTTTCAGTTTATAATTTTCATTTTCAACTAGTTTCTTATTTTATCAACTCTTTGTTTTTAAGTCTTTTTTAACTTTCATTTTTACATTTACATATTATAGGTGTAGTCTTCACTTTTGGCTTCCTTTCACTGTATTCAATTTTATTTTTGTGTATATATATAATCAGTTTTGCTTTCTTTACAATTTTGGGATTTAGTGTCTTCTAACAAACAGACCAAAATACACCCAGGACCAAGCGGATCACCCTGTTTGTCTACGTGGGAGATTATATTCCCACCACCTTTATTTATTTATTTATTTATTTATTTATTTATTCCTTTTCTTTTTTGGTTTCTGACCTCTTTGGATTACTGCCTAGTGTATATTTTGCTTGGGTCGTGGTTGATATTTTTAATTTTGTTTTCTCATTCATCCATTCTCCTCTGGGCAGATGACTAGGAGGAGGAATTCACAGCCAAAGCACCAGTGGTAATACTCTCTGCCACAGATCTAATCAATATGGATATAACTAAAATGTCAGAGCTGGAATTCAGGATAAAAATTATAAACTTACTAGTTGGGCTTGAAAAAAGTAGAAGAGACATTAGAGAATCTCTTATTGCAGATATAAAATCTAATCAGGCCAAAATTAAAAATGCTTTAACTGAGATGCAGGCTAAATTGGATTCTCTAACAACTAGGGTCAATGAAGCAGAAGAAAGAGTGACATAGAAGACAAGTTGATGGAAGGGAAGGAAGCTGAAGAAAACAGAGGAAAACAACTAATGGACTGTGAGGGGAGTCTGAGAAATCAGTGAAATCATAAAGCAAAACATTAGGATTATTGGGGTCCCAGAGGAAGAAGAAAGAGTGAGAGAGGGACAGAAGGTATATTTGAGCAAATCATAGATGAGAACGTCTCTAAGCTGGGGAAGGAAACAGGCATTCAAGTCTATGAGGTAGAGAGGACTCCCCTCAAAATCATTAAAAATAGATGAACATCTGACATATATAATAGTGAAGCTTGCAAATTCCAGAGATTAAGTCCTGAAAGCAGCTCAAGACAAGAGGTTCTTAACCTACAGTGATAGGAACATCAGGCTGGCAGGCCAGAAAGTGTTGGCATGATGTATTCAGCATACTAAATGAGAAAAACATGCAGCTAAGAATACTTTATCCAACAAGGGTGTAATTTAGAATGGAAGGAGAGATAAAGAACTTCCAGGACAAAAAGAAACTAAAAGAATTTGTGATCACTAAACCAGTCCTGCAAAAAATATTAAAGGGGATCCTTGAAGTGAAGAGAGAGCCCCAAGTGACGTTAACCAGAAAGAAACAGAGACAGTCTACAGAAACAGGGACTTTACAGGTAATGCAATGGCACTAAATTAATATTTTTCAGTAGTTACTTTGAATGTAAATGGATTAAATGCTCTAATCAAAAGACACAGGGTATCAGATTGGATAAAAAAGCAAGACCCTTCCATATGCTATCTACAGGAGACTTTTTTTAGACCTAAAAACACCTCCAGACTGGAAGTGAGGGAGTGGAGAAATATTTATCATGCTAATAGACATCAAAAGAAAGCTGGGGTAGCAGTCTTCGTATTAGACAAATTAGATATTAAACCACAAACTGTAGTAAGGGATGAGACTTACTACATCTTACATGTAGTAAGAGATGTAGAAGAGGGACACTAAATCATACTCAAAGGGTCCATCCAAAAAAAAGATCTAATGATTATAAACAGTTATGGTCCTAAGTTGGGAGCAGCCAATTATATAAATCAATTAATAATCAAACTAAAGATGCACATCAATAATAATACAGTAATAGTAGGTGACTTCAGCACCGAACTCACAACAGTGGACAGATCATCTAAGCAGAAGGTCAACAAGGAAACAAGGGCTTTGAGTGACACACTGGACCAAATGGACTTCACAGATATATTCCATCTTAAAACAACAGATTACACATTTCTTCTCAAGTGCACATGGAATATTCTCCAGAATAGATCGCATACTGGGTCATAAATCAGGTCTCAGTGGTACCAAAAGTTGGGATCATTCCCTGCTTATTTTCAGAGCACAATGCTTTGAAACTTGAACTCAATCAGAAGTGGAAATTTGTCAGTAATTCAAACACTTGGAGGTTAAAGAGCATCCTACTAAAGAATAAGTTGGTCAACCAGGAAATCAAGAAGAATTTTTAAAATTCATGGAAACAAGAGAAAATGAAAAAATAATATTTCAGTGCCTTTGGGATATAGCGAAGTCAGTCCTAAGAGAGAAGATCTTAGAAAAAAAAAAATTTAAAAAGCCTCAAATACACAAGCTAACCTTACCCCTAAAGGAGCTGGAGAAAGAACAGCAAACAAAGCCTAAACCAAGCAGAAGAAGAAAAATAATACATTAGTGTAGAAATCAATGAAATAGAAACCAAAAGAATAATAGAACATGAAACTAGAAGCAGGCTCTTTGAAAGAATTGATAAGATTGGTAAACCCTTAGCCAGACTTATCAAAAAGAAAAGGGAAAGGACCCAAATTAATAAAAGCATGAATGAAAGAGGAGAGATCATGACCAACACCAAGAAATACAAACAATTTGAAGAACATATTATGAGTTACAATATGCCAACAAATTAGGCTGATGCATTCCTGGAAACTTACAAACTACCAAAACTGAAACAGGAAGAGGTAGAAAACCTGAACAGACCCATAACCAGTAAGGAAATTGAAGCAGTCATCAAAAATTTCACAACAAACGAGTCCGGGGCTAGATGGCTTCCCAGGGGAATTCTACCAAACATTAAAAGAAGAAGCTGTTTCAAAAAAATAGAAAGAGATTAAAAACTTCCAAACTCATATGATGTCGCTCTTGCCAGCAAGAACGACCCGCAGACGTGATGAGAGGCAAACTTCTTTATTAGTTTTCTCCTCTTCTCCTACTACAGCAAGTTCTGGCAATATATTTATGTAAGCAGTCCAGCCCGACTATCCAATCACTGCCCCGTGCACGCGGTCTCCTCATGGACCCTTATGTAACCACATAGGGCTCTATTGTTCTCAAGCAGTAATAATGTTTCTTTCTTGGCTCCTGGTGCTGTTCATGTATCAGCCACGAGCGCACCCATACCCTACCTAGCCAATCATTCTCACTTCCACAATCTTCAGGCATTTTCATCTACGTGACTCCTTGCATCTGCTGGATGGCTCTCCACAATATGAGACCAGCATTAGCTTTTTTTTTTTTTTTTTTTAAATTTTAGGCCAGCATTACCTTGATCCCAAAACCAGACAAAAAGCCCAACAAAAGGAGAATTACAGGCCAATATCCCTGAAGAACATGGGTGCAAAAATTTTCACCAATATACTAGCAAGTAGGATCCAATAGTATATTAAAAGGATTATTTACCACAACCAAGTGGGATTGATTTCTGGGCTACAAGGATGATTCCATATTCACAAATCAATCAGCATGATACATCACATTAATAATAATAATAATAATAATAATAATAATAATAATAATAAAGGACAAGAACTATATGATCCTCTCAGTTGATGCAGAAAAAACATTTGACAAAATACAATATTCTTTCTTGATTGAGATTCTCCACAGTGTAGGAATAAAGGGAACATACTTCAATATCATGAAAGCCATATACAAAAAGCCCACAACAATTAACATTTTCAATGGGGAAAAACGGAGAGCTTTTCACCAAGGTCAGGAACACGGCAGGGCTACCCACTCTCACCACTGTTGTTCAACATACAGTACCAGCCTCAGCACTCAGATAACAAAAAGAAGTAAAAGGCATTCAAGTTGGCAAAGAAGTCAAATTCTCTTTGCAGGTGACATGATACTTTATGTGGAAAACCCAAAACACTCCACCCCCAAATTGCTAGAACTCATACAGGAATTGAGCAACGTGGCAGGATATAAAATCAATGCACAGAAATCAGTTGCATTTCTATACACTAACAATGAGACAGAAGGAAGTAAAATTAAGGAATCAATCCCATTTACAATTGCACCAAAAATTAGTAAGACAGGAAACAACACATTTGGGCGAGGATGTGTAGAAAGGGAAACCCTCTTACACTGTTGGTGAGAATGCAAACTGGTACAACCACTCAAGAAAACAGTATGGAGGTTCCTCAAGAAGTTAGAAATAGAGCTACCCTAAGATCCAACAATTGCACTACTCTGTATTTACCCCAAAGACATGCACCCCTGTGTTCACAGCAACAATGTCCACAATGGCTGAACTGTGGAAAGAACAAAGGTGTCCATTGACAGATGAATGGATAAAGAAGAAACACACACACACACACACACACACACACACACACAAAATGGAATATGTATATATTCCATTGTATATTACATATTCCATTGTATATGTGTGTGTGCATGCATGTAAAAAATATACATTTTTACATGCCTATATGCATATAATATATATATATATTTACATGCATGCTCTCACACACACATATACAATGGAATATTATTCAGCCATCAGAAAGGATGAATAGTTACCATATACATCAACATAGATGGAACTGGAGGGTATTACACTGAGCAAAATGGGTCAAAGAAAGACAATTATATGGTTTCACTCATATGTGGAATATAAGAAAGAGCACAGAGGATCATAGGGGAGGGGAGAGAAAACTGAATGGGAAGTCATCAGAGAGGGAGAAAAACACTGAGAAACTCTTAACTATAGGAAACTGAGTATTGCTGGAGGGGAGGTGGTTGGGGAGATATAGTAATTAGGTGATAGGCATTAAGGAGAGCACATAGTGTGATGAGCACCAGTTGTTATAAGCAACTGGTTCAACACTACATCTGAAACTAGTGATGTGCTAAGTGGTGGCTAACTGAATTTAAATAAATAAATAGAATTCATATGGGAATGTAAGGTATCCAGATTAGCCAATCAGTCTTGGGATGGGGAGAGGAACAAAAATAGAGGACTCACAATTCCTGATTTCAAAACTTTATTACAAAGCCACAGTAGTCAAGACAATGTGGTACTGGCATAATAATAGCCATATAGATCAACAGAATATATTTAAGAGTACAGAAATAAACCCATACATCTGTGGTCAGTTGATTTCCAACAAAGCTGTCGAAACAATTCAGTGGGGGAAATAATAGCCTTTCAACAAATAGAGCTGGACAACTGAGAATAGTCAGTTGAGTTAATTATATCATAATTACTTCATACAATATATGGTATTACTTCATACTATAAATACTTCATACTGTATGTAAAAATTAACTCAAAATGTGTTAAGACCTAAAAGTAAGAGTTAAACTGTAATAATCTTAGAAGAAAACATGGGTTTATATCTTCATGACTTTGGATTAGCAGTAGTTTCTTAGGTATGACACCTAAAGCTCAAGCAACTAAAAAAAGATGAATTGGACTTCATCAGAATTAAAAACTATTGGGGGCACCTGGATGGCTCAGTTGGTTAAGCATCTGCCTTCAGCTCTGGTCAAGATCCTGGGATCCTGGAATTGAGTCTCCCATCTGGCTGATGCTTTTCTCTCTGCCTGCCGCTCCCCCTGCTTGGGCAGGCGTGTGCTTGCTCTCTCTCTCTCTCTCTGACAAATAAGTAAAGTTCTTTAAAAAAAAAAAAAGATTAAAAACCTTTGTGCTTCAAATAACACTATCAAGAAAGTGGAAAGAACAGCCCAAAGAGTGATAGAAGATATTTGCAAATCACATATCTGGTAAAGGAGTAGTATCTGGTATACACAAACAATAAAAATGCAAGGAACCAAATTCAATCTGGTCAAATGATATGAATAGACATTTTTGCAAGGAAGACCTACAAATGAGCAATACAAACATGAAAAGTTGCTCAACATCATTAGTCAAGATGGAAATGCAAATCAAAACCACAATGTGACACTTCCCACCCACTTTAGTCAAAAAGATGGACAATAGTAAGTGTTGGTGAGGATGTATAGACATTGAAACCCTCATAGCACTGCTATGGGAATGTGAAATTGTGCAGCTGCTTTGGAAAACAGTTTGCCAGTTCCTCAAGAAGTTAAGCATAGAATTATCATGCAACCCAGCAGTTCCTTTTCTGTGTTTATATCCAAAAGAATTGAAAACATATAAAAACTAGCATGTAAATGTTTATAGCATCATTATTCATAATAGTAAAAAAATAGAAACAACTGAAATGTTTACCAACTCATGGAATGAATAAGTTAAATGTAGTATAACCATATAATGGAATATTCAGCCATAAAGAATAAACTACTGATACATGGATAATCCCTGAAAAGATTATGCTAATGAAAGAAGCCATTCACAAACGGTCAGATATTGTTAGGATCCATTTATATGGGAAGTGTAGAATAGGCAAATTTATAGAGATAGAAAGTTGATTAGTTGTTGCAGAGGCTGGGTGTAGGAAGAACTAAAGAGTAACTACTAATAGCTATGTGATTTTTTTTTTTAAGGTGACAATGTTCTGGAATTAGATACAGTGATGGTTACACAACCTTGGGAATATACTAAAAACCTACCAAACTGTACACTTTAAAAGAGTAGATTTTATGGTATGAATTATATTTCAACTAAAAAATTTGAAAAACAGTATTACTATGTGCCAGCAAACAAAAAAGGAATAGAAATCATTTTTTAAAATGCCCTTTATAGTAGCATCAGAAATCAGTTTTAAAAAGACAATTTAGAATTAGAGCTGCATAAAGACAATATAAACTCAGAGCCATCAGCTGCCCATCCTTTACCACATGCAGAAAGGATCACAGAAAGCTGGGTTTTGAAACAGAAAACTAAAGCAGAGGTGCAGAGAGGTGCAAAGGTGAGAATGCCAGAGCTGGGATTCTGATGACTTCCTGTTTCTTGGTTTTAGTCCCTTCTGATGAGACGTCTCGCTGAATTGCTGCTTTGGATTCTGTGACATATCTGTGTTCATGTAACACATTTCCCCCACTCACCAGCTCTTTTTGTTTAAAGTAGCTTGATTTGTTTGTTACTTAAAATTGTAATGAGAAGTTGGAATGTTTACTATACTTCCTGCTAGCATGAATCTTCTATAAGGGCAAAAGTTCCCTATGTATTTTGCACAATCCTTGAAAACGGGTAAAAGATGCTTCCTATCAAACAAATAATATTTTATTACACTCACACACACACACCCTTCAAATATACCATCCCAAATCTTTTTTTTTTTTTTTTTCAAAATTTTATTTAAATTCTAGTTAACATACAGTGCAGTATTGGTTTCAGGAGTAGACTTCAATGATTCATGACTTGCATACAATACACAGTGCTCATGATAACAAGTGCTCTCCTTAATACCCATCACCCATGTAGCCCATCTCCTCCTACTTCCCTCCATCAACTCTCAGTTCTCTATCATTAAGAGTCTCGCTTGGTTTGTTTCCCTCTCTCTTTTTTCCCACCCTTCCCACATGTTCATCTCTTTCATTCTCAAATTCCATATAGGAGTGAAATTATATGGTATTTGTCTTTCTCTGACTAACTTATTTCTTTTAGCATAATGCACTCTAGCTCCATGCACATCTTTGCAAATGACAAGGTTTCACTATTTTTGATGGCTGAGTGATATTTCATTGTGTGTGTTTGTGTGTGTGTGTGTATCTACATACATATACCACATCTTCCTTGTCCATTCATCAGTCAATGGACATTGGGACACTTTCTAGATTCTGGTTACTCTTGATAATGCTGCTATAAACATTGGGTTGCATGTACTCCTTCAAATCTATATTTTTCAGCCATCCCAAATCTTGTGAATATTCCAGTTATATAATTCAGTTCTTATATGCAAATTCATATATCCCCCAAATAAAGATACATACTTACACCTTTAAATATAACATACATATCCTATCTGTACCTTTCTCAATATGTGACACAATGAAGGGGTCATAGATTTATACCCTACTAAGGTTGTTAGAACAAAATTTGGCTTTTTCAAAACAATCCAAATTTCAATTTTTCTGACTTCCTGTCAGACCATGTTATTAAATGATACAAACTAATATTCAGTTCAGAGACTATAGTTGCTAAATAATTGTTTCTAAATGTGCTTGAAAGTTCAGCACATACTTGAGTATCATAATATCAAATTATGGGGCCATATATAAAAACAGAAGTATGCACTTTAATTTACATAATATAACTAAAAATTATTTTCATGCTTCCTGTGTTTGAAAACATTCTTTTAGCAGTAGTTTCTCATCTATATAGTCAAATAGATAACATTTTGTAAAATTTAAGGAAAAATATTTTTGCTATTTTTAAGATATGACAATGTGAAAAATAGACTTTTTTGACTGTAAAGTATTTAAAATTTTTTCAGGCCTATTCTTAATATATAAGATTTGGGCATTTAAACTTTTGATCCTTTAAATAGATTCTCAGTAAGAGGTATGAACTTTGTTTAATTTGAAAAAATTGATTTGACATTAGTAAATTCATTTACAGCTGCTATGTCATTCTGAGTTGAAAATTTAAAATATTTGAAAAAACAAAATGATAAAAGAAATGCCTGAGCACTGTGGACTCCAATTCATTAGTGTTACCGTTTTCTTGATAAATAAATGACAAAATAATAGTGTATTTGACAAAAAATTTAGAGAGGATGCTCTCTCATTTAAAGTCATAAAGTACATAAATCAGAACTGCAAAAGTCAAAGTAATATTCTTTTGGAAATATTAACCCCAGGAGTGCCTGGGTGGCTCAGTCAGTTAACCTGTCTGACTCTTAATTTTGGCTCAGGTCATGATCTTGGGGTTGTGGTATCAAGCCCCAGAGTCGGGCTCCCCCTTCAGCAGGGAGTCTGCTGGAAATTCTCACTTTCCCTCTCGTCTCTCTCTCCCTCCTCTCTAAAATAAATAAATCTTTAAAAAAATAAAAAAATATTAACTCCAGTAGCCTATACAGAGACCAATTACTTAAATTTATAATTAGGATGCAAGGCTAAGTGTGTCAGGTGTAATATGCCTACTACTATCAATTTTTCTTTGATATTTTAAAAAAAAGATTTTATTTATTTATTTGACAGAGACAGCGAGAGCAGGAACATAAGCAGGGGGAGTGGGAGAGGGAAAGCAGGCTTTCCGCCCAGCAGGGAGCCCAGAACCCTGGGATCCCGACCTGAGCCAAAGGCAGGTGCTTAACCATTTGAGCCACCCAGGCATCTTCTTTGATTTTTTTTTTGAAACAACTAACCCTTGCCCCACCAGCCATTACTGACCCTATTAAAGTAATTTTAAATATTTTCCTTAAATACAATTCTAGTTGACATTAATAAATTTATTTTACTTTAGATAATTAGAATTGGGGCTTTAAAAACATACATATCTATATGTGACAGAACTATGAAAATATATGCCTTTCAGATTATTGTAGTAATGGGAATATGGGATTTATTAACCTTAAATTATACCTAAGAGTACAGCTTAGGTCAGTTTTCTTTGAGAACCTAATTTTTCCAATTATCAATCTCTGTAATCTTATGTTTGTTAATAAGACAAAATCAGACAATTATCAGGATATGGGTAGTGGTGTAGGGATGGAAGAGCACCATTTCTAACACCTTTAATGTTTTTGTCACTTAGTAATTAATATCCGTTTGCTAATATTCTATAAACAAACTTATCCAGTCTTCATTCCCAACAAGACTTGCCAACTCTGCCTTGAAATTTGCGAGTGTCTCCAGAATCTTTAAAATTCAACTGCCGGATGGTAGATAGTTTTCAACCACTGGGAATAAATGTGTATAATCATTGGACACCATCTTGTGGTGATGTTTAGAAATGCATCTATTAGGAGTTGGATTAAGGAACAAAGCAATTCCTTATCCCTTACTGCAAAACAACAACCTACAAGGCTTTTCCTCCTGACTTCCCACCCCCCAAATCCTTTGATTTCTTCCCTAAATAAATTAAATGCATTATTAGAGGGAGACAAGGTGGTTGCGAGATCAAGCTCTGGAATTAGACTACCTTAGCTAGAATCTCAGATTTGCTATTTCTTATCTAGATAGTCTTGATTCTCTGGAATTAGACAGGGAGACAGAAAATAAAAGAGATAAAGGGAAATCTAGGAGTTTGGTAGCTGACTAATAAATGTTCCAGAAAGACAACAAACAAATCAGAAGAAATAATTTAAGAAAATTTTCTACACTTGGAGATATAGATCTGCATATCAAAAAGGCTTAGTCAGTGCTAGTTAGGATGAATGAAAGAATATCTACAACATTTCATAATCGCAACATTTCAGAATATCGTGCATAAAGAGAAAATCATAAACACTTTCAAGGAACAAGAATTGAAATTTTATTCATCTTTATCAGCAGCACTGGGTGTAGAAGACAATAGACTTAAAAGTCCAGGGGAAAATGATTTTCAACCCTGTGTTCTATACCCAGCCAAACTATTAAGTGTGAAAGTAAAGTAATCTTAATACATCCAAGGATTTAGAAAGTTGAACTCACACACAGCTTTTCTGAGGCAGTTGCTTGAGTATGAGCACAATATAACAAAGCAGTTAACCAAAAAAGAAGTCAAAGAATCCAAGAATAGTGGATTCACTCAAGAAGCTTAATGAAAGGAAATTCTGGAGGACAGTTAAAGGACAGGCCTACAATATGTTAGGAGGAGGATGGAGAGCTTAGGAAAGGAAGTAGTGATGAAGGGGGGATAAATAGGTGGTGTCTCCATGTATTTATTTTTGTCTCTGAAATATTGAATACACTTAAAAGAAATTTAAGACTAAAAGAAAGGCAGCAAAACTTCAGGGAAAACAAGACAGCAGCTCAAGAAAGAAAAGTGCTCACTTGATTCAGTATTAAAGATATTTTTTCTTTCTGTCTAGCTCTCAAATCAGCCCATTCTCTGACTCTAGTAGTATCATCACTCTAGACTGAATTACCATCATTTTTTTGCCTAGACTCCTGTGGTAGCCTTTTTTTCAAACTGTGAATTTAATTATGTTCCTTCCTTGATTAAGTCACTGTAGTGTCTCCTCCTAAGCCTTAGAATAAAAGATCCATTCATTAACATCCCTACTAGGTCACGTGGTCAGTCAATTCCTAAGCAGCAGTGGGATAGCAGTTGCTAGGTAGTCTTGTCTCACCTCCATAGAATTGGCTGGTTAAGGACACTAGAGACCTAAATGGACCTAGACAATTTATTACTTATGTGGACAGCAAAATAAGATCAGCATGTTATCAGTTGCTTGCATTCCTAATCCCACAGGTTAACACTGATCAGATAACACAATGGTGGACTGCTTTGTTTTTGAGGCATCAACTATAGGCTGCAATTAAGTGGTTTTATAGCCTGTATCTGTACCTTGGAAGAGGCAAGGTGGAAGGACCAGTACCTTACCGGAACCAGAGGCAGATGAGAAACTGCTTCATGGCAGTCTCATGCAAGCTAAGGAAGCAGATGAGAAATGTCTTTTAGCACCACCTCACAAGATTGACTATCTTGACATGTCCCAAAGAGGTTCAGAGGGCATTCTATAAATAGTTAAGTCTTGGATATGGCCTATATAGAGACATGGAATTACCAGGGTTCCATGGTGGGGCCATTCTACAAATATAGCCTGACCACTCTCTACTAATCTCATCTTGTGTGCTCTCTCTTACTTGCTGAGTATTAATCACACTGACCATCTTTCAATTTCTCCTATATGCCATGCTTTCCCTTATAGAGCTTTTGCATATCCCATGCTCTCTTTCTCCTCCCTCCTTGCCTTTTTAATTCCTCAACTCAGTTGAGTTAGGGAAGTTAGGGAAGCCTTCCAAGACATTCCTACCTAGGATGGTGTCTCCAATTATCATATAGCATTGTGTTCCTCTCCTTCATAGGATTCTAAACAATTTTAATTTTATAGTTACTTGCATAATCCTTAAGTAATAATAGAGATAATATATGCTCTAATATATTAGTTTATCACTTAATTTAGAAATGCCTTCACATACTTAATTTCATTTTATCTTTTCATCTCTATGAGGTGAACAAAACAGATATTGTTTTTAATCTGTTTTTTTACAGTTAAGAGCCCATATTAAAACTTATGTTTTCTTATTTTAGTTTAAAGTGCCCTGTACCTCCCCATGTGTTTCTCATGTGAATATATAAGGCAGCATGCAGTGAGTAAAGAGGGACAAAGAAAATGCCATAGGGGCTCAAAAAAGAGAAAAATCACTTCAGATGGGGTGATAAGAGTAGATCTCCATGGTAGAGGTACCATTTAAGTTGGTCTTGAAAGTCGATACGCTTCTGATAGACAAAGAAGTAAGCAGCTTCTAAAACAAGAGGTAATATCAAAGTTATAATCATAGAATGTCTTGAGATGATTTGAATAATGACAACCAAATATGTTTTGATGAATTAGGATTAGTATTTAGGGTACCAGAAAGGGAGGCTAGAATTACATTGTGGAGGACTTTAAATATGGAATTAATTTGCTGGCACAGGAAGTAACTAACATTTCTAGGTGGACAAATGATCTGACCAGAGTTGAACTTCAGGAGGACTAACTAAACAACAGCATGTATAATAAATTGTAATATGGTAGGACTTGACAAGGATACCAGGTAACTGAGAGATGAAATTTTGAACTGGAGCAAAACTTCTAACCAGTAATCCATGGCAAACCTTGCAAAATATATTGTTGAACCCTTTCATCTAAAGACCACTGGGAGCACACCTGTAGTTGAGGAAAGTTAAGTATTTTTGGACTTGTTACAGCAAAAGACCACAGCTCTGGTTGAGCTGTGGGTTATCTCAAGGGGTTGGGAAGAAAATTATTTATAGGATTTTAGGTTGTGCTGGTGATTCTTAGCAGGGTTTAGGGAGAGCAGAGGTCAATTCTAGATTACATACTTAAAAAAAGGGAAGTATTAGATATTTTGGTGTATCTTATCTTAGATATGGGAAGATTATGGAAATAGTAGTCATTTGTGTTAGCCAGAAGAGGGGGATGTTTCGTTATTTTTGTGGTTCTTGAGTGTCCTTGTCTCAAGTTTCAGAGATAATTACACAGTAGTCTTATTTCGATCTTTACTACAGTCACAGAATGGCCTTACCTGAGTACTGTTTATATTCTGCCAAAGTTGTTTATATTTACTTCGGAACACTGTGGTTTAGCCTGTCAGCTTCCAGCTGCCAGGGACCTTTCATTACTTTATCACTACCCAATACATTGATCTGCTTGGCCCTTAAGGCATGTAGCCAGTTGCCTTATCCATTTACTCCAGGTGCCATACAAATATTATTATTATCTAAATGTGCCATGTCTTGAAAAGAGTTGACTGAGCAACAGCACTGAAAATGAAGAGTAAAAGACCAGAAAATGTTACAAAGGTTTTCAAAGCTCTTCACTCCCTCCAAAATTTCTAGTTCACTTAAAATCTATGCTCCAACAAAAGTCAAGTTATTTCTATTTCTACAGTCTGTGGTTTGCTGTCTTTGAATATTATGCCCTCTACCTGGACCATCTTCCCCTGGTCCCTTTCTCGTGTCCAGATCCTTTCTGTCAGTTCGGATGTCTCTTCCTTCCCTCTTGTTACTAAGATCAAGAAAGTCTACTTAAAATATTATAAATGAAGAATAAATTATATATTTGGATGTTCTAGCTTGGGGGGTCAAGCTGGAAGCAATCTTTTTCCTGTGAATTCATACAGAAAATTCCTTATACCCCCAAAACACATATTTCTAACATTTATTAAATATGTATGATGTCCTAAGTACTAGAAACTGTCACTGATACCATCAAAATGCTATTATGTTTGCTTCTTTCCAGGTTCTACTTTAAGTGTAAGTATAAAGCAGCAGAGAAGTTTCTTATTCTTACCTCATTCAAAATAAGAGCTACTTATATTTCTGGGTGCCTGGGTGGCTCAGATGCTTCCTTCAGCTCAGGTCATGATCCTGGGGTTTTGGGATTGAGTCTCGCGTCAGGCTTCCTGCTCAGCGTGGAGTCTGTTTCTCCCTCTGCCTTTCTCGCTCTCTCTCTGTCTCTTGTCACTAAATAAATAAAATCTTTTAAAAAAGAGTTACTGATATTCTGTGATAATTGGCTCTGTTTATGTCAGGGAGGTAAAGAGAAGCTTATAGGTGGTTGACGCTCCTTGTGAGGAGCTGGGATTGGGCTAATAGCCCGGCAGGGACTAGCTGTTGTCAGAAGTATCATTTTAGGGGCACCTGGGTGGCTCAGTGGGTTAAAGCCTCTGCTTTCGGCTCAGGTCATGATCCCAGGGTCCTGGGATCGAGCCCCGCATCGGGCTCTCTGCTCAGCCGGGAGCCTGCTTCCTCCTCTCTCTCTGCCTGCCTCTCTGCATACTTGTGATCTCTGTCTGTCAAATGAATAAATAAAATCTTTAAAAAAAAAAAAGTATCATTTTAAAAATTACATATAAAATAGGCTAACATTTTGAAAAAGTGTGAAAACCATAACTTTTTGTACTCTGTAAAAGGAACCACAGTAAAAAATATGTTTGTTTTTCTTATATTAATTTAGGAATGACTGCTTGCAAAAAACCTGGGAATCGAGAATGTAATCATCACTGTAAAAATAAACATACATGTGGACATGACTGCTGTGAGTTCCATAAAAGAAGTTTATTTCAGGTTTTAAAAATTGAACAGTCTTTGAATAGTAATGACATCCTAATTACCTATGTATGATATTTATATTATGCAGTTTATAACTCAAATAATTTTCTTTCTTTGTGGATAACATGAAAAAAATTAGATTAGAAATTATGGAGATCTACCCCCAAAACTTATAATACTGTATGTTAACTAAATTGAATTTAAATTAAAAATTTTTTAGAAAAAGAAGTTATGAAGAAATTTGGTTTTACATGAACACTACCTAAAGTTTAACCTAAAGAATTGAGAATTTCTTTTCTTAGGTAAAATTGGAGTTGCACAGAGGTCAGAAATGAAAGAGCCAACAATCTCTTCATATTTATCTGATTTAAGAAATAGGAATGCTGTTTCATCACTTCCTCCTGTTAAACGTCTCAAGGTTAGTTTTAAAACACTTTTTTTTAAGGTTTTATTTATTTATTTGACAGACAGAGATCACAAGTAGGCAGAGAGGCAGGCAGAGATTGGAGGAAGCAGGCTCCCTGCTGAGCAGAGAGCCTGATGCAGGGCTTGATACCAAGACCCTGAGATCATGACCTGAGCCGAAGGCAGGGGCTTAACTCTCTGAGCCACCCTGGTGCCCCTCAAGGTTAGTTTTAATAACATTTAGCCCTTGTTTTGTAATTTAAGGTATATGAATATTCCTTTATTCTATGTATCAGTTAGGTAGGTATCTGAAGTATACTTTAGTTACTTGAGGGCTTGCCTAGGAGTATGGCCATTTTAAAAATATTGTTTCTAGAGAAAAGATATTATAGTTCTTTTTTTTTTTTAATTTTATTTGTTTATTTAAGAAAGAGAAAGAGGTACTAAGAGAGAGCACAACCACGGGGAGGGGCAGAGGCAGAGGGAGAAGCAGACTCCCTCCTGAGCAGGGAGCCCAATATGGGGCTCAATTCCAGGACTCTGGGATCACGACCTGACCTGAAAGCAGCCGCTTGACCAACCAAGTCACCCAGGTGCTCCAAAATATTGTAGTTCTTAATAATTAGTTTGTAAATCTACTTTTGGGACATAGTTCTACAGCCCCTTACTAGTTTTTTGTTTTTGTTTTTGTTTTTGTTTAAAGATTTTACTTATTTATCTGACAGAGAGAGATCACAAGTAGGCAGAGAGAGAGAGAGAGAGAGGAGGAAGCAGGCTCCCCGCCAAGCAGAGAGCCCGATGCGGGACTCGATCCCAGGACTCTGGGATCATGACCCGAGCCGAAGGCAGAGGCTCAACCCACTGAGCCACCCAGGTGCCCTTGTTTTTGTTTTTAAACCAAAGAAGAAGGAAATGGTGAGGGATATGTAGTTTGGCTTGGTTCGGCAATTAAAACTAGACACACTTGCTCTTTCCTGGTTCTATCTGTGCTGGAGTGGTATGGAAAGTCTAAAGTTGATTTTGATTCATGCACCTAGATGAGTACTGAGCAAGAGCCTCCTTTCCAAGTCCTGAAAGAATGGTTGGTGCTCGCTTCGGCAGCACATATACTAAAATTGGAACGATACAGAGAAGATTAGCATGGCCCCTGCGCAAGGATGACACCCTGAAAGAATGGTTGTTCCTACTGGTTGATAGGCTGGTCACTAGCAGACTTATTCTAAGCCTACCTCATCATGTTCAGGGCAAAATAATTGATCGGGCCACAGAAAAGAGGTAGGAAAAGCCCTTTTCTAGAGCTTTAATAAGAATGAAGATTTTAAGTCATGCGGCTAAAATAAGGGGAATACTGGGAAATGGAGAGGCATGCATATCGAAACAGCCACCATCTTCTCTGAGATACTAATTTTTTAGTAGCCCAAGTTTTTCCTTCCTCTCCCTTCCTTCCTTTCTTTTATCCTTTTTTCCTTCTTTCCTTCTCCATCCCATATTATTCCCTCTTTCCTTCCATATTCATTTTTTTAAAAGTTTATTTAATTGGGGCACCTGGGTGATCTGTTAAGTGTCTGACTCTGAATTTTGGCTAAGGTGATAATCTCAGGGTTGAGATGGAGCCCCTTGTTGGGCTTCACACTGGTTTAAGAGCCTGCTTAAAATTATATCTCTCCCTCACCCTATGCCCTTTCCCTCCCTTTCTCTCTTCCTCTTTTACTTTTTTTTTTTTTATATTTATTTGACACAGAGAGAGAGAGCAAAAGCAGAAGGAGCAGCAGGCAGAGGGAGAGGGAGAAATAGGCTACCCACAGAACAGGGAGCCAGATGTGGGGCTTGATCCCAGGACCCTGGGATCATGACCTGAGCCAAAGACAGATGCCCAACTGACTAAGCCACCCTGGTGCCCCTCTCTCCCTCTCTCAAAAAGGAAAGTTATTATTTTTAGTAATCTGTACACTCAAAGTAGGGCTCAAACTCACAACCCTGAGATCAGAAGTCTCACATTCTTCCAGCTGAGTCAGCTGAGTGCCCTCCTTCCACATTCATTGAGCACGAACAATATGCTAAGTACTGTGACAGGTGCTAAGATACAGCAGTGAATAAGACAGTTTTAGTCCCAGTCCTCATAGAGCTTATAATTGAGTAAAGGATAAATAACTAAATAGGCTTTTTCAGTGATAGAGAATTCTGTGACAGAGGTGTAAGATAACTTGAAATTGGATAGAAAGTGAACTCAGTCCAGATTTGATAGGCGAAGAAAGGATTCCAAATAAATATGACTGAGACTTGAAGAATCTCTAGGCATAAGTCAGGTATGGAGAGATAGGCCCCAGAGTGGTGGTGGAGAAGGATAGAAGAGTATTCCAGATATAGAAAATATGAAGTGGTCCAGAACTGAGAAAGAGAGACATCTTTTAAAACATTGAAGTTATACAGTGTATCGAGTTCAATCACAAGTAAGGGAGTAGTGAGAGATGAGGCTGAAGAGGTAAGTAAGAGCTAGATAATGAAGGTATTTTTGCTATTTTAAAGATTTGGACCTTATCATGAAAGTATTGGGAGGCCACTGAAGAGTTTTAATGAGTGACATGATCAGAATTGCAAAATTAGCAAGACAGGAAATAACATGTGTTGGAGGGGATGTGGAGAAAGGGGAACCCTCTTACACTGTTGGTGGGAATGCAAGTTGGTACAGCCTCTTTGGAGAACAGTGTGGAAATTCCTCAAGAAATTAAAAATGGAACTTCCCTATGACCCTGCAATTGCACTCCTGGGTATTTACCCCAAAGATACAGATGTAATGAAAAGAAGGGCCATCTGTACCCCAATGTTTATAGCAACAATGGCCACGGTCGCCAAACTGTGGAAAGAACCAAGATGCCCTTCAACGGACGAATGGGTAAGGAAGATGTGGTCCATATACACTATGGAGTATTATGCCTCCATCAGAAAGGATGAATACCCAACTTTTGTAGCAACATGGATGGGACTGGAAGAGATTATGCTGAGTGAAATAAGTCAAGCAGACAGAGTCAAATATCAAATGGTTTCACTTATTTGTGGAGCAAATCAAATTTCATGGAGGACATGGGAAATTGGAAGGGGAGGTGAACCATGAGAGACTATGGACTCTGAAAAACAATCTGAGGGTTTTGAAGGGGTGGGGGGTGGGATGTTGGGGTACCAGGTGGTGGGTATTATAGAGAGCATGGATTGCATGGAGCACTGGGTGTTGTGCAAAAATAATGAATACTGTTATGCTGAAAATAAATAAAAAATAAATTTTAAAAAAATTGCATTTTCTAAATTTCACTATGGTTGCAATGTAAAGAATGGATTAGAAGATGATAGAAAAGGAACATAGGGACTCATTAGGTGGGTTTTGCAATAATCCAGGCAAGATAATGGTTTAGTTTAATAGTAGCAGTAGCAGTAGAAAGAAGTGGCTAGGTTTAAGACATTTTTCAGAGATAGAATCAACTACCCTGGGATTTAATTGCTTATGACGGGTGAAGTAAAAGGAATAAATATGATGACCAGCTTTCTTGATTGAGCAAATAGGAAAAAAGTGAGGCCTCACCAGAATGGAAACTCCAAAGGAAAAGCAAGTATGGAGAAGTAAATACACAGTAAGTTCAATCTGGAAAACACTGAATTTCGAAGCCTGCAAGATATCTAGGTAAAGATGTTCTACAGAGAGTTGGATTAACTCTTCAAAAATCAGGGAAAGGAGCTGAGTTAGAAATATATATTTTGAGAGTCATTCACTTGTAAATGATAATTGAAGCCATGGAAGTAAATTAGATCTTTAGAAATGTGTAAAGAGAGAAGAGAAAAAGGAGGCCTAGTAAAGAACCTGAAGAATATCAACATTTAAGAAGTCCCTGAGAAGATTTGATTTGAGAACTAGCCTGAGTTTCTCATAATCCATTGGTTTTGGGACTTTGTCTACCAGCAAGAGTTTTGCTGTTTGGCTTATCTGTTAAAAAGTGCTGCTGTGAAATTGACAGTTGAACTTTCTTTTTTTCATTAATAGATGCAAATGAATAAGTCTCAAAGTGTGGACCTTAAAGAATTTTGTTTTACTCCAAAACCTTCTCTCCCCAGTATATCAAGGTACAAATATAATGTTAATATCCAAAGTAGAATAATCATCATAAACTCTTTGCTTCTCCAAATAACCATTTATTCAGGGAAAGGTGAACACTGACTACATTCAAATCATAGTAATCATTTAGTTCCATAATGAAGTAATGACATCATAAGAGTTTGGTTATCTAAATTTATTTAGAACTCTGCAGTTAGAGAATACTTTAACATTCACTGAATCATCTCATTCCTGGGAAACTACCCTTCCTATATGTTATGCCCTCAGGCCTTCCCTGCTTTCTAAATTTAACAGGTCACAAAAGTATACCTTTTTTTTTTTTAAAGATTTTTTTTTTTTTTTTAGTTTGACAAACAGAGATCACAAGTTGGCAGAGAGGCAGACAGAGAAGGAAGCAGGCTCCCTGCCGAGCAGAGAGCCCGATGCGGGGCTCAATCCCAGGACCCCCAGGACCCCAGGATCATGACCTGAGCTGAAGGCAGAGGCTTTAACCGACTGAGCCACTCAGGCGCTCCACAAAAGTATACTTTAAAAAGAAAAATCATGTTGCTGTACAAAATATAATCTTATACATTTAGGGGCCCATTCTATATTAATAACACTTAATATTTATTAAAATAATTTAAATTTTAAAATTCCACATTTTATATTATCTCTTTTAGCCTTAACCACGTCCTGCCTCATAAAATGAGGTATTTCTATCCTATTTTATAGATAAAATAACTGCAGTTCATATTCCTAGTTATTAAGCAGAAGGCTCTAGGTGATTCCTCAGCTTTCTTTTCCTGTATCATGATGGCTGGAAGGCAATAGTATATGTCATTTTCCTTCCAGATAAGGGTATTCTGTAGGGATGACATTTACTATACGTAATAAACAGTACAGAATAGCCACTGACCAATCAGAACAGATGCCAACACTACTTCTAGAGATCCTAGCTTTTATTATCTAATTGAAAGTTGCACTAGCAATAGATTTTTAAGGCTATACACTGATGGCAGAAATCTACATATCTGGGTCATGAAAGATGACTAAGTATCTTGCTTACAATAAACACCTATTTTTTACTCTTTAATACCCAGGCTAATGCAGCTTATCATAGAAGTGTTGAGAAGATCAACCATTTCTTTTTTATTTATATGCATAAGTGGTTTTCAAGTTCAGATTAATTTTAATATTTAACATTTAATGGTTTTATTTATCTTTATAAAGGTCAGAGTGTTTAAACATACCTGAATTGTCTATAATGGAGCAGAGGGATCAACATGAAATCTGTGCAGAATTTCAACAAGAACCATCAGAATATCAAGATAAAGGTGAGTTACCATTGTTATTACCTTGAAAGAGAAGTTGGTTTATCATTACTTCAGAATGACAATGTTATTGAAAAACCAGCATCTGAGATTACTCATTATTAACTTACAACATTTTTCTCTTGGGTTATTGGTCCAATTTCAAATTCTTAAGTCTGTTGTTTCAGATGGACTTGCTATGTTTGTTATAGATTTTTTTAAAAGTCTCTTCTCTACGTTGTGTTGACTATTTTTGTTTAAAGATAATATGAGGAAAAACTGAGAAAATAAGAGACCTCAAGATACACAAAGTACTAAAATGCTGAACTATTTCTTTTATATGTCTTTAAAATTATTTAAAATAATATTATGTTTATAAAATTAGTCCAGTTTTATAAAATAGCTGTGTGAACTTGGAAAAATTATTTAACTTCTTTAGGTCTTAATCTTATCTTTAAAATTAGGGGATTAATTTAGGTGAACTTTAATACCTCTCCAGTTTCTAAACCTAAGATTCTTAACAGTTTCTCTGATAATATGAGAATATAACTTAATTTGTGGGCTATAGCTCATATGTAATCTAGATTTGCTTTTTTTTCTGTGTCAGTCATGAAATTAATAAGATAAAGCATATAGTTCTTCAACACTGGGACCAATTCATCATTACTCTGGATCCTATTATTAATAGCATCATTTGTCTGGGTCATGCCATCAATAACCAGTCTGTTAAAATGTGTGAGAAATAATCCTGGCCATAGAATTGTTTGTTTCTGTTGCTATATGTAGAAATGGTAAACTTGAGGTTTTCCACAAATAATTTTATGTGTGTGACCTTAGCATCTATTGGTATTCTTTCCTTCATTCTGTCACTTTATGCATCCTCTAGCCATAATTTAAGATCTT
Organism: Mustela nivalis; assembly: GCF_964662115.1. NCBI lineage: Eukaryota > Metazoa > Chordata > Mammalia > Carnivora > Mustelidae > Mustela > Mustela nivalis. The sequence continues at coordinate 75,049,964 of NC_139029.1, read as the reverse complement.
AAGTAGGCAAGGGTTGGAGTGCCTACCACCTCTTAGGCACAAATAAAAATAAGAAAAGTCCCGCAATCTCAGAGTATCAGAGCATTAATCCAACTTGCTCTAAGTCTAATATCATTACAATGTGGGGAGAAGTGTTACATTGTCGACTTCTTAATTTTTATCTCTCTTCAACCTGTAGCCATCTAACTTACTCTTTGTTCTGCTGCTCTATTCCCTGCCCTTCTACATACCACAGTTTATTCCTCTGATTACTTTCAAGCTTTTTTTTTTTAAGATTTTATTTATTTGAGAGAGAGAAACAGAGATAGCAAGAGAGAGCACGAGTGGGGAGGAGGGAAGCAGGCTCCCTACTGAGCAGGGAGCCCAATAGGGAGCTTAATACAGGGGTCAATGCAGGGCTAGATCCCAGGACCCTGGGATCATGACCTAATCTGAAGGTAGACCTTAACCAACTGAGCCACCCAAGCACCCCCTTTGATGCTATTTTTGCATAGTTTTCTTACTTTTCTTTCTTTCCTATCCCCTACCAAACCCAATTATATTATGATATTAAAGTTTCATCTAGATACTTTAACCCCCAATAATAATTGTATCCATGTTTTACTAAAAATGGGCCACATTTTTTTTTTTAAAGAAGAAGGTGTGTAGTGTAGTAGGTAAATTCACAGGATCTAGAATAATCTGTTTAGGATGCCTAGCTGGCTCAATTAGTAAAGCATGTGACTCTTGATCTCGGGGTTATGAGTTCGAGACCCATGTTGGGCTGGGAGGTTACTAAAAGAAAAAGTGCTTAGAATAATCTGTCTAGGTTCAAATTCTACCATTTAGTAGTTTTGTCACTTTTTATAATGTACTACCCACTTTATCTCAATTCCCTCATCTGTTTATGTTTTAGGGATTTAGTATTAAATGAGGTAATATACATAAAGCTCTTAACATAGTATTTGTACTATTATTAGTAGTAATTGAGTATATTCATTATACTTTTCACACATTAGTTTTTGGTGGCAAAACATACTTTATTTGTATTCAAATATTGCTCTAGAGAATGTTTTAAGAAAAACATGCCAATTTTTATCATCTGTACTCCAATTTCAAGAAAGGAGAAGGAAAAATATCAGAAATTATATGAGAAAGTATGTTGAATCATAAAATTTAAATTGTAAGGGACCTTTGGGCAATTTTATAGTGAAAGAAACCAAGACTCTGAGAGATTAAATGCCTCGCCCAAAATCACATATCTAATTAATGGCAGGGCCAGAAATAGATTCTATATCTTTTGATTCCCAGTTCAGTGCCATTTCTATATAATGAAATTGACTTTTAGTTGTCAGTGGAGAATTGAAAATCAAACCTATATAAACTCTTTCAACTTTCTACCCTGCAACTGTGTATTTCTATCATTGTATCATCCTTAACTCTGTTTTTAAGGAAGATTTCTCTTTTCTTCTATTCAAGGTTTATCTCTCTACCTACAGTTTTAATATTTCTAATCCTGCCTCCCCTTGGGGCTTTAGGAGACCAGTTACCCCTCTCTTTTCTAAATTTTTAATCTCTCCTCATTTGTCTTCACCATATAAATATGCTCAAGTCTCTTCCTTCTTCAGCTCCCTATCCTCATCAAGCTAGTCATGACTATTCTGGTTAAGTGACAGAAACTCTACTCGAAGTGACTTAATCCCCCCAAAAAAGGAGACCATTCATGTAAACTTGTAAGTCCAGACATGCATCTGGCTTTAATTTTGCTAGATCCAGGCACTCAAATAATTTTAGTCATGCCTCTGGCTTTCTCTCAGTTTTTTAGCTATGCCTGTTACTAATTGGCTTTATTTTTTTCAAAAGGCTTTTTCACATGGCAGGTAACCCCTAACTCACATCTTCCTACTTGAACTGTCTCAGTGGAAAAACAGCCTTCCCTGTTAGGTTTGGCAGAGCAGAGTTCATTCTAAATGACCTTAGTTGAGTCTTGTATTCATCCCGCCATCAAACCCTGTAGCCTGGGAATTGGGTCATGCATTCCTCTGCTGTAGCCCTTGGGACCAGGGTACCATAAATGACATCCTCACCAGGATTACATGGAATGTGTGGAGGCAGTTTCACCAAAGGACAGGAAAGATGCTCCTGTTAAAAGAAGGGGAAGTATGTCAGGCAAAGAACAGAATCACCAGAGTCTTTACATACTTCAAAATCTTGCTTTCCCATCAAACAAAAATTCTTCAAAGGGTGATTTATACTCACTGTGCTCATTTCCTTACCTCTTAGTCATTTTTTCATTCACCTAAATTTGGGTTCTCTACTCCTTTGAAACTGCTTTTGCTTATACCATTTAGTGGTCTCCTAAGTGCTAAATTCAGTGAACTCTTCAACTTATATTTTCTTTGACCTTTGTTGTATTTGACACATCTGGTATTTCCCTTCTTTTGGAAATCTCTCCTTTGGTTTCAATTAAACTATTCTGTTGCTTCTCCTACTACTTCTTGAACTGCTTGGGCTTTTTCTCCTGTTGATGTTGCAAAGGATTCTTTTTTACTTTTTTATTCTTCTTACTTCATAAATTTTTCTTTTAATAGTGACACCCAAGTCCATGTCTATAACTACTAACTATATTCAGATGATTTCTACATCTGCATTTGCCATCTCTTTCTTTCTATCTAGCTTGACTCATCTATACAGTTATCTTTCTGGATATAGCCACCTAATAGTTAACATAGCTGCATCTGACCTCTATCTTCTCTATACCTCACACTGCTCCTTTTCTTTTCTCCTTAGGTCAGTGAATGAATCCTCTTCTTTTCCAAGCTGCTAAAGGCAGGAAAAGAGTCATCTTAAATACCTTAACTTACATGCAAGTAATTGCCAAGTCCTATCTGTTTTGCCTCCTAAACATCTCTCATATCTGTTCTTCTCTGTCCTTTCTACTGATACTCTAGCTCAGACATTCATTGTTTCTCATTTATTATAATAGCTTTCTTTGCTTCCAGTCTCATTATCATCCCATTCATAACTATTCTGGAGAATCTAATAGTATCTCTGATCATATAAACCTCTTGCTAAAATATCTTCAGTAATTACCCATTGCCTATAAAGGGTGAAAAAGTGAATTCTTCAACATAGAAAATAAGAATCAGCATAATCTGGCATTTAACTTCCTGTCAGGCTAAGTGGACCCTTCTTCTCCTACTTTGTGATCCAGAAATCCTGAATACATATAGTTCTCCAAACATTCTCTGGTCTCCCATACTGCCATGTCTTTCACATACTATGCTCCCCTCATGGAGTATCTTGCCTTTCCCCTTCCCCTGCTCCATAGTCACAGCTCTACCAAGCTCAAATTCCAATGTTACCTTCTTACCATTTTACCATCTTAGGAGCGTCCACTTAGGGGCGTCCATTGTAGGTTTAGGTCCTGTTCCCTTTACATTCCCATTACACTTTATATCTCTTCTATTTTTAGTATATATATTGTGTGTATATCAGTGAACAAAAGTGGAATAATGTGAACTGGACTTGTAGGTACAATTGAAAGATAAAGTAGGATTTGGGTAGGTGAAGTAAAGTACTGAGAATATTTAAAATGAAGCAATCTTGGTGGTGCACTGGAGCAAGCTTGTGCTGGCTTGTGAGAGATTATTATTAAATTCTTGGGAATCTTTCAGCCATTATTAAAAGTTTAATTGTATAAACTTTCAATTAAATAATTAAAAACAAAGACTGTAAATATTCAAAATTGATCACTTTCTATTATGTAGTAACATATTACTGTGTTCTTGAGAGTATTTCCTTTTTATTTGTATCTATATGGTAGAAATATTATTTAATAGTGTGTTACTGTGCATTTCTTCTGAACTCTGCATTCAGAGATGTCACATTGGTAGCTTGAAATTAATCATAATGGGAATATTTATACCATGGAAATCAGCAAACTCTGCATATTAGGACTTGATTTATTGCTTAGACTTATGAAAGTGATAGAAAAAATGTTAATAGTACAGAGTAAATTTAACAGTGTTTTCTGTCTATAGCTATGACATTGTGAGTAGCACAAAAAGGTGAGGGAATATTCTTCTAGTATCTGAAAACTGTTGTCTAATTTAGCAAAGGAGTTGCCTAAGTCAATGAATGAATGAGTCAAGTCCCAACATCCTTCTCTGTTATTTTGCTTTCACTTTAGTTGTTACAGTCAACAAAAATGTCAAGCAGCATTCATGTGAGAACTATATTCATTTGTTAACTGCAACCATAAGTTGGCTATGGATTTAAGAGTTTGGTAAAATTCAATGAAAACATTCAGTGAACATCAAATATATGAAATTTATAATTAAGCAGGCTATATATTTTATTACTATTTATAAATCATGTGTTACATATGCTTTACCCATAATAAATACATATAATAAATACAAGTATATGTGTGTGTATGTATGTGTGTATATATATATGCATACATTTTGGAGAAACAGTTATTAGACATTTGTTAGCACACTGCTATAGAAAACTGCAAAACTAAAGGCATTTATTGCCCCTAACAATTTTATGAAATAGATACTATTATTATTCTCATTTTGTAGAGGAGGAAGCAAGGCTCAGAGACTTTAAATTACTTGTCTAAGATCATAAAACTAGTAAGTGAGAGAAGTAGAATTTTCATCTAGTAGTCTGGCCCTAAGCCCAGTTTATAAACAATGGATAACACTGAAGATTTTTTAGCAGGAGAAAAATTAAGATATATTTTGGAAGAACATATTTCCTAATAACATTCAAATTCACCTGTAGGAAAAAAGAGCTGGAGGAAGGAAGACCATTTTAGAAATTATAAAATTCATTTTAGAGTAGGGTTATTCTCCTATAGGAATTAAGAGAGAAAATATAATTCTCTCTAAAAGTATCCATTGAGGGCGCCTGGGTGGCTCAGTGGGTTAAGCCGCTGCCTTCGGCTCAGGTCATGATCTCAGAGTCCTGGGATCGAGTCCCGCATCGGGCTCTCTGCTCAGCAGGGAGCCTGCTTCCTCTTCTCTCTCTGCCTGCCTCTCTGCCTACTTGTGTTCTGTCAAAAAAAAAAAAAAATCTTTAAAAGTATCCATTGAAAATTAAATTTAATGCAACTATCAGTATTTGTAATAGTAAATAGAATTTGTTGAAAACAATATTTAACAATGCTTGGCCCAATACTTTTGAAAACTACTATTCAAAACTTCAGTTTAGTAGTTGAAAGATGTATTTGATATATCAGTGGAAAATTATGTAAATGATTTAAAAAGTACCTATACTCTTTTATACATACACATGACAGATTTCTCTAGATGGAACTATCCTATAACTTCAGATGAGAAAGCCCCTCAAACAGTGCTGTTCAACAGACATCTTAATGCATCTGGAAACCAGAATTTGAAAGATGTGGATAAAAGTAATACTCCATTCTCAAAAGTTTTGAATGTGAACTTTGAATTGGGAGATGAAGTTTGGGATGATTTTGATGATGAGAACTTATTAGAAGTTACCAGTTTTTCAGCCAGTACTGAGAAGACAAAAACATCAGGTAAAATTGTCTTTTAGCCTGAAATAATTTCATGAGAAATTCTTCAAATATTTTTCAATTCAGTTTCTGGGACTAATTTTCTTTGCCTTTTTTTAATGTTTGCTTAATTAGTTTTGTTTTTTTAAGATTAATAATTTTTAGCAAAACTGAAAATGTGACCCTTCCATAAATCACATTTCCTCCTAAGGACAGAATTCAAGGTTATTCCGTGATAATGACATAGCAGATGAGTTTTTTCTATTCTATTGCTCCCCTATCTTGTTAAAAACTCTATTTAAATAAAAATGTTTATTGAATTTTCCCTCATAAAATAGACTATGTAGCTTTCAATTCTGTGATCACACATAATTTCCTAATATTTGTAAAGGACAAAATTATTCCATTTTTTAAAAATGATTTTATTTATTTATTTGAAAGAGTAAGTGAGAGAATGCTCACATGCATGAGCAAGAGAGGAGCAAAGGGAGAGGGACAAGTAGACTACACTGAGCACAGAGCCCCACAGATCCCACGACCCTGAGATTTTGAGCTGAGCCAAAATCAAGAGTTGGATGCCCAACTGACTGAGCCACCCAGGTGCCCCTAAAATTACTCAATTTCTAAAAGTATTCATCTGCTATCCAGGAAAATGAAAGACACCTTTTATTTCTAGTAGACACACTAATTTTTTTCAGATATAAATAAATAATAAGAAAGGATTTCTTTCTCCTGTATTAGATATTATATTTAAGTCATTTACAACTCCAAAATAACAGGACTTAGTTTTCTGAATTACTGGCAGATTTACTCTATGTCACTAAAACAGAAAATAAAAATCTTGATAAGCATATGAGAAGACAGCAAAATAGAGATATTCTCTCCAATGATGGCTGACAGGAGGAAATCAGTATCCCAGAATTATAGTTACCTTTCAATGTATCCCACACCCCAATGCTCTTTTAAAAAATATTTTTAAGGGAAGCTATTAGAAGTTGAAATATTATTGTTTCAGGATTCTAAGAAATATCTAGAGAACTATTATTCCTTCCAGAGGGAATAGGATTTGACCACTTTCACAAAATAGGCCAGGAAAATCTATGATGTGGAGCCTGTAGGCACAATTTCCTATATCAGTGGACAGTTAGCTATTAGTTAGCTAGCTCAAAGTTAAAAGTCATTGTGTATTGCAATTTAAGAGGCAGTTTGTAGTGATTCTTTGAGGTAGCCTAATCATGTGAGGGCATAACTTTGATGCTGGAAAATCAGTCTCCATAAATGCTGTGTGTAGAGCACTTTAAATGAACTTAATTGTATGCACACCATTGAAAATATTGAATGAAATTCAACTTGATCATTTACATGAGTTAAAATAAGTAAGTAAGTAAAAGTGGTTTGGGAACCTTTTAGTATAGTAACTGATAAGCTAACCTATTTGTTTGTAGTTTCACTCCCTTAGCTTTGCTCCCTTATTTCTCTATATAAATTAAATCTGATAATTGAGAGGATTATTCATTTCTTCTTTACTCAGAATCATATCTATTGGAGAGAGCCCTTGTAGAACTTCTGAAAAGATCCTTTCATCTATTTCTTGCCATTTAATTTCAAAATGTTATCTCTTTACATAGGATTTGGAAACACTTTGAGTTCAAGTACCGAAGGAAATAAGCTATTCCTCCAGGAGTCAAAGAGCAAATTCCAAGGAGAAATGGCAAAAAGGCAAGTTTTAGAATTTTGGTTTGGAATACCTTACAACTGTATATCCTTCTGACACATAATTGGAGATGGGATTGAATTATTAGATATCAAAGAAACTATAAGGTATTAACCAGCCTGAAACCTCTTATTTTTAGACCTGTGTTTCTCAAAGTGCTATTGACAGACCACCTACTTCAAAAGTATTGAAATATATTAAAAATACACATTCCTTGGCCCTATAATAGACTTACCAAATCATGGTCTCTGGGGCTGGAGCCCAGGAATTTTTACTTTTCAAAGGACTTGAAAACTGAATAGTAGTTTGACAGGTAGAAAAGAAGAGGATAAGGCATTCCTGGTAGAAGAAGCATTTATAAAGGTATAAGGCTTGAGAAGGTATCTTATGCTCAATGGTCAGTAAAGCGTCAGTAGAGCCACAGCATTAAGGCTGAGTGCTGAGGTCTGATTCTAAAAAGCCTTGAATGCTGTATTTAGACAACTTAACTGTATCCTGTAGAAGGTAGTTAAAAATTCATACTGCCTTCAGGATTTGGTGGGCCAAAGGCAACTGAAGAGTGTCCCATATAAAAGGCACAACTGTGGAGATATCACAACTCCAAATTTTGAGATTACTACAAAGCTACAGTAATCAAAATAGTATGGTACTGACACAAAAATAGACACTGGACCACTTTTTTACACCATAAACAAAAATAAACTCGAAAAGGATTAAAGACCTAAGTATAATACTTGAAACCATAAATCTCCTAAAAGAAAATATAAGTGGTAATTTCTTTGACATTGATTTTAGCAACATGTTTATGGCTATGTCTCCTAAGGCAAGGGAAACAAAAACAAAAGTAAACTATTTGGGACTAGACCAAAATAAAAAGCTTTGCACAGCAAAGGATACCATGAGCAAAACAAAAAGACAACCTACTGAATGGGAAGCTATTTGCAAATAATATATCCAGTAAGGGATAAATTTCCAAAATAAATGAAGAATTTATACAATACACACCAAAAAAAAACAATTTGATTAAAAAATGGACAGAGGACCTAAATAAACATTTTTCCAAAGAAGACATACATATGGCCCACAAACACATGAAAAGATGCTCAACATCACTAATTATCAGGGAAATGCAAATTGAAACCATGAGATATTACTTCATGCAAGCCAGAATGGCTAGTATCAAAAAGACAAGAAATGGTAAGTGTTAGTGGAGGATGTAGTGAAAAGGGAACACTCGTACACTGTGAGGCAGGGAATGTAAGTTGGTGCAACCACTGTGGAAAACAGTATGGAGTTCCCTCAAAAAATTAGAATTAGAACTACCCTGCAATCTAGTAATTCCACCTCTGGGTATTTACCCAAAGAAAACAAAAACACTAATTTGAGAAGATATATGCACCCCTGTATTTTTGCAGCATTATTTACAATAGCCAAGATATAGAAGCACTCCAAGTTGCGGGTAGAAATAGATGAATGACTAAAGTTGTGAGCTATTTGTATATCTAATACTACTCAGCCATAAAAGAGAATGAAATCTTGCCATTTGGAACAACATAGGTGGATCTAGAGGATATTATGCTAAGTAAAATAAGCCAGACATGTGATTTCACTTAGATCTGAAATCTAATAAAACAAAGCAAATGAGCAAAAAACACAAAAACAGACTCTTAAATACAGAGAGCAAACTGATAGTTACCAGAGGAGTGGTGGTTGGCAAAATAGATAGATCAAGAGTTGCATATTCTGCACTGAGCTGTTTTATTAAACAGGTGCCTCAATTGAACATTTTTTAAATTACTATTTTCTTTTTCAAATGTCTATATGTCCTGTATTTTCAGAGAACATCTTCATCTACCCACTTGCCACTTATTTTTCCCTCTTCCTCAACTACTGTATCCTAATTATTGCTAAATTTATTATGTGCTATGAATTGTTTCAAAAATCCAACTCTACCTCTCAGTTTCCATTACCTCTGCTCTAGTTTAGCCTCACCATAGGCTGCTTCTTGTACTGGCCACAATGTCTCTTGTGGTCCGACCTTCTGCAACTCATTCTATATATATCATATCACTATATATAATCTACAAATAACTAGAATAATTTTTGTCTTATCAAATTGTTTATCCTGTCCTTAAGTATCTTGGGAATCTTCCTACTGCTTACATGGACATCAAAAACTAGGTTACAGCTGGAAGGGGCTATAGACTGTATCACATTTTATTTTATTTTATTTTATTTACTTATCTTAAAGATTTTATTTATTTATTTTTGCAGGAGAGTGAGAGAGCAAGCATACCACTGTGGGGAGGGGCAGAGGGAGAAGCAGACTCCCTGTTGAGCAGGGAACCCGATGTGGGACTCCATCCCAGGACTCTGGAATCATGACCTGAGCTGAAGGCAGACGCTTAACAGGGCACCCAACTGTATTACATTTTAAAAAATTAGTTCTTAAAATTTAGAAGTCAGGAGATGTCACATCAGATTTTAGATTCCTAGGGGTTTTTTTTAATCAGAATATTTGACAACACTAGACATTTATTTCTTACACAGCAACAACTGCTTAGAGCTGAGTAGTGGTTGATTCTTTTATTTATTTTTATTTTACTTTTTATTATTGAAGCATGACTGATATGCAATGTTATATTAACTTCAGGTATACAACTTACTGATTCAGCAATTTTATACACTACTCAAGGCTCACAACAATAAGTGTAGTTAGTCACCATCTGTCACCACACAATGTCATTACAATATTATTGACTATATCCCTGTGCTGTAATTTTCATCTCTGTGACTTATTTATTTTACAAGTGGAAGTTTGTACATCTTAATCCCCTTTATCTATTTTGCCAACCACTACTCCTCTGGTTATTTATTTCTCCTAGTTTAAAATATAAGAAATTTGTGGTGTCTTTTGGTATTTTTGTTATTATTTAGTCATTTTACTGATTATTGGCATGACAGAATCACAGATTTCAGAGAATTCCAGAACTGCGAGGTGCTTAATAATAAGCATCATTTAGTCTTCCCATCATCAGATACATGAATCACCATCCAACATCACTGGCAGGTATTCATGCCATCTCTACCAAGACAGCTCTAGTGACCAGGAGCTCATTCACTCCAACATGCTTGTTCCATATTTGGGTCTCTCAGACCATTCAAAGCTTTTAAGACTATTTGCCTAAATTTTGTCTTCTTACTATTTCCATTCATTGCTTCTAACTTTGAGTCATACAGAATAAACAAATTAGAAGCATCAAAGGAGAACAAAGCTATAGGTGTAAAGAAGCAAAAAAATTGGGTAGGAAGTAGAAAGATACAAGTAGGAAAATAACAAAGCACATAGACAGTTTTGTGGGCCATATCTTTAGAAACTATAAATAATTTATGGAGAGTTTAAAAGTAATGAATGGAAGATAAGTGGATTTAAAAAGGAATCCTTATCAAGAAGCCTCTAAACAAAAATTGTGCCAGAAGTTGATACTGAAAAGAAGGCCTGTAGGACCTGAGGATTTGGAGTGGAAAGGAGTCATGCTTTTCATTTTATACCCCTTTTTACTATTTTGATTTCTTGTCTTTAATCAAAGACAAAAAGATTCAATCCTCTCAACATATGTACTTCTCTATTCTACTACCTATATCCACTGCTTTTTACTCCTATTTTAGCCTATAAGTGTCAACTTAAATTGTCACCTCCTCAGAGAGACATGCATTCATAACCACCTTTTGAAGTGTGTTTGTGTCTCCACACTATTTCCTGTAATATTACTCAATTAATTTCCTTCATATCACTTCAGGATCTATAATTATGTATATTTATTATTTACTCATTGTCTGCTCCTCTACTAGATGATAACTCCCTGAGGATTTGTTTACCTCTTTATACCTAGCTCTTAGTACAATATCTGGCATATGGTAGTGAATAATAAATGTTTTTTAATGAATGAATTTAATACAGAAGATTGAAGGTGAATTTTAGTGTAGTTTTACATAAGAAGATAAGTCAAGTTATCTCTCTACAGTGAGATCAGAAGGGAAAAGAGATTAAAAGTTAAGCAAAGTGGGATTTAGAAAAGATTTACAGACTGCTAGGTAATAGAAAATTAAGCATAAGACTCAATTTTAAAGAAAATTACTGAATGATTACTGCTGTAGGCTTTTAAAAATAGTATTCTTATCTAATTTAGAATATAGTAATTCGTTAGTAATTTTGTCTAAAGGAAAGGAGCTACACCAAATTTTCCATGAGTCTAAAAAACAGCATAATTTTTAGTAATAAATATGGTAAAATTTAATCATATTCCCCAAAGAATCACTATTCATCTAAATTAAAATGGTTTGTTTCTCCTCTTTGCTATATTTTACAAATGATTAATTTTTATTTTTAGTTTTGTTTCATCGCCTGAGAAGCCAGATGTTTATTTATCAAATTCTCCTGTGTTCAAGTTTGATCCATCCTCCATGAAAAAATCACCTCAACAAGCTGGAAATGTAAATATTGTAAGAAGCACTTCATTGTTTTTCTTTTAAATTCTGTCTGAATAGTTAAACTTTCAAAGATTGCTTTTTTTTTTTCTGTTAACCTCAAAATACAGGTCTATTTACAAGAAAGAGAACAACAAAGCCTGTCACCGGAAATTGAAAGGCTGTGCTTTACTCACTCTGAAAAAATACCAAATTCTTCACATTTTGTTAAGAAAGTGGATTTCTTTATTAGAAGCAGTGAATGTAAAGAGGAATTTGATTTCAGGTAAGAATTCTTTAAAGACATTTCAAGACTATGCCAATGAAAACTTTCTATGAAGAAATTCAGTATTCTGTTTTCCTTGGTTTATTTTATTTTATTTTATTATAGGAATAGAGCATGAGAGAGAGTGGATGGGAGGGGCAGAGGTAGAGAAAGAGAGAGAATCTCAAGCAGTCCCCATGCCTCTCTTGGAGTTTATTTGGAGCTCCATCTCATGACCCTGAGATCATGATCTGAGTTGAAATCAAGAGTGAACTATTCTGGTGCCCCTTTCCTTGGTTTATTTTAAAGATTAAAATCTAGACATTTTATTTACTTAAAAACATTGAATATTTAGACCCCTGGTGACCTAAACTCCTTAAAATAATTCATAATTTTAAGTATCTCAATTTTTGAGAACATATGTTTAATATCTTTAATTAAAACATACTGTATTGCTAAACTTTGTTTCTCTGATTTGAATATAAGATGTTGATAATATAAAGTGTAAAATCACTTAAATCCAAATGAGATTGGCTAATTTTTCAGATGTTCAAGTTGTATTTTAGCCAATCAGTTCTTATACAATTCTGCAGGTTCAATGAAAAGTCAGATTAAGTCTACTCAGTTCCCCATCAGCTGGTCACTTCTAGGAGTAACTATAGCATTTTCTGTCTTTCCCCTTGAATAGTCAAAGTTTATAGACTTGTTCACACACTGATTAAATGACATTACTTCTTAAAAACCTTAAGGAAATACCTAAGGGACTTGATCCCTACTTCTCACAGTTTATGAAATCTGATTTTCCCTTATAGACTTCTTCCTAGGTAATGCATATGGAAGTTCATTTGATACATTAACCTCTCAGCAATCTACATATATTTCTGTACTTGCTTTTCCCCCTCCAGTAGGTATCATCCTGATGATGAAGCTGATGAAATGAAGTCTTTTCTGGGAATATTTGATGGTATTTTCTAAAAGAAACCAAAAAATTCATCTCCTATTAATAAGATAAGGTATATAGACACCCAATTACAAAGCATGCATTTTATATTTTTAAAGTAGTTCATAATTGTTCAAATGTTTTTCTCTTGAATTTGACCAGTTTTGTTGACTTATTTGTACCAAATCTTTGGATTGATTTATTTTCCTATTGGAGCTTCATGAAAAACACTTTTATAGTGGATTTGTTTCAGTAAGCTAAAAATTAAATTGCACTTAAATGTATCTTGATTGGATTTTGACAGGAACCAATAAAAGTACATTTTTATATTAAGAAATTCTATGAAAACAAAATAATGCTAGGTCAGTGGATCAATTTATTATATGGATTATTCACCAATATTGTTTTGTTTTACTAAAGATTTTTAAGAATCCAGTGGCTGTCTGAACCTCTTGTTTTCTATAACTTTAAATAATAATAAATGAAACATTAATCAATATAAATTGTTGTTTTCCTTTGGCTTGTTTTCCAGTGTGGTGAATTCTAAAACCTTGTTATATTGACTTTTACTGTGGCAAACACTATTTCATGTTATTCTCCCATGAATTTGTTCTCAAATTTGTTTATATTTATTGGTAAGTAGTATATAGAGGCTATCTAAGCAATGTTTATTATTTAATTTATTTATAGATACAGGGGAAGTTGAAGACCATTTAAGAAATTTTAGGAATTTTTCTTTAAGCATAAGAGCCTTAGAGATAAGAGATGTAAAGAAGAGAAACTTCCAGACTAGGTTGTCATTGTTGTCACTAGTAAACATTTGTGCAGCATCATATGTATTAAACATGGAGAAAAAGCTTAAAATAAAAACTAAGAAGCTTTATTATGTGTTGAATAATAAGGGCAACCGGTTCTTTTATTTTAGTCATCTTTACAATTGGCATGTTTCTGCATCTGAATCAATCATGCTACAACCTTTAAAGGTTATTAAACACCATTAAAATGAAAAATTGGCTCACTACAATCTGCTCATCTTGCATACATAGACTTTGACACTAAAGAAATAGCAATTTAATTCAGCAAGACTTATTATGATCTGCTAAGCAAAAAGCACTGTGCTTGGTACTGCAAAGGAGGCAAATGATAAAACACTGTTTTTGCTCTCATGGAGCCTACTTTACATTCTGGTAGAGAAAATGAGACATATAATAATGCAATAATAAAATATAGAATACATTAGAGAAGTGGTTCTCAAACTTCAGGATGTATTGCAGTCATCTAGAGGACCTGTTTGAAAACAGATTGTTGGGCACCAAACTCAAGGTTTCTGACTCTGTAGGTCTGGGGTGGGGCCTGTGGAGGTGCATTTCTAACAAGTGCCCAAGTAATACTGATATTGATGGTCGGGGATCACACCTTGAGAATCACTGCGATAGAGGTTTAAAAGAGCTCTTAGAGTTCATAGGACAGTGAACATAATCCTGACCATAGAGTCAGGGAAACCTTTATAGAGAAGTTAAAATTTAAGCTGAGTCTTGAAAGATGAATACAATTTTAATGAACAAGTATATGATAGAAGGACATTGTAACAGAGGGAAGAGCTTGAGCAAAGCTCCAAGGGAGGGAAGTATCTATTTGGGGAATAATGATTAGATAATTTTTTTAAAGATGTTATTTATTTATTTGACAGAGATCACAAGCAGACAGAGAAGCAGGCAGAGAGAGAGGAGGGAATATGCTCCCCGCTAAGCAGAGAGCCCAGTTCAGGGTTTGATCCCAGGACCCTGGGATCATGACCTGAGCCAAAGGCAGAGGCTTTAACCTACTGAGCCACCCAGGCGCCCCATGAATAGATAATTTTAAACATATGTTAATGTTGTAGGAGATTTTTGTGTTTCGTTGTTGTTGTTGTTGTTTTTAAGATTTCATTTATTTGAAAGAGAGAGTACAAGTGGGGGGCAGGGGGGGCAGGGAGGGGCAAAGGGAGAGGGAGAAGCAGATTCCCCACTGAGCAGGGAGTCTGACATAGACCTTGATCCAGGACTCTTGAGATCAGGATGTGAGCTGAAAGCAGACACTTAGCCAACTGAGGCTTGATCCAGGACCCTAAGGTCAGGACCTGAGCTGAAAGCAGAGGAGCTTGTTTAACTAAGCCACCCAGGTGCCCCTGTAGGAGATGTGCACCTTAAGGTCAGACTGTGGAAGCCTTTATATGCTAAGAAACCTGAGCTTTACTCGGCAGACAGATGTTTCCCAAACTTGTCGATCATAAGAAACATGGATAATATATTAAATATAAAAATTCTTAGACCTTACCTAAGGGCTACTGATTCAGAATTGCCAAGCTGAGGGGAGTGGGAAGTCTATAGTTAACAACATTCCAGGTTACTCTTTATCAGGCCAATTTGGAAACATATGAGTATGTTCATTTCCTGAGGAGTCAAAACAAATGGCAAATTAAGTTTTATCATCGACTTGCCTTACTTTGTTTGTTTGTATAAGTGTTTACCTGGAAAATTATGTGTAGTAGTCCTTAAGGAATGGACTGACTACTTGAAGGAATTCAGTCATTGACATTCTTTCCATGAGTGAATAACCCTGCAGTTTCCATTTTGTAGCTGACATTTTAAGTGTATTTAAATGAACCATGCAACAAAGCTTTCCACACAAATCTTTGTTAGGTTCAATTCTTTTCAACAGGTTTGGGGTTTTTTGTTGTTGTTGTTTTGTTTTTTTTTTTGTTTTTTTTTTCAATTATAAAGTTCTTTAATAGGGTGCTAGGTGGCTCCCTCTGCCTCTCCCCCTGCTTATACTTTATTTGTCTCTCTCTCACACATGAATCAATAAAATCTAAAAAACATATTAAAATAAAACCAAAGGTCCTTAATAGGCAGTCTTTTTCTCACCTCTATTGTTGACATAATGGCACTTTACCTCATAGGTATGGAGCGGGACTTGAATAAGCCACTGCATAGAAAGCTCTTAGTTTAGGGACTGATGTATAAAATATGCTCATAAACGGTAGTTGTTCATACTAAAAAAAAAAAAAAACAAAACCTATCTTTAGCAGTACTTTAACTCATTGGAAGGGGTAAAGTAATACAATACAGACTGTCCCTAACTTACAGTGTTTGGACTTAAAGTTTTTCAGCTTTATGATGGTGTGAAAGTGATATGCATTCAACTCAAACAATTCTTCAACTGTGAACTTTCTTTTCCCAGGCTAGTCATATGCATAGGCTACTCTGTTTTGATGCTGGGAAGCAGCAGGGAGCCGCACCTACCAGTCAGTC
This sequence comes from Mustela nivalis, assembly GCF_964662115.1. NCBI lineage: Eukaryota > Metazoa > Chordata > Mammalia > Carnivora > Mustelidae > Mustela > Mustela nivalis. Next base: position 75,033,773 of record NC_139029.1, on the reverse strand, counting down.
ACAGGACCATAAGGGGACACAACCCATGCACTGACAACTATTCTGTACCCATACAACCAATCTGGGTTTTTTTTTGGGGGGGGGGGGGTTGTTTGTTTGTTTGATTTTTGTTTTACTTTCAGTACAGTATTCAATAAAGTATGTGAACTGTTCAACACTTTTTTATAAAATTGGCTTTGTGTGACATGATTTTGCCCAACTATAGGCTAATGTAGTTGTTCTGAGCACGTTTAAGGGAGGCTAGGCTAAGCTATGATGTTCAGTAGGTTGGATATATTAAATGCATTTTTGGCTTATTGGTATTTTCAACTTAATGTGGGTTTATTAGGATATAACCTCACCATATGTGTAAGTCAAGGAAAATCTTTCCTTGCAAATTGTATTTGAATTTCAGTAACTTGCATAGGACTTTACAAATTAACTTTTTGACTTTCCATAGAAGTATCATCCATAGAAAAAATTTTCTCTTAGACCTCCCTCCTATGTATACTTCCTCATGCTTTCAGGTAGATTGCTCTATCTCTGTTCCCTCTTCATCAGCACTCTTAGTTCTTTTATGGTTGGATCATATTAATCCATTTTAATATTACCTTAAGTAAAATGTAAGTAGAAAATAAAGTTTTTGCAAATTGTATTATAATTCATTCTAAAGCCAAATAGAAATGACTGCTGAATTATTCACTGTTTTAGGTTTTTGCACACTTTACTCCTTGGATTCTTAGTAAAGTCATACAAAGTATCTCTTTATTATGACCCCATTTCTAGAAAACACCCTAATCAAGGATAGTAGGAAACCACTCCTTGAGGACCCACAGCCTAGGGATTACATGGCTAACACTTACCTGTAGCATCTTAGATCATAATAGGTGTCTATATTTAAGAACGTCTACTTTTGTGAGAATAGAGAAGACACCAGTGAGCAGAAAGTTGGGGCAAAGAGAAGAAAACCAAGCTAAGCTTAGAATTAAGTAAGCTAAGAATTTCACTGTGGGTTTTGGTTAGTGGAACAAATAAAACAAAAAGAAAGGGAAACCCTGGTTCTTCTTATCTTTTAGCATGTCAATTCCTGACTGCCAGGAGTTAAAGGCCTTGCCACTCAGGCTCTGACCCAGGACCAGTAATACAAGAAACTCCTTGGAACTGGGGTTAGAAGTTCTTAGGCCTCAGTCCAGAACTTGTGAGTCAGTCTGCATTTTAAAAAGATTCCGGGCTGATTACATGCATGTTAAAGAGTGAGAACCACTTTTTTTAAGGTAGAAAGGAGAGGAAAGGAAGCAATATCAGAATTTGTAAGAGAATCCATTCCAGAAGACAAGTATAAGAGTAATGGTGATTACTTGGTTTTCTGCACATATATTTCCTATTTTAAATGTAATATGGTGATATCACTCTTGTTTAATTGCCTTTCAGTATAGGTTGTTTTCTTCACCAACTGTGTAAATTATCTTTATAATTCCCATGCATCAACTGGGTATTTTTATGTAGCTTGAGAGGCACTTAGATGCTCTATAGAGTTTTGTTTTAATTAACATAATAAGAGCTGATAATTCAAAAGAGCTATCTTTGTCTTGCTTATTTTCACATTTCAATTCGGAAACCTTTCCCTAAACTAACATATGCCTTAAAACTCCATACATACTTCCGCAAAACAGAATGAAATAAAAAACCCAAACCCCACAGTGTTCTGAAAATTTTGGAAAAATGTGTATAAACCTGCACTCAAGTGTGTTGTAACTATACATTTTTTTAATCAAAAAAGGAATGAAAATTCAGCCAATATTAGCATTTTGCCCACTGAAGCACATCCGTATGACAGTAGATGGCTTCAGTCTTTTAATTTTTTTTTTTAATATTTTATTTATTTATTTGACAGAGAGAGATTACAAGTAGGCAGAGAGAGAGAGAGAGGGAAGCAGGCTCCCTGCCGAGCAGAGAGCCTGATGCGGGACTCGATCCCAGGACCCTGAGATCATGACCTGAGCCGAAGGCAGCGGCTTAACCCACTGAGCCACCCAGGCACCCGGCTTCAGTCTTTTAGAAAGTACACATAGGATAAAGTCATTTTGGTTTTCTTTTCTGTATTTATTAATTTGGAAATGTAAACATTTTACCATTTAGAACTTAAATTTTTTTTAATTTTTAAAGATTTTTTAAACAAATCTTACTGCCATATTTTTTTCTCATTTCTAAACTTGAAAAACTTAAAATTTAGGCAGTACAAATTTTTCAGGTTGCACATTACCAAAAGATTAACTAAGTGAAGTTCACATTTAAAAAAAAAAAAGGACAAAGAACAACCCAAAAACAATGAAAGGAGAAAAAGAACATAAAGGAGGTTCATCGTAAGTCTCTACTAAAAATTTGAGACAAAATGGAAATGAACTTTCCACAACTCACTCATCACTTTTGTCTTCATTTTTTTCTAGGACTGGACTCATAATCAAAAATTTTTATGTCCAATTTTTCAAATTTTTCTCATGTATATGGTCATTTTCTCAACCCTTTAATTTTTGGTTTTTCTTTTCCAGTGAGGATGTGGAATTCTCATGCTCCTTATTTTTCAATGTGGAGAACTTGACTTCATTGTCTTACTTTGTTTTCCTTTTGAGAATGGACTTTAAGCTCTATCAGCCTTTACCCCCTGTTATTATTTAAACTATTATGATCATGTTCTTATTCTTTTCTTAACTTCAGCATTTTCTTCCCAGGGTGAATTTTCTCGGTTTCTCTATTTTTCCATTGTTTCTGCTTTAACTTTTTCTCTCTCTGAGCTCTGGAATCTCTTCTTCTTCCCCTCCTCACTTTGTTTCTTGATGTTGCTTTTCTCTATCCACTTTCTGGGCTTCTCCTCTGTACTCCTGTTCTCTGTATCTGTGGTACTCCATGCTTCTCTGCCAGTTCTGTCATGGCTTCCAGATTACATCCTTCTCTACTTCCCCTAAGTCTGCTTCTTTCTCTTGTTCTTCTTCATAACTACCTTTTTTTTTTTCATTTTTGGATACTTTATTTTTATCTCACCCCATATACCACTTTGCCCCTTGAGACCCATAACCAATAAGGAAATTGAAGCGTAATCAAAAATCTCCCAATGGTCCAGGGCCAGATGGCTTCCTAGAGGAATGCTACCAAACATTTAAAGAAGAATCAATACCTATTCTCCTGAAACTGTTCCAAAAAATAGAAATGGAAGGAAAACTTTCAAACTCATGAGGTCAGCATTACTTGATCCCCAAACCAGACAAAGACCCCATCAGAAAAGAGAATTATGGACCAATATCCCTGATGAACATGGATGCAAAAATTCTCACCAAAATACTAGCCAATGGGATCCAACAGTACATTAAAAGGATTATTCACCATGACCAAGTGGGATTTATTCCTGGGCTGCAAGTTTGGTTCAACGACCACAAATCAATGTGATACAATACATTAATAAAAAGAACAAGAACCATATGATTCTCTCAGTAGACACAGAAAAAGCATTTGACAAAGTACAGCATCCTTTCTTGATCAAAACTCTTTGAAGTGTAGGGATAGAGAGTACATACCTCAATATCATCAAAGCTGATGAGGGAGCAGGAGGCTGGCTGAGGACAGAGCAAAAGCTGGCACCTTGCACCCCACTCTCCTCCCGCTTTCCTCCGTAATATGTGTAGCATTCCTCAGGCACCCTTGACTGCCATGAACGATAAATAGTTAACTTGCAGAGATCACAATCCTGCAGGACAGGAATCTCCCTTGCTCTACAGATGTCCTAGAGATCTACAAACAGGGAGGTTACCTTATCAATAGCACAAATTTCCAGAGGCAAATAACTCTTAGTTCCTGAAGCCCTAATGTCTCCCTCCCCACCACAAACTGGAGGAGGCTGAGGTAGAAGGGAATGTAAATGATAGCAGGATCATAACACCCCACCAAGAATCTCCCAACTATCTTGATGTTAATGGCTGACCTAAAGATGACATTGATCAAGCCACAAGGACAAGACCTCCTCCCAGCACCTTGTAGGCCCTCTTTAACATATGAAAACTCCGTTGAAACCTCCCTTCCCCTCACCTTCCCCCAACCGCAAGGTATATAACCTGCCATCCCTCACAACCTGGGGCAGCAGCTCTTCCTGCCCATGTGTCCTGTCCCCATGCTTTAATAAACCACCATTTTGCACCAAAGATATCTCAAGAATTCTTTCTTGGTCATCGGCTCCGGACCTCAGCCCACCGAACCTCACCTAGGTTCTAGAACTTCATCAAAAGCCACCTATGAAAAACCCACAGTGAATATCATTCTCAATAGGGAAAAACTACGAGCTTTTCCCCTAAGGTAAGGAACACAGCAGGCCTGTCCACTACCACCACTGCTATTGAACATAGAACTAGAAGTCCTAACCCCAGCAATCAGACAACAAAAAGAAAGAAAAGGCATCCAAATTGGCAAAGAAGAAGTCAAACTCTCACTCTTTGCAGATGATATGCTTTATGTGGAAAACCCTAAAGAGGGGCACCTGGGTGGCTCAGTGGGTTAAGCCTCTGCCTTCGGCTCCGGTCATGATCCCAGGGTCCTGGGATGGAGCCCCGCATCGGGCTCTCTGCTCAGCGGGGAGCCTGTTTCCTCTCTCTCTCTCTCCCTGCCTCTCTGCCTACTTGTGATCTCTATCAAATAAATAAAATCTTTGAAAAATAATGGTAATTTTAAAAATTAAAAAAAAAAAAAACCCTAAAGACTCAATCCCAAAACTGTTACATAATTTAGTCAAGTGTCAGGATATAAAATCAATGTACAGAAATCAGTTGCATTTCTATACACCAACAAGATAGAAGAAAGAGAAATTAAGGAGCCAATCCCATTTACAATTGCACCCAAAACCTTTAGATACCTAGGATTAAATCTAACCAAAGAGGCAGAGAATCTGTACTCAGAAAACTATAGAATATTCATGAAAGAAACTGAGGAAGACACAAAGAAATGGAAAAGCGTTCCATGCTCATGGATTGGAAGAACAAATGTTGCGAAAATATCTATGCTATCTAGAGCAATCTACACATTTAACACAATTCCTATCAAAACCATCAACTTTTTTTCAAAGAAATGGAACAAATAACCCTAAAACTTGTATGGAACCAGAAAAGACCCTGAATAGCCAAAGGAATGTTGAAAAAGAAAGCTGAAAAACAAAGCTGATGGCATTAGAATTCCAGACTTCAAGCTCTATTACAAAGCTGTAATCATCAAGACAGTGTGGTACTGGTACAAAAACAGACCCAGAGATCAATGGAACAGAACAGAGAGCCCAGAAATAGACCCTCAACTCTATGGTTAACTAATCTTTGACAAAGCAGGAAAGAATGTCCAACGGAAAAAAGACAGTCTCTTCAACAAATGGTGTTGGGAAAATTGGACAGCCATATGCAGAAGAATGAAAGTGGACCATTTCCTTACATCACACACAAAAATAAGACTCAACATAAATGGAAGACCTCAGTGTGAAATAGGAATCCATCAAAATCCTTGTGGAGAACACAGGCAGCAAACTCTTTGACCTCAGCCACAGGAACTTCTTCCTAGAAATACTGTTAAGGCAAGGGAAGCAAGGGCAAAAACGAACTACTAGGACTTGATCAAGATAAAAAGCTTTTTTTTTTTTTTTTTTTTTTTTTGCACAGCAAAGGAAAGAGTCAACAAAACCGAAAGACAACTGACAGAATTGGGGAAGATATTTGCAAATGACATATTAGATAAAGGGCTAGTATTCAAGAACTTCTCAAACTCAACACCCAAAGAACAAATAATCCAATCAGGAAATGGGAAGAAAACATCAACAGACATTTCTGCAAAGAAGACATCCCAATGGCCAATAGGCACATGAAAAGGTGCTCAACATCACTTGGCATCAGGGAAATACAAATCAAACCATAGTGAGATACCACCTCACACCAGTCAGAATGGCTAAAATTAACAAGTCAGGAAAAAACAGGTGTTGGTGAGGATGCAGAGAAAGGAGAACCCTCCTACACTGTTGGTGGGAATGCAAGCTGGTGCAGCCACTGTGGAACACAGTATGGAGTTTCCTCAAAAAGTTGAAAATAGAGCTACCCTATGACCCAGCAATCTTGCTACTAGGTATTTACCCCAAAGGTACAAATGTAGTGATCTGAAGGGGTATGTTCACCCTAGTGTGTGTAGCAGCAATGTCCACAATAGCTAAACTATGGAAAGAGCCTAGATGCCCATTAGCAGATGAATGGATAAAGAAGATATGGTAGAGATATACAATGGAATATTATGCAGCCATCAAAAAGCCAAAATCTTGCCATTTGCAACGACATGGATAGAACTAGAGAGTATTATGCTATGTGAAATAAGTCAATCAGAGAAAGACAATTATCATATGATCTTATTTGTTTGAGGAATTTGAAAAACAAAACAGGATCATAAGGGAAGGGAGGGGAAAAATGGAAAAGACGAATACAGAGAGGGAGACAAACCTTGAGAGACTCTTAGTTTCAGGAAACAAATTGAGGGTTGCTGGAGTGGAAGGGGATGTGAGGGATGGGGTGGCAGGATGATGGACACTGGGGAGAGTGTGTGTTATGGTGAGGGCTGTGAATTACTAAGACTGATGAATCACTGACCTATACTCCTGAAACAAATAATACATAATATTTTAATAAAAAATTTTGTATAAATATTTCTTATAGTATCCCTTTGATATTGAGGTCAGATAAAAGAACCTCACTCTATGGGTGACAAAATTGAGGTAATTCTCCAGGTCATGTGTTTCTTAAACTATTGAGAAGTGACATCTTGTTTACAAGTCTTCTTACAGCTGGCAGAATTAATTTTTGCTGAAAAAATGGGACCATTTTATTACATTTCAATCTCCCCTCAACTATGGAAAAATAGAGGAGAATATAAGCTCTTTTTTTTTTTTTTTTCTTTTTCAGAATCCTGCTGGACACTTTATCTCCTACATATTTGTCTATGAGCCCAATTCCTTTTAGATGAGAGTAAGGTACTGGGATGTGGGCTGAGGCTGCTAGATGAGTGAGGACAGACATGTAGCTATTGATGAGTGAGAACCATTGTATCTGCCTTCGGTTATATCCCATTCCCTTCTACACTGTGCATCTATTCTTTTCCTTATTTTTATAACGATCATGCTCATTGCTCTTCGATTCTATTTAAACTTCTAATTTTACCCCTTCCCTAATCTTTTTCCTTAGACTCAGATTTTTCTCTAACATTCTTATGACTCCTTTCTTTACTCCTTGACTCCCATCTTCTTTTCTTCATTCCATTATGCTTTGTATTATGTTTATTTTTGTATTATGCTTTTCTTAACTCTTTGTTTTTGCTCTTACTTCCACTTTTAGATTTGACCCCTTTCTTCACCTTGTTTTTATTATATTTATCAACATTTTTTCTGAATTTCTTCTAATGTCTCTCTCTTTACTGTTTTATTAATTGTTTTAACTTTCTTTTCCTCTTCCTGTTTGGACTCTTGGACACATGCCTCTGATCAGTTATGTTTTTCTCTTTTACTCTAGCTGGACTTATTTGATTTGTTTTGTTTCAGTTTCTTTTGTTTACTCACTCCTAAGCTCCTTTGATTCAACTTTCACCACTGGACACCCTCATTCTTTGGGTTTTCAGAATCTCTTGCCTCCAATGTGAAGCCATCTCACTATGTCTGAAATGATCCCTTGATCTGAATCTGGAGGGAAATTGATAATCCTTTGTCCTATTTCTTTAATTTCTTTGCTAGACCTAGTAACTGAAAGTCTCTTCTGATAGGAAGCAGGCTGGAAGTTAGGTAGATCGATCTCTCTCTCTCTCTCTCTTTCTCTCTGTTTTTCCTTTCTTTGTCATCAGCTTTAGGCACACTTTTTCTAATTAGGAATCTATTTTCAGGTATAGGAGGAAACTCTTCCGATGTACAATACACTGATGTTATGCTCTAAGATTTTCAGCCTTGCTTTCACTACATGTGCTTTAAATTACTTTTCGTGTGTGTGTGTATTTGGGAATTTTTTTCCTTTTTTTTTTTTTTAAGATTTTATTTATATATTTAACAGAGAGACACAGCAAGAGAGGTAACACAAGCAGGGAGAGTGGGAGAGGGAAAAGCAGGCTTCCCAGGGATCAGGGAGCCCAATGTGGGGCTCAATGTGGGCCTCAATCCCAGGACCTGAGTCAAAGGCAGACACTTAAGAACTGAGCCATCCAGGCGCCCTCTTTTTTCTTTTTAAAATTTCTCTTCAGAAACACCTTTTTAAAATTTCTCGTCAGAACTGGTTTCGGTTCAGGTCATGATCTTGGGGTTGTGAAATCAAGCCCCATATAGGACTCTATGCTCAGCACAGAGTCAGCTTGAGATTCTTTCTCTCCCTTTGCCCCTCCCCCAATCTGTGCTTGCTTGCTCTCATCATTAAAATAAATAAATAAAATTTTTTTAAAAATCAAAAAACAAATTTTTCTCTTCAGAAGTACTTTCAGAATCAGTAAAGGACTGAGAATCTTTTGAGCTGGGTGAGTCACTGGATGAGGAAGAGGAAGAGGATTTATGCCTTTTCTTCTTTCTTAGCTCTAGTTTGGGAATTAGCTCTCCACAGCTGAATATCTCAGCAAATCGTTTGCTCACTGCATCTGTTTCTGGTTTTCTGGTTTTCTCTCTCCCACAACTTCCTTAACAGAATTCACTTGCCCCAAAACAATATGATACCCATTTAATGAGGAGTTGGTTTTGCGATTATGAAGAACTATGAACTTTTTATCCTTCCCCTGTCACTGATAAAAGAGATTCTCTGTTGTGTTTAACAGAGAAACTCTTATCTTCAAAATACTTTCCCTTCTCCTTCATTTTCTTCACTGAAGTTACCATTGGAACCATAAAATCTTTGACAATGCTGCAAAACTGAGAACTCTTACAATATAATGGCTTCTGAGTTAATTTCTCTGACCCCTTTTTACCTGTAAAAGACAATAAAATTTATCCCATTTTGGGGGAATATATCGGAAAAAATTCAAAGACAACCCTTCCAGCAGGTTGATTATAAATGGCAATGTCAAACAACCCACAGAACAATGAGAATGAATGCTGAATCTTTGTTCCAATGGCTCTAATACTTTAGTCTTTAAATAGAGAACAATCGAGGACAAGTTGATTCAATCAAGGACAACTGATCTAATCCTTTCACTCCTGTACTGGTAGGTACACTACTTCTTCTTGGGGTTCTATCCTTTAAAGCACTTCAAATCTACGGCTGCCCAGAAAAGGCACTGAAGCCCATGACTACAGTCATTTTTACTAATTCACTACATAAATTTTATTTTACTTTAAAAGTTACTTTAATTTTTTGTCTTTCCATTGTTATCTGATGCATTTTTATAATGGAAATGATTGAATGGTACAATAAAAAAAAAACCTTGGATTCTATTTCAAAAGTTCAATTTATAGAACTGGAGAACAGCCCATGAAAATACTAAATTATTTGCCCACAGTTTCTCAGCTAATCCTTGGCAGAACTAGAACTGAACCAGGATTGGCACCATACTTTTCCTACTTTAGTTCCTAGTATTAAGGGTTAAAACTCATACCCACTTTTGTAAACTTTTTATCTTTCATTATAAATGTAAATTCTATTTCACTCTCTTCTTCCTTAAATGTATTAAGGAATTCTTTTCTAGCTACAAACCAAAATAGTTCAATTCTAGAGACAATTTTACCCATAGCTGTTGCTATACTTAGAGTTTTAAAATATTGCACATGTAAGTGTTGTAGTATATGGTGTATGTAGATTAGAATGGTTTTGCTATGCATTAGTGTTTGAAAATGACCAAATATCTTACTGTTTTTCATTAAATATAGTGATTGAACAGCTGTTTTATACTACTACTTATGTCATGAACAAGTCTTAGATGAATATGAGCAGATCATGTTTCAAGGGACCCATAGATGATCCAGGTAACAATGATCAAAATGCAAGAAAAACATAGGACTTTTAAAGTTATCAAAGCTTTTTGTTTTTGCTTTTTTTGTTTGTTTGTTTTTTAAGTAGGCTCCATGCCCAACATGAAGAACAGGCAAGGTTTGAACTCATGTCCCTGAGATCAAGACCTAAGCTGAGATCAAGAGTCAGAAGCTTAACTGACTGAATCATCCCGGCACCCCAAGATTTTTTAAAAAATTAATATAATCACCATCAAATTATATTATCAACAAGTTTTTCTAGACTCTACAAAAGACTTGTAGTGTCTATACTTCTTAAGGAGATAACGTGCAAAGTCAATTTTATGAAAAAGAAAGCTACACATTCTTTTGGGTATTGGATTATTAAAAGAATGAAGTTAGAGGATGGAGTAAATTTGGAGAGGATGAAAGATCATGGAGGGAACAGTTCAACACTTTCTGGAAGGGGAAAATAAGGGAATAAAGAAACTAAAGAAATGAGTTTCCATAACTAACAGAGTGGAGTTAGGACCATTTACATGCATATAAGGTATGTAATTAATATTTACAATTTGGGCTGAAAGGAAATTATAAAATCAAGCACTTCTCAACAGTGTATAAAGTAAGCCATGCTTCTGACTAAAGAAAAATATTTTAGTTGGAAGACTTTTTTATTCATTATGGAAAGTTAAAGTATTTAAAATGTAGTTTTGGATGGAAGCGATAAAACATACATCCCTCCCTGCTTTGATGTACTTCTGGGGTATTAACCAATGTTTTTGGTTGTTTTTAATTTGTTGTTTTTCTTTTTTCTCCTGTTGCCTCTTTCACTGAGACAACTGGACTATAAAGTAGATGTTCCTCAAGGAAGGGTTATCAAATCCTTTATTTAAAAAAAAAAAAGATTTTATTTATTTATTTGACAGGAAGAGGGAACACAAGCAGGGAGAATGGGAGAGGGAGGAGCAGGCTTCCCACTGAACAGGGAGCCCCATGTAGGGCTTGATCCAAGCACCCTGGGATCGTGACCTGAGCCAAAAGCAGACACTTAATGACTGAGCCATCCAGGTGCCCCCATTTTTAAACATCTCAGATTGAGATCCAGACTTGAGACAAAAGAATTAGAAAAGTACCTAATGGATCAAAACTCATTTTTCCTGTCCTCAAGACTGAAGATTCTCTAGACTTTGGGAAAAGGAAGGTAGTCAGAGGGAAAGAAAAGAGCTCAGAAGCGAGTACCTGACAAAAAAACCTGGGCTCACCTTTTTCTTGGATTTGTTCTGAAGTCGGGTGTGGTAAGGTTTAGGGAAAAAGAGAACACTCCTCTCTGCATAATTTTAGAAATTGGAGAGCAGAAGAAATGTCATTTTTCCAGTGTACTTTGAGAAGGTGTCAAGTCTCTAGAATTCTCCCTCACTCCCCCATGCCAATGGCACAAGAGAGGGTTGAGGTGGTGGTGTGGGTGACTGAGGTATCCTCTGTGCCCCAGGAGTGTATGCAGAGCAGCAGAAGCATGTCCCATGAGTTAGAGTCTATTACAGGGATGAGGCAGGACCTTTTGGTGCCCCATTCCTTTTCTCAGTCTCCCAAAAGTCACAGAAACTGGTGTCCAACACAAGAAGGATGTAGCTGTAAACTGTGGACTGCTAGTCAGAACCAGAAGGTGTACCTCACCAGATAGTGGCACAGAGCTGATGACAACTGACAACAGGTGATAGTCCCCTGGAACATACAGGCAATCCCAATGTAAGGGGAGGGTAAACTGCACTGACTGAGATTGTTTTCCCAACATCTAGTAGAATGGAGGCTTGAAATAGAATGAAAGCATTTTTGGATACTTGAGCTTATGAACTGAAACTTGGACCCATTATGTTATCAATAGTGATAGATTTGTGAAAGAAGTCTCATTTCCTAATATTAGTAAGAACTGATATCTTCAGATGCAGTATGATATATTAAAAACCATACAACATACTAATATCAACTGGTGTTGATATTGAATCTCAGTCATCAGATAAATGCTCAAATGATAAACATACCTTTTTTTTTTTTTTTAATTCCTATCATACCTACTACCAGTACTAGCTACCATTACTGAATATATACTATCTGCTGGACCTTGCCCTAAGCCTGTAGGTGGCATATTTAATTCCTTCAGTAGTCCTATGAGGTAAATACTTACATTTTACATGAAAAAGCTAAATAAGTTGCCAAATTTTGCAAAGCTTGAACTTTATGTGATTGGAGAACCTTTTGCCTAATCATTACGCCATTCTGTCTTAGACTGAAATACTGAAATACTACATCTTTAAAGTTACAGCAAATCATCAAAATCCATGTTTCCCCCTAAACTTTAGAGTTTTTCCATTGGAGAATTTAAGGCAAATTCAAGAGGGCTCTTAGCCAAGACTCAGCCTCCAGTCTCTGTCTCTAGTTTAACTCTAGTTTCCAGAGAAGCAAGGCTACTATGACCTTTTCCATAGATTATCTGATCATTGGGTGAGGCCTTCCCCTTGTGCAGGTCACCTATCAACATAAGTAGACATCTTTATAACCGTTTGGCTCTGAAACTTCAGGTCACTATTTTGTTTTTAGTTTTCACACTTCAACTTCTGTATTTTTTTTTTTTTAAAGATTTTATTTGTTGATTTGACAGACAGAGATCACAAGCAGACAGAGAGAGAGGGAAGCAGGTTCCCCGCTGAGCAGAGACCCGATCCCAGGACCCTGAGATCATGACCTGAGCCGAAGGCAGCGGCTTAACCCACTGAGCCACCCAGGCGCCCCCAACTTCTGTATTTTAATCTCCTTTTCTGACCTGCCTTCTCTAAAAGCTACTTATCTTTAAGTCATTAGATCAATGACTTCATCCTGAAAGCTATTTATCTTTAAGTGATTAGATCAATGACTTCATCCTGAAACCCATTATTTTGGAGAGAGAGGAAAAAAGGAGGCCCTGTTTTTAGTAAGGGCAAACTGGTTTTGTCTGCCAGTGCTATGTTATAAAGCTTCTCCGCTGCTATCAGCGAAAACTAGCTTAAATAGAAAGAGAAGAAGCAGTGTTTTGTAACCTTTTCTGGGATCACAATATTTCAGTCATATCTGCTTGGAATATGACTCTCATCATGGTATTTTTTCCCCATAATACATAGTTATATGTAATTTTTTTCACACCTCTCATCTAGGAGTGTATTGTTTTGAAGAAAAGTTTGAAAGTTAAACACAAGCTTTTACTGAGAGTATTTGATATCTATCTTATGAAAAATATGACTGAATAAAGTTACACTTGAAGTTCTATTTTTATGCTTAAATTAAAGTTTAAAGAAAGAAAAGGGATTAACAGTTATTATTAGATTTTTATGTTAAAAATTATGAACTTTCAATATATAAATTTCAGGTTTTTCCCAATAGGCTTTATTACTTCTCCTGACTGTCTTTTCATTTTCCTGCGCTGTCCATCAACCAACTATTTCTTATCCTTTTGGGAAATTCCTCAATTTCTGTTTGCATTACAATGTCATATTTCTTTTATTTTAAATGATTTTAATTTCATTTTTAATATATAGTGAGAACACACTGTAATGAGTTCATTTCACTCTTTTCAGTTTCAAAATAATTTTGTCTTTTGAAATTTTTGCTTCCAAAATAAGTCAAGCATTTCAGAGACTTCACAGAAAGAGTCTCTTTTCTCTTTTAATTTTCTATATTTATAGAAAAGAGTTCCACGTATCCAAGCACTTTTATAAAGTAGAGGTGTTTAGTAAAATAGAATTGCCAACATAATAAATATTTCTCCATTGGGATATTTTTGTGGCAAAGTTATGTAAAGCAACTTATGTCTTCATGCTCTTATGTTAGAAGAAAGATTGTTTTTTTATTTCTTCACAATAAAAAGAGATTTGCTAGATTTTTTTTCTGATTACGAAGGCTCGTGCTTATTTACAATAGCTATATTATAAAAATTATTCTGCAGTTACACACAATAGACTTGTATAGGTATCAACATAGATCTAAAACCCATAGTATTAGGTGGAAAATGTAAGAAAAGAACGTGATACCATCTAAGTAAATTTAAAATATCTGTAAAAAAACAAAAAAATGTAGGACTACAAACAAACTGAAAGATTTACACCAAATGCATTAGCGTAGTCATCAGTGGGGGATGGTTTGAGTGATCTAAGTAGGAAATGGGGGTAAAAGAAGAAATTTCAGATAATACAGAAGTACAAAAAATTCAAAATCATCCTCAATCCCATTACCTAGTAATAATCACAGTGCGTATTTTAGAGTATAGCCATCCAGATCTCTCTCTTTCACACCCAGACCACCACCCCCAACATGCTTTATTATGGGATTATAATCTGCTTTTACAGCAGCAGGACCTTAGGCTAGTCATTAAACTTCTCTGTCTCTCTTTCCTAAGTATTATAGTATGTATGTAAGTATTATGTACTAAGTATGTAAGTATTACATGGAGATAAGGATATCCACTGGGCTGTATCTCCAGGATCTAGAGCATATATTTCAACAAATACTTGTTAGTTAACTGAAAGTAACAATTAGCAATAATGAATATGAAATGTCTGGGACCTAGAAAATACTCATTAAGTGGTAGCTATTATCTTATTAAGATAAGCTATGGGGATGATGTTGAAGGAGAGAAGCAGAAAGGAAAAAAATTCAGAAAGTCCAGATTGCCGGCGAGAGTCCAAGATTAAATGCTAGGGCCAATGTGAGTTTGAAAATGTAGAAATTAATGTTGACAAGTTTAGAAGAAGAAAAGGAATTGCTCTGAACTAGGCTCAACATTCAGGGTTACCAACAGCCTGTCCAAATGGAAAATACACATGTGACTTTTAACAATGTGTGGATGTGAATAATCAACTCATCAAGGTAAAATCCTTAAGCTTTTTCTACCCAATATCATTGCTATACCCAAAGCCATACTGCAGAAAGAGTTGATAAATGCATGTTTTCTTAATGCTACGATGTGGCAGGAATTTAAGTTATAATCTCTTTTCAAGGCATGTCTGTATTAAAAGGAATTATTTAAAGCCACCTGAGTGTCAATTACTCCATAAAGGCTAACTGACCTAATTAATCTAATGTGGGTCAATGGCTCTAATATTACCTAAAGAACATTTTCAAATGAAAGTGGGGGAGGGGGAGCGGAAAGGAACTCCAAAAAGAATTTCTTTAAGTGAACATCCTTAAGTTTAGTGAGTCTGATTTATTTCTTGCACACAGATATAATATTGCTGCATATTATATTGCTGGAGTGGCTGAGCTGGGATAAAAAGAGATAGACTAATTCTCTGAGGATTCTGAGGAATATTCTGTTCATCACTCAGGGGAAGGCACTATATAAATTACATTACAACAATACTACCTCTTTCTGATAATGTAGCACCAAAAGAAGAATTCAACATGACAAGAAGTCAAATTTACTACCATACTGTTTTGATTCTCTTGGTGATGTGATAAAGTGCATGCTGATACCTGCTTTTTTATTTGATTAACTCCAGCTTCTTTGAATACCAACTTGTTCCATTTGAAGTATTGCCTGTCAAATATAAACTAGGACTGATAATATCTGGGCCCTATGACTGAGGAAAGAATGTATAAATACACCTGCGGTAGGCAAAATAAAGCCCCCAAGGATATTCACGTTTTAATCTTCCATATTTGTGAATATGCAAATTACATGGCAAAAGGAACCTTGAACATGAAGTGAAGGGTCTTGGGATGGGGAGAGTATCCTGGATCATCCATGCGGGCCCAGTGTACTCATAGGTGTTCTTATAAATGAAAGAAGGAAGCAAGAGGGTCAGAGAAGGAGGTGGAAGCCTGGAAGCAAAGGCCAGAGAGAGAGAAAGGGTGATAGGCTTCAAGGTGCTACACTGCTAGCTTCAATAGTGGAGAAAAGGGCCACAAGTCAAGGAATTTAGGTGGCTTCTAGAGAAGTCAAGGAAATAGATTCTCCCTTAGAGCCTCCAGAAGAGATGTAGCCCTGGATTTTAAAATCAAGCAACCTTGATTTTAGCCCAGTGACACTGATTTTTGGACTTCTGACCTCTAAACGTGAAAGTAATAAATTTGTCTTGTTTTAAGCCAAAGTTTGTGGTAATCTGCTATAGCAGCAAGAGAAACTAATGTGTCACCTTTAGGCTCATGGCACAGAGCTGCAATGATGTCATTTTAGTTGGGTTGAAATGACTTTCCCAAACTGTACCTATAATCCAAGACAGAGCTATGATATAAACCAGGAAAGCACTGCTGCAGAAGCTCTTGCTTTGCCTTTTATTCATCCCAAGCTCATTTTGCTCCAACTTATTCTGAGGCCTTTAGAGAGATGGAGCATGAGTGAAGGCTTCCTAAGTTGGGAAGATATCAGTCCTGTCATGGGTTAATTCCCCTCACCTAGGGTTTTAAAACTCAAAGATATTTTCTAAAAAGATATTTTCAACTATAAACAATGCCTCTTAATCAACTCTCTGTTCTGTACTCAAAATTAAACAAACATAAACCACGTAGAGGATGAGGAAAATGTTCACAAAGCCTTTAGAAAATGTTTACGTGTCTTCACTTCAAGTCAATAGACTGGATATGCCGTTGGGCTAATAGTGTAGAATGGGAAGGAGCTTTGATCACCTGATCAAAATCTTATATGAGGCCAAGAAATTTAAAAAAAAATGATGCTATGAGCAGCACTGTGCTAATGAGCACTTACATCCATTAAGTAACACTATCCAATTATCCCATGCTTACTATCCCTACTTTTATTTTTTTCTAAATGACAGATTGAAAGATTAGAATCTGCCTTGACACTATATTTTTTTACACGATTTTGTTTATTTATTTGACAGAGAGAGACAGCAAAAGAGGGGGTACAAGCAGAGGGAGAAGAAGAGGCAGGTTTCCCACCGAGCAGGGAGCCCAATGCGGGGCTGGATCCCAGGACCCTGGGATCATGACCTGACCAAAGGCAGATGCTGAACAACTGAGCCACCCAGGCGCCCACATCCCTACTTTAAATGAGCAAAATATATATATATATAAAGAAAGAGAGAGGTAGAGCGGTTTGGAGCTTCTGGGTTGCTCAGCTGGCTAAGCATTTGCCTTCAGTTCATGTCATGATCCCAGGGTCCTAGGATAGAGCCCCACTTCAGGCTCCCTGCTCTGCAGGGAGCCTGCTTCACCCTCTCCTGCTTTCCCTGTCTATGATTTCTCTCTGCCTCTCTCTCTCTGTGTCAAATAAATAAATAAATTTTTAAAAAAAAATTAAAGCAGAATTTCAAGGAGATATTTGTTTATCCATGTTCATAGCAGTGCTACTCTCAATAACCCAAAAATAGTAGCTACCCAAAATAGTAGCAACCCAGGTATCTCTCAGTGGATGAATGGTTTAAAAATGTGATGTATAACTACAATGGATTATTATTCAGCCTTAAAAAGGAAGGGAATGTTGACATGTGCTACAATGTGGATGAACCTTGAGGACATTATGCTAGGTGAAATCAGCCATACATAAAAAAACACTGTGTGACTCTACACATGAGGCACTTAGAGTAGTCAAATTCATAGACACAAAAAGTAGAATGATTATTTCCAGGGTCTGGAGTGATAGAGGGGAATGGGGAGTTATTATCTGTTGGGCACAAAGTTTCACATTTGCAAGATGAAAGTGTTCTGGAGATGGATGATGGTGATGATTGCACAGCAATACAAATATACCTAACACTGAATTGTACTCTTTAATTTTTTTTTTAATTTATCTATTTGCTTGAGAGAGAGAGAGAGAGCAAGCGAGCAAAAGTTTGGGGGGGGTGGAGGAACAGAGGGAGAGGGACAAGTGGACTCCCTGCTGAGTGGGGAGCCTGATGCAGAACTTGATCCCAGGACCCTGAGATCATGATCTGAGCTGAGGTCAGGTACTTAGCAGGCTGAGCCACCCAGGTGTCTCTGAATTGTACTCTTAAAAATGGTTCAGATGAGGGGCACCTGGTGGCTTCGTTGGTTAAGCATCTGACTTTTACACCCCCCCCCACTCTATATCTTTCTCTTTTAAAAAAAAGTTAAGATGATAATATTATATGTATTTATTATATAATTATTATAGATTTATTATATATAATTTAATTATATTAAATGTATTGTATCACATTTTTTAAAAAAGTAAACCAATATAAAATCTTAAATAATTATATCAAGAGCAACCTCATACCAAAAAAATGGAATCTATTATTATTATTTTGTATTTTATATATTTTAAAATGTTGATACTCGTAGTATTATTGTGAGATGTAGAGGATAGATACCTCTATGTTTAAAATGAAAGACGCTGAGGCTGACAGAGGGGAGCCCAGGACTCCTGATTCAAGGGCCAGATATCTCCCTCTTCCAGCTCTTCCCTGGCCACAAGTTGCTCCTAGTGGCTGGATTTTCAGGGTGTGTGATCTCAGTTATCTGCACTAATATCGTGCTTGAACATTTTTGCAGTTATAAACATCTCTGATAGGTTGATGTGGTAGGGATGTTTGTCTCTCTGCCAAGCTGGTGACAATTTAATGATAGTATTGTCAACCAGTGTCTTTGATGATTATACACATTTATCAGACAGTATAATCATCTCTACTATGTCAGTTGCTCACACACCAGAAATGAAGCTCCAGAAACAGTCTATTACTCTGACAAGGATAATAGGTCATTATTACCAAATCAGCAACACGGTGCTTTAAAAATAAATGACCCTGCTTCCCATGATTATTTATTTTTCATAAGTGCCTCAGGTTTGTCTTAGCATCTAACAGCGGGAGACAATTATCCCATAATATTCTCCTTCTTCTTCTTCTTCTTTTTTTTTAGTATGTCTTAAATGGTCTTAAGTGGTAAATGCAATGCTTCTGTTGACCACAAACTAGAAGCCTGGGTGGTTTTATAGGAGCATTAAGAGAAAACAAGTGGATTCATATGATCAATCGTCCTTTGTCATCCAATTCTGTTGAAAAAGAATGGCAAGCTAGGAAGATGGGAGTGGGGGGAGGAAGAAGAGAGATGCTGTGTACTACTCACATGAATGAAGATGTGTTCAGTGTTGTCTGAACACTGTTTGGGCCATCAGAGCATACAAACAATCCCCAATGTTGCCCCTTCTCTATGTAGAGCGTTTTTTGTTTTTTTGGGTTTTTTTTTTAAGTAGGCTCCACGCTGGGCATTCCAATGTGGGGCTTGAACTCACGATCCTGAGATCAAGACCTGAGCTAGATCAAGATTCGGATGCTTAACAGACTGAACCACCAAGGTACCCCTATGTAGAGTGTCTTAAAAGGGAAACTGGTAACTCATAAAAGGAAAAATTCCTCTCTGCTTGCCCAGAAGTTCCCCAGCTCCTCCTCCCCTCAGACAGGACGGCCTGAGGAGGCCTGAGGAGTTCTTCCCCGAACGAGCGGGCACTTGCTCTTACTGCCTGGCAAGAGCTTCTTCTCACATGGCAGCCCTCCTTGCGTTGAAGTCTGGGTTAAATTGTAACCCCTGCTGGAGATTGGACATTGCCTCCAGGTTCAATGGAAGAAGGCCTCATGAAGGACAGGAACACTTGTTTTCTAAGGAGGGAAGGGGGGCAACTGGCTGGGTGAGGATCCTGGATTTCTTTGGCAACTGAGAACCATCCTGTTAGGGGTGGCCCCTAGCTTTCAAAACAAAAAGAAGCTTGTAACTGTAAAAGGCTACGATGGGTTTCCTGCTCCCCCACCCTTTTAGAGGCAAAACCTATTTATGAGGCTTTATTAAGTGCAAATAAGTCCCTTGGCTTCAACGGAGAAGCAGCAGCTGCGGAAGATGTGGTCATTTGCATATAAATGACATGATTTCAGCTCAGAGAAGAATATTGAAAAATATACATGTCGACAATGGAATCCTGATAGATTCACACATATTAAGGTCAGATATTGTAATTTTTAAGGCTGCTGCATGCTGATGATTGCATCAGATCACACATTCAATTCTGTTTGGGTTATATGAGTTTTATCTTCTATGAAATGGAGGATTTTTATTGTGAATTAATTAAACTACTTTTTTTATTCCTAAACATGAGAACATCTAGGTCAATAAGCTAAATGCTCTACAAATGCAAAGGCTCCGTGACAGCTAAAGTTACCAACTGCAAACTTGGGTGTTCTGTACGGCGAACAAAGAGGAATGTCACTCCCAGGGAAGAGACTGTGTGGTGCTTTCTCGAATATCTTTCATCTACTGCAGGGTCAACCTTTCTTTGAAGGGCCAAAAGAAGCTCCAGGTTTTCTATTCAAAGACGTTTTCCCACAGCCTGGCTGAAAGATGAGTGGGTAGATTACCACAGCCCAGAAAGTCCCAGAAATTTCCCAAGGGCCCACCATTGTTTCCTGGCCCCACGGCCCGTGGCTTTTAGTTCACGGCCGGCAAGATACACATCCTGGAATCATCTGCACTGCTCCCAGGCAAGTGTCCGCTACACTGTCTGGAGGGAGTAGATGGGTTTCTCTCCACTATGCCCCCAATTTTGGCCCTACATCAATCAGGGTGCTTGTTGGCTCCCTTCCCATCTGCAGCACAGAGATTGTTTAGAAACGGCCTGCTGTATATTGGCTGCCGGGAAGGCCAGAGCAATACAAACACTACCTTCCCCTTGCCAGCCAGCCCTCAGCTCCCTCAAGGAGAACATTTTCCTATAAATGATGATCACCGAAGTGATAACTTTGGATCTTCTCATAAAAAATAGTACCTTTTTTTTTTAAAAAGGTAGTATCTTTAAGTAACAGACTTGATTCCTACTGATTGATTATATTTGATCATCGACTCACTTATTAAATAAGTCAGGTCATAAATTCTTTTTTATTTTAATTTTTTAATTGTTTTAAAAGATTTTATTTATTTATTTGGCAGAGAGAGAGAGACAGAGGAGAGGGAACACAAGCAGGGGGAGTTGGAGAGGGAGAACCAGGCTTCCCGCCAAGCAGGGAGCACAGTGCAGGGCTCGATCCCAGGACCCTGGGATCATGGCCTCAGCCAAAGGCAGATGCTTAATGACTGAGCCACTCAGGTGTCCCTTTTTTTTAAAACAAAACAAAACAAAACAAAACAAAACAAAACAAAAAAATTCGATTTATTTATTTGAGAGAGAGCATGAATAGCAGGGGGAGGGGTAGAGGGAGAAACAGACTCCCCAGTGAGCAGGGATTCTGATGTAGGACTCGATCCCAGGACCCCGAGATCATGGACTGAGCCAAAGGCAGATGCTTAAATGACTGAGCCAACCAGATGCCCAGGTCCCTAATTCTCAATATAGTTTTAAACCTGACACATGAACATTTACTAGCTGAACAAAATCCTTGGTACATACGTACTTTCTAACAGAGATGATTAAAGATGACTAATAAATAATTGAATAGCTAGCAAGAAAAAAGGGAGATTTAGAAAGTCACCATAAATATTTGTGTTTCACAGAGAACTTTAGAGCCTCCACAGAACTCTATTATGCTAACGTGAAAAAAGAATCCCAGTGTCAACTTGCTGTCTATTCAATATGTTCTCTTAAAATGATTTCTGGAGATAAATATGATGCTTTAGCTTTAAGAAAGATATTAAAACTCTAAATTCTAAATGCGTAATCATGGTAATTGATCAAATTATACACATAAAAGATGATTATATAGGGTGCCTAGATGGCTCTGTGGGTTAAGCCTCTGCCTTCAGCTCAGGTCATGATCCCAGAGTCCTGGGATCAAGCCCAGCATCCGGCTCTCTGCTCAGCAGGGAACCTGCTTCCTCCTCTCTCTCTCTGCCTGCCTCTCTGCCTACCTGTGATCTCTCTGTCAAATAAATAAATAAATAAAATCTGTTTGTTATTTTTTTAAAGATGATTATATTATCCAAAGTTTGGCATTGGGTGCTCTGAGAAGCGTGATTAAATCTCTCCTGGAGGTGGATCCCGGTATTACAAGGCCTGAAGCTTACCGATTTGGAGGGCCCTCTTTACTTATTTTTAAAAGATTTTATTTATTTATTTACTTTTGTGAGAGAATGAGAGAGAGAGAGAGAGAGAGAGAGAGAGAGAGAAGGAGCATGGGGAGGGGCAGAAGAAAATTCTCCGCTGAGCAGGGAGCTCCACATGGGGCTCAATCCCAGATCTGGAAGGCAGACACTTAACTGACTGAGCCACACAGGTGCCCCTGGAGGGCCCTCTTTAAAAGAATACAAAATTATTGATATTTATTAAGGTTGGGGGGAAAAAATCACAACAAATTACAAACCTCACAAAGGCCACAAAATTAACATACTTAGATCGATTGGCTGGCTAGACACCTCAAAATTTTCCCATACAATTGACAACCCCTTTAGTCTATCCTCTAATATGGGTGATAAAAATGTAGTTTTATTACTGAGAGTTTTAAAATATTTTTATTTTATTTATTTGACAGAGATAGAGAGCACAAGTAGGCAGAGAGGCTGGCAGAGGGAGGTGGGGAGCAAGCTCCCTGCCAAGCAAAGAGCCCAATTCTGGGCTCTATCCCAGGACCCTGAGATCATGACCTGAGCTGAAGGCAGAAGCTTAACCCACTGAGCCACCCAGGTGCCCCTATTATGGATAGTTTTTATAAAAGTTTATTTCATCTCTGCAACTTGCTACAGATAATGTCATGTAAGGTTTTGGGATTGCTGTCAAATTGGGGAAAACCTCAATCTTTTTCTTTCACACACAAGCTGTAAAATTTCAAGTCTTCATGCAGAGTGACTGATCCTAAACACTTCCATGTTTTCCCAGTACCTACGGCCACAGGCCACACTGGTTTCTACGGCAATGTGCTCTCAAGCCCTGCACTTTGGTGTCCCTAGAAATAAAGTTTATGGAAGCTATCCTTATATCAGGAAGATTGTAATATCTTTACAATATTCAGAGGTGACTGTAAAACATATAAATGCATTCCCGACTCTACTGGCATGACTGAAAGGAAAACCAGTCTTCTTAGAATGAGCCCTGCAGAAAGATTCCCGGCCCTCTCTGCCCTTGGACAGTCTAGTGGTTCTCATGGTCATTGCTGGCTTTCAAGGCTCAGCATCAATAATAAGAGAAGAAGAGCACTAAAAGCAAGCAGAGGACAGTTGAACAGTTCCCCCCCGCCCAGCAATACAAGGCCCTTCAAGTTAAAGAAGAAAAGCTGTTCTCTAAATCCCTGAAAACAGTGCCTTCCAGACTCCCTCCTACCAGCATTCTCTGTTCACCAGTTCAGTCTGGCCAGACTAGAATTAAAACCAGAAAATGCCACAAGAAATAGAAAGATAAGAGCCCCAAGTGGACGTCAGCCTCCCTGGGGTGCAATGGACTGAACACAACCAATTCTCTGGTAGATCCACAGTCCCCATCTTCTGGAAGAGCTCTCCTAAAAGCAGCGCATCCTGGAGACGCCAGAGATGAAATGGACACTCTGTTCTGTCCTAGGAAGAAGATGAAGCTGGCAGTTTAGACCGCGGAAAAACAGTTTGAGATAAGCTTGTAGTTCCATAGACATTAATCCGTGCCTCTAGATAGCACGTAAGCCTATTGGAAAGCTTCTTCAATTCAAGCAGTTAATAATATATCAAGTCTTGTAGCTTAAGGGATACAATTTTCAAAATTATTGTACTGAGGGAATCATAAATTCCACCAAGAGGAAGGTTGTAGTCCAGATATTTTATTTTAGATTTCCATCTAGGGTGCATTATGACACGCCACATGAAAGTCAAATCTTCCATGTAAAATGGTTTCCAGGTGATAAGTTTACCCCAAGGGGTCCAGTAAAGTAATACATTCAGAGTTATATCTGACTTTCACAATCTATAAAGACTAGTTATCAATTTTTTGAAAGATTTGATAAGCAGGAACAAAAAAATAGCTTATGGATGCTGACATTTGTCTCATTAATGGGAACAGCATAAGAAGTACAAGCTCCTTCTGGATTTGGCTGTAAATACACCACTGACATACATTTTGGAAGGTTGCTATTTTGTGCTGGTGGGAATGTATTTGTCTAACCTTGCACTGACTATAATAGACGTAAGGAAGCAGTGACATTACTGTCAGCCACATTCAGCTTTTTAAAACAGGGGCACCCATTCTGCCAATATCTGTCAGATTCCAGGCCACTGCATATTAAAAATTATGTTCCATCAACACTGTCTGGCCTAGTGGAAGTTTTATTAGGAAATAATTCTTCTGTTGTGTTTGGGGAAGGGAAGAAAAAAAAAACCACTTCACCCGATAGGATTCAGAAGAATATTTAATGTTCCTTCCGTCCTCAGCCTAGGAATGCTTTGACTTCCCCGGTGTTTCATGTGGATGCCACTACCCCTCCTTGCACGGGCAGAGCTCATACACTTGTGAGGAACAGGCAGGGGGCCCAGGTACTAATTAATTGCCAGTTTGAGCATTGCCTGTCTGTAGCATCATTCTGTGTAGTGCGAGGCATTATTTTCATAAGTTATTCCCGTTTCCAGGGAAAACAAATTAGATTCTTTTTTCAAGGAGACAAGACTGGGAAGTTTGTTGAAGATGGTTATTGAAACAATAATAGAAATAACAAAGTGCTTAACTTGCTTGGCTTTGGTCAAGCTTTCTAGTTTCAAGTGCATTCCTGGGAGGGTGCTGACTGCCCAAACTGCACGAGAAATGTTTTGGGCTGCCTGCCTCATTGCTCGAGTTCATAAGATGAGACACAAGGAATGGCTACACTCTTTACCTGTCCAGAGTTCAAAACTAAAGCTATTCTTCAAAACAAAACAAAACAGAACAAAACACCTCACCACGCATTTGAACAGAAGCATATTGTGGTAATATTACATTTATCTAGCTAATGCTGTAAGTAAATTGGGTGTGTTCTATGAAGGTAGGTCTTCCAAATTAATCAAGTGATATTTTTATTTTAACCCATTCAGTGCACACACTGCATTTCAGCCTTTCTGGGATAACTGCTTCCCTCCTTACCTATTGGATTTGAGTGAACATTTATACCAACCTTTCCTATGTGTAAATGAATTATTACCACTAGGTACCACCCAGTAGGGGCTGCGGGGACTGCTGAGCCGCACATGGCCGCCTGGCTGTGGGCTCCTGTCTGGCCTTAGCGTTTCCTGTTCCCACTCACCATGACCTTACCTGTAAATCCCCTCATCCCTTCTCAGTGGAGAAGGCAGGGTTTTACAGATGAGGGCAGGGGTTTTGGAGTCCAGCATTCTGGAGTGAATTCCAGCACCCTCCCGACTTACTACCTGTGTAAACTTGTTGACATTTGTCTCATTAATGGGAACAGCATAAGAATTTCCTTGTTTCCTCGTTCATAAAATGGAAAAAAAAAAAATACCCACTACAGTATTATTGTAAAATGAAGGGCTGTTAGCACAGAATCCAGCACAGACTTCTGGGGACTGAGGTACAGCTGTCAGGATTCCACAGAGTACATGGAAAAGTGAGTCAGTGCTGAAAGGACCCCAGGGCCTTGTGATAGCCTGGTAGACCTTTCAGGGCCTTCTGTACTTGTGTGTTGGCTGCTGGCTGGGGGACTGCTATTCTGTCCAGCACCTCACCCCTGAAAACACGGGATATTCAGGCCATGACTGTGCCTAGCAATTTAAAGATTTTATTTATTTATCAGAGCGAAAGGGCACAAGCAGGGGAGTGGCAGGTAGAGGGAGAAACAGGCACCCTGCTAAGCAAGGAACCCAATACGGGGCTGGATCCCAGGCCCAGGATCATGACCTGAGCCGAAGGCAGATGCTTAACCGAATGAGCCACCCAGGTGTCCCTTGTGCCTAGTGATTTAAAGCAGCACCATCCAGCCTCTTCTCTGTGCCTTTTCAATTCATTTATCTGTATAAATAAAATTAAGTTTATTTTTATTTATTTATTTATTTATTTGACAGAGAGGGAGATCACAAGTAGGCAGAGAGGCAGGCAGAGAGAGAGAGAGGAGGAAGCAGGCTCCCTGCTGAGCAGAGAGCCCGATGCGGGACTCGATCCCAGGACCCTGAGATCATGACCTGAGCCGAAGGCAGCAGCTTAACCCACTGAGCCACCCAGGCCCCCAATTAAGTTTATTTTTAATTGTTTTCCCATTAGACAGAAATGTTTGAGCAGATCTCACCAGATTTGGAGGCCTGACTTTAGATATAAACTATACAGAATGCCCAACATTAACTTCAGGAAGATCTGGGGGAGGGGGTCATCAGGTCCGAGGGTCTCAGGCTGCAGTGTCCATCAGCATTGCTAGTGGAAGGCATGTTAAAACACATTTCTGATCCCCAACCCCAGAGTTTCTGATTCAGGGGATCTGAGGTGGGACTTGGGAATTTACATCTGATCAATTCCCAGGTAAAGCTGATGCTGATGTTGCTGGTCGGACACCACACTCTGAGAACCACTGCCATAGGGAATCCAAAGTAGAATAGGTGTTGTTGATTTGCAATCAGCCAGCTGCACCCAGCACCCCCATGCCCTTCCTGGGCTGATGGTTCTCCAGAGGCAGCCTGGGAGGCCCGGCTAATTCTACTGAAGTCAAGTCTGCTCTCAGGGGTAAGTGATGATTTGCAACTTGATTCCTAAAAACAGTTTGACTAAAGTGAGGTGTAAGGTAGATTTGTTGGCTTAACTCCTTCCTACACTCCATTGCCTACTAAATACACATACTGGAATACCCCCCAACACACCCCTCTGCCTGTCATTCTCTTATTTCCTCCCCTAAATCCACAGGGACTGATTAACGTGGGGTGTGAGTGGGGCTTGTGGTCTGAATTATTAGCAACCGGGGACAGTGAAACCCATTTAAACTGTTCTTAATTTCCCAACCCACACATGGCTGAGAAGGAGTCAGTTTTGTAACTATTTGTAAGCCGGAAATTGGGTTCATAAAACATTTTGTTGAGATGACTCTGAACCATGTTCCTAAAATTGAAATCACACATACTTAATTGAAATGGAAAACAGCTGAGACCTGGTCTCGATGTCCCTGATTTTGCAGGTGAAGGTGTTCCAAGGAATTCTCTGCCAGACCCAAAGAGGAGCACTACCATGACGGGCCAGGCTCATCCTGCCCGCGTCCTTGTGGCCTGAGGAGAAAAGCGGGCCAGTGAGAGAACCTGGGGTGGTAGGGAGCCACGGAATTTTCAGGAACAAGGATAATTAATTTTCAAGTTAATTGTTTAGTGTGCTGTGTTGTTGTACAATCCCTATTTTAGGATGAGTCTGCCGTATACACTACTCTGTATTTATTATCAGGTTTTAGGATGTGGTCTCCACAGGATTAGGGAGGAGAGAAGCTCAAGTTGGATTCTGACATATGTCAGACAGAGTCAGTGAGAGAGGTAACTCAGACAATGCAGGCCCCAGGATTTACTCAGATCCTTTGGGGAGGTCCCTAGACTTCCCATAGCATTTGCCCCCACAAGACTTTAGGTGTTTTCATTTGAATAGTAAAGAAGACGTGACCTAGCAAGGGGGCATCCAGGTAACAGGCTTCTGGGTAACCTGGGGTTATGGGAAGATTCTGAAATCAACAAATCTGACTAGTTTCTTTTCTGGTTCATGTTTTTGTTTTCTTTCAGTAAATACCCCTAGTAGTGGAATTAGTAGAGCATAAGGTAGTTCTATTTTTAATTTTTTGAGAACCTCCATACTGTTTTCCATAGTGGCTGCACCAACTTATATTCCCACCAACGGTGCATGAGGGTTTCTTTTTCTCCATATCCATGCCAACATTTGCTATTTCTTGTCTTTTTGTTAATAACCATGTTCACAGGTGTGAGGTGACAAGTCATTGTGGTTTTGATTTCCATTCCCTTATGGTTAGTGATTTTGAACATCTTTTCATGTGACTAAGGGCCACCTGTAAGTCTTCTTCAGAAAAATGTCTTATTCAAATCCTCTGCCCATTTTAACATCACATTTTTTGTGGGTTTTTTGGTGTTGAGTTGTGTGAATTTTTTATATATTTTATATAAATTAACCCCTTATTAGATATATTACTTGTACTTTCCTCCATTCATTAAGTTGTCTTTTTGTTGATTGTTTCCTTCACTGTGCAAAAGCTTTTTAGTTTGATGTAGTCCCTATCATTTATTTTTGCTTTTATTGCATTTGCCTGAGGAGACAGATCCAAAAAAGTACTGCTGAGACTGACATCAAAGAGACTACTGTTTTTTGGGGTTTTTTAAAAGAGTTTTATGGTTTTAGATCTTATATTCAGGTGTTTGATCCATTTTGAGTTTATTTTTGTAAGAAACAGGTCTAAGGTTCATTCTTTTACATATAGCTGTCTAGTTTTTCCAGCACCATTTATTGAGGAAACTGTCTTTCCCCCTATTATATTTTCGTGCCTCCTTTGTTGTAGAATAATTGACCATATAAAAATGGCTTTCTTTCTGGGCTCTCTTTTCCATTCCATTGATCTGTGGGTCTATTTTTGTGCCAGTATCACATTATTTTGATGACTGCAGCTTTGTAATATATCTTGAAAACTGGGATTGTGATACCTCTGGCTTTGTTCTTTGTCCTCAGGATTGCTTTGGCTATTTGAGGTCTTTTGAGGTTCCCTACAATTTTTAGGATTATTTATTCTGGTTCTGTGACGATGCTATAGGTATTTTGCTAGGGTTTGCATTGAGTGTGTAGATCACTTTGGATGGTATGGACATTTTGACAATATTATTTCTTCTAATTCTTTAGCATAATATATTTTTTCATTTATTTGCGCCATCTTCAATTTCTCTCATTGGTGTCAGAGTTTTCAGAACTTAAATCTTCCACTTCCTAGGTTAAATTTTTTCCTAGATATCTCTGTTTTTTTTAATGCAATTGGATTGCATGTAATGGGATTGTTTTCTCAATTTCTCTTTCTGCTAGTTTGTTATTAGTGTATAGAATCACAACCAGTTTCTGTATATTAATTTTGTGTCCTGCCACTTTTCTGAATTCGCTTATTAATTCTAATAATTTTTTGGTGGAGTCTTTTGGGAGTCTTTAGGGTTTTCTCAAGTCATCTGCAAATAGTGACAGTTTTACTCGTTCCTAACAATTTAAATCCCTTTTATTTCTTTTTCTTCTCTGGTTGCTGTACCTAGGAGAGAAAAAAAATTCTTTTGTGGCTGGGTAATCTTTCTAAAGATGCGGTCTATTTAGTTACTATTTGTAGCTCTGCCAACAGTACTCCTGTGAGACATTCCAGGGCAGAATGAAACTAATCACCATTATATGTTCATTAGCAGCTACTACAGAGCAAGTGATTGCTGGGTTCTGGTTTTCAAATTTTCTTCCAGCACAAGTACTCAGAATATGGTCACCCTGACCAGCAGGTGGCTGGGCCTGGACCCTGCTTCTGCTGGACTCTTCAGAATGTATTTTTTTTTAACCATCAGGGAAGAATATCTCCCCTGATGCATTGTTCATGAACTGCTTCTGTGTGTTTTCTCACATTGAACATGTTTCCTTCTTAATTATGATGACAGCCTGAAGTTTGAAGTACACCGAAAGACCTCTGTCTGCCTCTGCGTCTGTGTGTGTATGTGTTGTGTGTGTCTGTGTGTCTATGTACTCTGTGTACAAATGTATGTGTGTTCTCCCAGGGGGAAAAAAAAAAAAAAACCAAACATCCTTTTGCTGTTTAAACTATCTTGTCATGCTGTTCCTTTAAGAAAATAACCTACAGTTATATTTAGGGCTTTGGGTTTTTTAAAAGATTTATTTATTTATTTGACAGACAGAGATCACAAGTAGGCAGAGAGAGAGAGGAGGAAGTAGGCTCCCTGCTGAGCAGAGAGCCCGATGTGGGGCTCGATCCTAGGACCCTGAGACCATGACCTGAGCTGAAAGCAGAGGCTTAACCTACTGAGCCACCCAGGTGCCCCTATATTTAGGGGTTTTAAAATATATGAAATGATAAATGAATATAAAGCTAACAGAATAGGGGCATCTGAGTGGCTCAGTCCAACTCTTGGTTTCAGGTCAGTTGGTGGTCTCAGGGTAGTGAGATTGAGCCCTGTGTCAGGCTCTATGTTCCATGTGGAGTCTGCTTAGGACTCTCTCTGTCTCTCCCTTTGTCCCTCCCCACTACACACGCTCTCTCTCTCTAAAATAAATAAATAAATCTTAAAAAAATAAAGCTAACAGAAGAGACAAAACCAAATTTTAAATTGTTTAATTAATTAATTAAATTAATTAAATTGTTTTAATTATTGAGTGTCTACTAGCTATTACAGGAATTCTACATACAAAAACTTGTTTAATCTCTATAATAGCCCTGGTTAGGTAGGCATTATTTATTTACTCATTTTTATTTTTCAATTTTTTTTTTTTAATTTAAGTAGGCTCCATGTTCAATATGGGTCTTGAACTCATGACCCTGAGGTTAAGAGAGCATTTTCTACCAACTAAGCTAGCCAGGTGCCTCCTAGGCAGGCATTATTAATCCTATTGTATGTGTGAGGCAGAATAACTTGCCAAAGAATATGCAGTTAACAAGAGACAAAGAGGTTTGAATCCAATTTTGTCTTACTTTAAAGTCCATGTTTATTCCCCTACATCATGTTGACTTTCAAAGAGATCATATGGTATATCTCTAAGGTGAAAATGTCCTTTGCCTTGCAAATAATCAATGTGAGTTTGTGAAATACTACTGGTGTGAGGCAGCGTGAGCACTTCATATGTTCAAATCAGATAGAAGTTAATTCTCCGGAGTTACAGTTGAGGAACGGTCCGTAGGTGGCATGTCTCTCACAATGTCACACTTGCTTCTCAGGAGGCAGAAGATGAAACTGTTGATGCTGTTTGTCTGAAGGAGGCAGAGAAGAACGAGGCATATCTACACAGGGAAATAGCAGGTGCAGGGTGTGGGGCTGCTCTGTGTCTTGGGCGCTGCTCAGAGGGCAGCACTGGTTGAACTGTATACTGGCTGGAACAGACACACATGCTTCTCTTCACGCTTTACCTGCCCCTGCCTTCACTGATGCAAATCAGGAGCAGTCAACAAAGACTTCCAAGGGAAACCCTGCCCAGTGTCTGGGATTAGAATTATAAGTCACAGCAAGTTGTTCCTGTCTTCTCTCTAACAGTTTAAAAGAGCTACTGCTACATCTAGCCAAAGTAACTTTGGTTTTACCAGAAGGAACATTTTCTTTTTTGCACAATCTACTAAATTTAAAAGAGCCTTGAAATCTATATATGGAGATATAGTGCCACACACACACACACACACACACACACATACACACACACACATATACACATACACATATATGTAATATATGTAACATATTATTAGTAATTATTGCTAATAACTCAAAATTATTAACTACTATCTATAATATATAGAATTATATATTATACATAGGTATAGTATATATGTGTTATGTATAGGTATATATATGTATTATAGGCATAATATATAATATAATATACATTATAAATATTATGTATCTATATAACTATATATAGATACAGAGAAAGGAATATATAGAAATAGGTACAGATGAATAGATATAACAATATCTGTATATTCTTACTCCTTTATTGTTACAATAATATAACGTGGAAATATTTCTCACAATACCGTATCTATAGAACTGTATCTACATATCTATATCTATCTATATAGATATACATATCTGCCTCTTATAAATAGATATATAAATATCTATATAGATAGATAGATATTCCTCTCTCAGGAGACACTAACTTCCTCTCCTGCTGGGTCTTGCTGACATTTTGCCTTCATGCATTAGTTGTATAAGGAAACCACCTAGACCATTGTTCTTGACCCTGGACAAGACCGTGGGGGCACCAGGGCTGTTTGGATATTCCAGGTACCCTGCCAAGGCCACTGGTACTAAACAACTTTGGGCAGTAGCCCAAGTCTTATCATTATCCACACAGTAAGCCAAAAGCAAGGAGGTAACTCAGAAGCAGGGAAAACATGCCAAGATCCTGCTCTTGGGCATCTTTCCCTGAAAGAGCCACCAGAGCAATTAAAAATCAAACAAAAGAGAGACCATGCACAAACACACACCCCTACCTCAAGGTTCTGGAAAAGAGACCCCAAGGGAAAAATAAAATTTAGGAGGTTTGTTGAACCCACCATAGAGCTGATCCAGAATTTAAATTGATTCCATAATTTATTGCATTTTAATTAGCAATCACAAGAGACCAAGTATTGTTTACTCTCTTGTTAGGAGCTCTAGCTGGAAACAAATACCAGAGAGTCTTAATAAGGATGAGTTATATTTACTGTTTTCCATTTTACAGTCTTGTTATAATCATCACAAGAAGAGATTCATTTAGTGTTCATCTGTTCTTGGTATGACATTTGTTGACCACTAGGGTGACATAAAATCAGAACATACCCCATAAGCCGAGAAAGAGCCTCCCTACCCCCACCCCACCCTATTCTTACTCCTTCATTGTTTTCAATAATATAATTTAATGTGGAAATACTTCTGGCTTAGGTTAGACGACATGAGTTCCCATGTGCCCTCGTCACCCAAAATGCATCTAAATGACTGCTGTTGGTTATTTATTTAGAGCAGAATAATGCTCCAAACAGCAGACAGTTGCATTTATATGTGCTACTCCAACACAGAAACATTAGCCACATCAGACAGAAACCGTCTGTCTGCTCAGCGTACACCCGTTGGCTTAACAGACTACCCATCTGATGGGCTATCAGACTTTTGTTTGTTTATTTCATTCTATTCCCTTTTATTGACTAATAGGATATTTGCTCTTTTTAATGACACTTCCTCAGGGCCAGAGTTTTGGGGTTTTCCAAACAGCTCTTGCTATTCGTACTCAAGCAGGAAGAACCCTGAACCTCTCTACTTGTGCGATGGGACTCTGCAAAAACGCATTTCTTTGGGAGCACTCTTGGTC
This sequence comes from Mustela nivalis, assembly GCF_964662115.1. NCBI lineage: Eukaryota > Metazoa > Chordata > Mammalia > Carnivora > Mustelidae > Mustela > Mustela nivalis. The sequence goes on along the minus strand of NC_139029.1, from coordinate 75,000,906 downwards.
CCCATTCCTCCCTAGCAACATTCTAAAGTACTTTTTAAATACCACTGCGGGTTGTTGCTGTGATTCCCATCCGTCATCCCATCTCTGCTTCTTGGATTGGGCGCCCAGCATGTAATCGAGCTCATTATCTCAACTCTAAAGGATGTTCCATTAAGTGAAGGAAGAGGACATGATTCCAGGAGGCCATCCTCAAAAAGGGTGTTTGGTGTAATCTGAATGCACATCCCCTTTGGAGGCTTTTCTTTCAAAATGGACTTTTTTCTTCAAAAGTAGGTAAAGTAGACGCCATTGTTTATTTCTTCTTCTTTTTTTAACCCAGCCACAGAGACACCAATCTAATGCTTGGGCTTTAATTAAAACTTGCTCCCTGTTAAAAAGCTCCCATTGTTCTTTCCATTTAAATAGGATTCTTCTTAGATCTTTAACAAGACCACAGAGGAGTAATAAATCTAAGTAATTGTCCTTATTAAGAAGAGATTATTCTCACAAGACTATAACAGTCACCAAAGTAACTAAAGCCATTTCCAGGTAGCACTTAGAGTGTCTCCCTCCTACCCAAATACAGAAATGCCTCGTTAGTCACTTTCTTCGCAGCTAAAATTAAATTAGATGGCATTCTGTTTATTTTTCATATCTTTTGCTAACAGAAGGGGATTTTCCCTTTGATGACATTAATCAGGGAACCTCAAGTCCAATTGCACTGAGTTCGTGAGATGCAAATGATCTCTTCTTCCTTCCTTCTCTCCTTCCTTCCATCCTTTTGTCATTCCCCAACTGATGCCTGAGTTCTTGCTACACCAGACACTCTGCCAAGCATTCATGGCTCGAAGAAAAAAAACAGTCTGCTGGATGGTATATTATCTATTCATCTAATGTTTACTAAACATCTTCCATGTGTAAGACATTGTAGTAGGGGCTGAGTTTTCAGAGGAAAAAGAGCCAGACACAATCCCTACCTTCTTGGAAGTTGAGATGTGGCAAAAATGTAGACATCAACCCAATAATTCCATAATTGATTAATTGTAACTATGACATAAAGTTATGAAAGAAAGGACAGGGTGCCATGTGAGTATATTCCAGAGAGTTAGAAGCAGTCCTATCAGAATTATCCTCTTAGTTTTTCTATGACAAATGATCAGAGCTTCGCTTTCCTATCATACATAACTCCCAGGGAAGCTTTCTCATTCCCCAAGTTCTATGTAGGCAGTGGCTCCTGATGTTTTCAGTTTTTATTCAAAATCCATGTTCTAGGGACACCTGGGTGCCTCAATCAGTTAAGCACCCAACTCTTGATTTTTGGCTCTGGTCATGATCTCAGGGTCATGAGATCGAGGTCTGTGCTGGGCATGGAGCCTGCTTAAAATTCTCTTTCTCCCCCTCCATATGCTCCCCTCCATCTTTCTCTCAAAAAAAAAAAAAAAAAAAAAAAAGAAAGAAAGAAAGAAAGAAAAGAAAATCTATGTTCTAAACTAGCCACCCTCAGTTAGAGAAAGCTAACTTATCATGTCTAGAATACAGTCGTCAAAGAAAAAAAATGGCAACAGACTCAAGTACCCATCAAAGCTTTATTTCATAGAAGTGTGTTCACCTAAGCATGCCTATATACAGGGGAGCTTGCCAACAAACAGATGCCCTAAGGAGGAAGGGAAGAGGGCTTTCTACCAAAAAAGACAAAGTATTGGTTGCCAGCCTACTGGCCCCAGTTTTTGTTTTCAGATCTTGAGGACACAGCTTACATCAGTTCAGCTCTTACACTTCCTGTTGAGTATACTGTGACTTCTAGTCTGTGAATCACAAATAAGAACAAGGAGTTCTCCAAAATCGTCTCCAAAATTTCTCCAAAATTGTCAGCATCATTGAAATTGTGGATATTATTTGCAAAATTCCTTCTCAGCACACAAAAGAGAAGCGCCCTAGAACTGCTCAGGAATGAGGACTGAAAGCTTGCAATCTGAAATGGAAAATTCTCATCATCTGACCAAATCAAGGGTTCTCTTTCAACCATCCAACAAATCAAAAAAGTTTTCTTGAGAAACAAAATCAGTAGTCCATCTTCTGGGAAGCCTTTGTGGATTGTGCCTATCACTACCTTTGTGGATTGTCCAACTCTGCTCTGGACTTCAGCCTTGCAGACTCAGAACTTTAACAACCACCAAGAACAAGTCCATTTTGGGGAGGTAAAGACTGATTAGCCAAGTAGGGAGAGTGAAGAATAAAGGCACTTTGCCGGGGCACTAATCAGCAATGCAAAGTGACATCACCAGCACCCAAATGTTCAAAAGCCTCCATGATTAATGTGTTTTTTTCCTGAAGGTAAACTCTTAAGTCATGATTGGAATTACTTGGGAGGAGGAGGAGGACCATGGAATCATAGCAAAAGGGCTAAATGCTTTGAATACTTAATCAAATGAATATAAACTGATGCTTCCCTCTAGACAATGGATCTAGGACTAATTAGGGCTTGAAGACTAGAACTCACCAGGCCTTAACCCTCTGTGTTCATCTTCACATCATACATGCCTTTGTAAAGGGGACATAGTCACTCAGTTTACTAAGTTAGACCCCCTTTAACCTGGGTGAATCTTTCCCAAACAGCAGTTGGCTTGTATCAGAAGGTAATTGAGAGAACAGCCTTACAAGAGCCTTTTTGAGAATTTAAATATAAGGCTGCTTCCTCTTTACTGAGGAATGGTGTTTCAGGGGGGAAACAAACACCTTATCTCATGTTTGAACATATCTGATAATGTATAATAAAGAATCAGTAATTAAGAATGTTCCAGAACCATGACCTCTCTAGGGTAAGATTCCTTTCTATGGCTCCCTACTACCTCTGAAAATATTGGTTTTGGAAGAAATGAGTGTAATATTGGCTGTCTGGAGGAAGTGAGAGAAAGGGCGTCCTAAAATAGTTAAATTAGGTAAAAAGGGGAAAATAGAAAGCACTGAAGACAAATGTACTTCATCACTTTAGGATCCATTCCCAATCCCTCTGCACTGGCATTCTAGGCACTTTGCTTCTGCAATCAGCATAAGCCCTTGATTCTCTCCTTTTTCTAGGCTTGTAGGGTTGACGGGCTGCTCTTCTAATGGAAGTAGTGTTCCTTTGTGTATGTTATACTTTGCCTGCGTTGCTAGTGGGGGCCCTCCTTCAACTGACTTCACTTCTCCCTGATGTTGATCTTTTTGTTTGGCTCTCAAAGAGCAGCCTTATTTCCTGGTTTTTGGGGAAGGAAGGTGAGGTTGCAGGGAGTACCATCTTGAAGCCCCAAGAATACAAATAAAAGCTCCATCATCATAGCATACTTCACACAACTGATATGAACAGGGTTTAGATTTTGTCAGGGACCAGAACACACGTGTGAAAACACACATACTGTAGTCTCTGCCTTGAGATCCTCTAATGGGAAAATCCTTTTGAATGAAGCTGTGATTACCTAAAGTAACAAAGAGGGATGTCTGCATTTTCTCTAAGCTTAATGGAATTTATTATTGTAACTTTGTCTAGCATGAGTTTGGACAACAGATGTTCAGTGACAAATATTTGTAGAGAATGATCAGAAAACTTCAGATTTAACCATATATCTCTAATCAGAAGGAGAAAAATGCCTTTAAGGCTTAAGACTGACCTACAATTCAGGACATGCCACATATTCTGGGCTTATTTATGGGTCCCCAGAATAACAGGGTTGATTTGTCTCTCTTACTAGTTCTCTTTACAGGATTCTTGTTGCATATGTCATTACATTTCTTGTATTATTAGATCCATTTCTTGACAAGCAAAGAGGTTGTCCCTCATGTTCTCCCTGTTCTAATGCATAGGGCTGTCCTCAGGGTAGGAGACTGGCAATTTAGAACACCTGTGTCAAAGGGTCTGTGGTTTAATGACTATGGTGACATAAGAAAAAAAGTCTGGTGGATGGGATAGAAAATCCTAGGAAGAGTGGAAAATGGCTATTTAGTTTTAAAATGGTCCCCAGTAGAAATGGCTCCCCTACTGTGTGTGACAGAGACTGTTGGTGTTCACTCAGACCCCAGGTGTGTATTCACCACTCTGGGTCTTGTCCCTTTAATGCTCAGCAAGATCTTCCACAGTCCCTCACCTGGCCATCTCTGTGACTGGAGCAAAGGACTCTGGTATGTCAGAGCCGCACACAATGTCATCAGCTGGAACCCTGAACCCATGACTTCAAGTCACCCAACCAGTGACATTCACATTGGACTTGGTGTGAATGAAGAATCGTTTGCATTATTTCAATGTTAAGCCATTAAGATTTTACAGTTGTCTGTTACCACACTTCACCTAGTCCAGCCCTAACTATCAGAAGCACGCAAACCCAGGAAGAAACATGTTACCAATTCTCCATGGATTTCATCCTTAGGTACTCTATCCTCTTTGATCTGGTGTCTGAATGCAGGACACACCAACCACCCAGGATGTTTTTTTCCCTGTGGGAATCCAGCCAGCTCCCTATTTTGTTGCATACTTGTAAATGACTTTTTTTCACTTTATTCATCCATTCCTTAGGTTCAACTTTTCTGTTACCTGTAAAACGAGGTACAAATTACAGAGATCACAATGAGATTCAAGAACAGAGTATGAAATTCTTAATTGTGAAACAGAGCATAGACAATCAACAATTTCCCATTATTTTTACTACAGTTGTGTTTCTATCCCCCTCCCCACATCATAAAAACACGACAAAATGAGTACTCTTCAAATGGTACACTGCTCTTTTAGAGTACTCAGATGTTAAACTCTAAATGATTTTCTTATTAAATAAATATTCCAGTTGGAAAGGCCCATCAGATCCAATATTGTGCTCAGACTTAGCCAGGGCCTATTCTGCTTTAAGGCTGAGTCTCAGTCCACGCCAGTGCCCTTGAGAAGTGATGAGATCAAAGCTGGATCCCAAGTGTAAGCCAGTGCCTAGTACATACTGAAATCTCCACAGACATTGATTGAACAGCGAGATCCTGAGGTACAAAGAGGAAACAGTGTCAAGGATTAGAGGCTAGAACAGGAAGGAGCAGTCTGAGAATGGAGGGCTGACTGAGTCATGGCTCCCGGCCTTGGCAGAAAGACCTGCAAGATACCCTGAGCTGCCTAGAAGTGCATTTTTTCTTTAATCCCAAGTTGAGGTTCACAGTAAAATTAGAAAGTACGGACAGTTCCAATGTAGCTCCTGCCCTCGCACACGCTAGCCTCCCCCATTACTAACATCCCCACCAGGGTGGTACACTCATTATAATTAATGAATCTACATTACACGTCATTGTCACTCAAAACCCATAGCTTGTATGATCGCTCACCCTTGGTGGTGGTGTACATTCTGTAGCTTTGGGCAAATGTATATATCCACCATTATAGTATCAAACAGAATAGTTTCACTGTCCTGAAAACCAGAGGTACATTTTTGCAATGGACACAAATAAACAGCTTTGTCCACAGCTTTCTCTTCTGAGACATTTTCCCAGCATGCAGCCAAAAGACTCCAAGAATTCTTCAGATATCCATTTGGGAAAAGAAAGGCCACCTAGGTTCCTGACAGATGTGAATAGAGCTATGGCTCCATTCCCAGCATTCTCTGGAGTTTAGCTTGAGAAAATAATAAGAATCCTATAGGATCAATGATCTCACTCATTTGGACTACAGTAAATCTCTCCTATATTACTGCTCAGCCTCTGAGAATATTATATTGGGTCTCATTTTATTAAAGAATATCGTGCATACCCAGAAGTCGCTATTTAATTTTTAGCTGCAAGATACAATTTTGAAAAACCATTATCTAGAAAGTGCAATAATCAAACAATGTAATCACGAATGCTAAACCTCCTTGGAATATTATTTTAAATGCTTGCCAGCTGGAAGCAAAAGTTGACAAGGAAGTGTGTGGCTTGGTTGACTTCCTAATTTGTCAAAGCATCTATGCTTTCCAGCGGATATATTTGTTAAAATACATTTTTTTCCCTCTGCATGATTGTTTTGAAACTATCAAAAATGCAAAATCCTTAAATAAGGGAGACAGATTTGCATTTTGTATTCATTCTGGCTTAAGATTTAGGATGAAATCACTTTAAGAGACACAATTGAACCTTTTCTCAGAGGAGCCAGACGTCCCACATACATCACCAATTGCCTCTGAGCTTTCTGTTTGCTCTGTGAGATCAGACTCGTAAATTTTGTGACATATGGAAAATATCAGAAAGCCACAGCATGCATTTTAAAAGGGCCAGAAAACAGGACTCAGGCTATCATGAGACATTGCTGGTAACTCACCATTCTTCTTATCGCCCATCCGTGACTCTCTGCAGAAAAGAGAGAGTGGGTATTTGGCCATGGACTAGGAAGCTTGGGGGTAGTCCAGTGGTTTGGGGGGAATGTGCTACCCTCCCTGCCCAAAAGGGATCCCGCAGGACCGTGAGTCAGTGCAGTGCCTGGAAAGGAAGAGCTATGGTTCTGAACGCCTACGAGTGACTCCTCCTGCCCATGATATCCTCTGTCTCAGTGAATTCCCCCGTCTGCTCCCACATGCCTCCCACCTACCCCTCTCTTCCTGCCTGTTTCTTTGTCTCCTAACTGACATGTCAGTCTTTACTACTGGCATTGAATTTACAAAGGCCAAGGCCTAGGTCTTATTTTCCTTGTATGCCCTGAACTTAGAGGTCCTCAAACCAATGAATGTGTCCACCCACTTGGGGAGCCCAGGGATAGAGCAGGGATTGACCTTAACTCCTGCCTTCTCTTATTCACACTAGTTTGATGGCCTTAGGCAAGATACTGAAACTTTCTACACCTCAGTTGCCTTGTCTATAAAATGGGAATGATGATGACGCCTACCTCATAGGACGTTGTAACTATTGAAGGATACGTACACATTTACTTAAAATGTTATCTTGCTAACATAATAAATCTTAGCTAACAAAATGAGCTCTCACAAATGTGAGCTGTCCTTATCACTCAGGATAATGTCATTTCAAATGGCCCAACTCCCTTGACCTTCTTGCAATAACCCAGGGTTCTCCTCCAAGTAAGCAAGTGAGCATGGTTGAATTCACTTGGAAGGCTGATTTGCTGGGACTCCCAGAGATTCTGCTAAGCAGAGATGAGAATTTTTTTTTTTTTTTTTTCTGGAGTGGGCCTACCTTGGCTGTTTGAATGACAGAAAAGGAGGACTTAGTCAACATCTGCCTGATGAAAAGATCAAAAGCACAACCTTTGCACCAGGAGTCCTTGGATGACCCTGAAAAGGGTGACAGAGTCTGGACCTGGCCAACACTTCAGGGGCTCTAACATCCCTAAAAGTCCACAGGCCCAACAAGAACCTTGATGACCGTGAAAGCAACAAGTTTCACCCTGTGGGAAGCATGGTGAGAAGGCTTGGCCACCAGCAGAGGTTAGTTAGCGACCTCAGAGGCGGAAACTGTTAAACCTCAAGTGCATCTACACAAAAGAAAAAGGCCATATTTGGAGGAAAGGGAGGGTAGTGGGCAGGGAGTGGATAGAGGTAGAAAGCTGTCCTACATACGGACCTGCCTGGACCTCTAGACAGGCTACTGTGAACTGGAGAGACAACGTCTCTGGGTGTTACCCGGGGGCATTAGGAGCTGGAGAACAAGAACAAGCCTCCCTGGAGTTGTTCTCTCTGGAGACTCCTCCCAAAACAGAGAGGCCCTCATCCATGAGGAAAGAGATTCTGTGAGGTTGGCCCTGGGTCCACAGATGGGCGACTCAGGAGCAGGTCCCAGCTCAGTCTGCCTGTTCGGGGCCTTTGGATGGTCCCCTAGCCTGCTGAGAGCCACCCCCTCCTCCTGGGGAATAGAGTCATTATACCTCCTCCACAGAGCCGCTGTCAGTCTCTAGTGAAATAAAGCTTGTGATGTTCTGAGAGCTGCACCGTGATAGATTACCAGCAAGAATTTTCCTGGTAATAATCATATTTATGATGGTTTAAAGACTCCAGGATGGTAGAACAGAGCCAGGTTTGGTCTTGACAGGCCAGCAGTCATGGCAGCAATGGAGACAAAGTCCCACCAGCTCTGAGCCCCCTTTCTAAACTGTCCTTTCTCCCTCCTCCCTCCACAGCCTGGCTAAGACTGGAAGTGTAGGGTAGTGGTTGAGGGTATGGGGGACCAGACTGCCTGAATTTGAACGCTATCTCTGTTACTGAGTAGCTTTATGACCTTAGGCAAGACACTTAATGTTTCCATACCTTAGTTTCCTTGTCTGAAAATGCAGATAACAGTGGTGCTTGCCTCAAAGGGTATTGTAAACACTGAATGGCTTATTCCATGTATTATACTTAAAATTGAGAGCTAACAAAATTAGTGATGAAAGAATGTGAGTTGTCCTTATCAGTCATAGTAATAGCATTCCAAATAGCCCAACTCTGTTGACCTCCCTCACTCAAAACACTGGGACCTCTCTAGTCTGGCAGGCCAGCCAGGAAGCTGGGAAGAACAAACATTGGAAAGTTCTGCAGACATGAAAATATCTTTCCAAGAGAGAGAAGAGAGGGTGATTGTAGACCATAGGTAGCTTGTACAATCCACTCAGAACCCAAACTGGGGCTTTCCACTAATGATCCAAGCTGACCTCCCACAGCGGGAAGCTGGATCCTCCACCATCCTAGATCAGGGGACCAGATCTATTCTGTTCCTCCCATGCTCCTCCAGGAAGAATCATATACCTTAAGACTAGAAGGAACCTTGGAAAATCACTCACACCAATAGGATGGTGGGGGTTTCTGGGGAGAAAGATGGTTGACTGAGAAAGTTCTGTTTTCCCGGGGGAAAGCCACTATCTGGCTCCCAGGACCAAAGGCAGAGCAGAAAGTGGGCCTCCCATGCATCTGAAGGGAGGGTTGATATCAATCCCCGCAGTTCCATAAACGCTTGGTGAACACCTACCACAGCCCTCTGCCATCCAGAATCTCACAGAGCAGTAGAGGGAAGCACATGGCAAACAGATCATTGTAGCACGATGTAGTAAGAGCCACATTGTGGGTATCCATGGGGGGCCATGGGAGCTGAGGGCAAGATCACCACACTAGCCAGGGACGCATCTGCCCAAGGTGCTTTGGAGGAGGTGATGATACTTAACCTAACTTTGGAAGAAGTAAGAGGAGTAAATTGAGGGAGATGGAAAGATCCCGCCAGAGTGAAGAGAACGAATAAGCAGGAGCTAAGGTGCCAGAGACAGTGGAGGCAGATGAGGTTGGAGAGACTGGAGACCAGGGAGTACAGGGCTGTGTGCACCATGCGGAGCTTGAAGAATGGGAACCATCTGCAAAGTTTCAGCAGAGGAGCTGTGCAATCAGATGTGTTCTCTGGAGAAGCCATTCAGGGCCTGGATGGGTAGAAAGTGAATCAGGGTGGGCAGGCCTGGAGGACATTGTCCAGTTAGCTACCTGTAGGCTTAGTCCTATGCCTTTCCCTGGTTACTTGGTGAGACCGAGGGCACCAGAGTCACCTGACATTCTGCATGTGGCCAGCAAACATCCACTGACACAACTGCCTGGTCCCTGCCACCACGTTAACCATTCTTAACCATCCAGGTATCTCCCTCACCCAAGACAGCCCATGTATAAAGCTTAGGTGAAAGTAATGACTCAATGCTACCCCCTGGTCAGTGTTTGCTTGGAGAATGAGCAAGTGATTCAGCTCAGACCATTGAGACCCCAGGCAGCAATTTCAAGGGGGATTACAGTTCACAGAAGGTGAACTGTGAGCCATGAGGTCCAGAAACAGCTATGACCATTTTCTAACTTGAGGGATGGCAGCCCCAGGACAAAGCTGGCCAAGAACAGCAGAAAATATCAGAGAAACAGACCCAAGACCCTAATGATAGGGTGAAACCAGATCAAACCAGACTTAAGCTCATATACTTCTCCTCAGGACAAACCTCTGGACTTCTCAGTTACATGAGCCAGTAAATTCTTTTTGTTTCATAAACTTTTCTCCCCATCTCAATCTCAAAAACTCAGAGCCCAGTGTCAACAATCTAGGGCACCGCGGCCCACACTGAGCAGCTTTGTAAAGAAAAATCACTAGGAATTTTTCCTGACATCATTTTAGAAAACTTAAAGGTTGTTTCAGATTAAAACCATTTTGCCGAGCTCTCTGCTACATGGGACTTGCGGTTCAAATCCACTTCCTTTCTGGGTCCCTACGGAAAGCAGTGGTGCACTGCCACCTGCTGGTCACAAAACAGAACCTGCCCCCAGAAAGCCTGAGAAGCTTTCATGCTGGAAAAAAGGTCTTAAAAGATCCGTGTGAGAAATATAAAGGGAAATTCATTCTTTCCTAGTGTATGTTTATGAACTGTTTGAGTTTTTAGTAGTATGTGTTTTTTATAATCAGAAAAAAATCGAGATATTTAAATTGGGAAATACAGTATTGCTTATCTTTGATGTTTGTTCATCATACCTAGCTGTTTCATTGATACCTGCCATTTCCTTGGAAAGGAGCAACTACAACAACCACATCACAACAAAAATCCTTCTCTTTCTCCTTGCACATCCGGAAACACGCACGCATGTGAGCACACAGGGACACGCACTCTGCCCCTATTACTTCTGCCTGAAGCACCAGCCACTTTTCTTCCACTTCCAGCCAGCCCATTGCTAGCCTGTTGGATCTTCTAGGCAAAAGGCCAACCCCAGTCCAATATCTCTCTATTCAGGAAATACGTATAAGCTTTCCAAGTATTCTCCTTAGCGTGGTACTTGAGGTTGATGCAAGGAGCAGTCACAGACCCCCTTTCACCAAACCTGGGAGAGAAAGAATTTGACAGCAGCAACTCACTCTAAGTACTCTTTTTGCAAATTCTCTTTGTCTTGTCCTAGTGGTTAAGGAATTTAAGAACTGTTTGCCCCATTCGTGATACCACTTAGAGATTTCTGCACAGTGGCTCCTTTGGAATTTATCATCTATTGTATTCATGCCTTAGTCAAAACTTAGATAATAAGAATCCCATCATCAAATCCTGTTACAAAACCTTGTCCTCTGTTTGAGTCGGACCTGACCTGGACCAGGACACCAGCAGTAATGGCAGGCTTCCAGCAGGTGGCACCCCAATCAGGGCTCCACCTAGGGCTGCTCTTGGTGCCCATGCCATCCACCATTATCTTCCCTGCAAACTCTCCCTCCTCTACAGTCCCCATCAGCCTGCCATCTTTTCCTATTTTGCCCCAGCCCCAACCCCTCCACCACTGGCTGGCGCTGATTTGACTGGGCATTTCTTCATGGACTTCCACAGCCATGTTCTGCTCTACATTAGAACACTTTATATGACCATACCCTCTTATACCAAGCTTGAATTTTCCAGGTCCCTTAGAACATGGCACCGTGGACTATGCTTAGCCTCATAGGAGTTTACCTTGTAGCCAAGCTAGTTTTCCTTAGCCCCTTTCCAGCTGCTCCAGAAGCCTCTTCTTCTCTTGAACTGGTGTTGAGGCTACCCACTCCCCCACGTATCCCCAACACATGTGTATTTGTAGCCTCAAGCCTGTAGTGTCCCATATGATCTGGCCTCACTCCAGTCACATCTCTTACTTCTTTCCCCAGCATTCCCCATCACCTGCACTGACATTCCTCCTTTCCTTAAACACGTGTTCAAATGTGGGAAACCAAGCTCACACCTGCCTCGGGATCTTTGCACTACTATTCCCTCTGCTTTCTGTACTCCCACTCATACCCACCCTTATCTTCCCATTCAGGTGTCAGTTCAGAGAAGCCTTCTTTGATTATTCTACCTAGACTATCAAATGCCATCACACCTTATGCTCTTCCCCCTCTTCTCTTTATATACTTGTCACCCTCTGGAATTGTCTTATATACTTTTTGTTTACTTGTGTATTATCTAATCAGATAACAAACACTACCTAGAATATAAGCTCCCCGAGGATGAGTACTTTGCCTCATCCTGTTCACTGCTGTATCCCCAACATCTAAAACAAGAACACTGCATTAGTGGGGACTCAATGTTTCTTAGTGAACTGTGTCCTAGGGCCATCCCACTGGAGTGTCACATCTCCCGAACTTACAGTTGAGTTAACCCGCATGAGACAGGACCACAATCTCTGCATCCACTAATGTTTCTTAGTCTCCACCCCCTGCTTGGTGGAACCTCCAGTGGTCCTTAGAAGCCAACTTGCCCACGATTTTAAGTCTTTAACACTAGCCCACTTGGCTGCAGGGGGTGCCTGATTTCTCCCCCAGTCCAGTTCCAGGTGGGGCATCTGCTGCTGAGGTCGCTGAGGTCCACAACCCCATGAAGTGCTCCCGAGTGCTGCCACAGCTGCCAGGCCCCTCAGATGTCCACCCATGTTGTGTGACATTGTCCTTCATTGTATCACAGTTCTGGGCATTGAGGGCTCAGGGACATGGACTGGTCCCTCTCCCTGGCCCTTAACCTTCTCCATGTGGCCAGAATGCCCTTCTATTTTGTCCATCTCTCATCCTTTAGGAATCAACGCTAATGATGGCCGTGATCTGAATGTTTGTGTCCCCCACACTCAAATTCATATGTTGAAATCCTAACCCTCAAGGTGCTGGTATTAGCAGGTGGGGTCCTTGGGAGATGGTTCAGTCTTGAGGGGGTAGCCCTCTCAAATGGGATTAATCCTCTTGTAAAAGATTAGTGCTCTGTAGTATCTAGAACCCTCCAAATTCTATCCCATGGGGCCTTCCAATCCCTTCCACCACGCCAGGACACACAAGAAGTCTGGGACCGGGAAGAGGGCCCTCGCCAATGGTGCTGGCATCCTGACCTCAGACTTCCAGCCTTTAAAATGTGAGCAGTACAATTCTGCTGTGTACAAGCCAAGCATCTTGTGGTATTTGGCTACAGCTGCTCCAAAGGAATAGGAGAATGACCTCAATGAAGCTGCCCCAGCCCCTTGCGCAGGAGACCCTGGCACACTTACCTGCACTGGGGGGGCTGCGGCGCCTTCGCCTGGCCCTGAGCTCCCCCCACCCAGCCTCCTCAGTGCTCCTGCTTCCTGAGCCCCATGTTGATCTCTGCTTGTCCCAGAGCTTGTAGTATTTCTCTGCTAGGGGGTCTGGGTTCAAAACCCGTTTTCTCCAATCACTATCACTGTGTGACCTAGGACAAGCAACTGAACCTCTCTAAGCTTCTGCTGCCTCTTGTAAAATGAGATCGAAAGTAGTATCTGCTCCCTAGGGCAGCATGGGGCTCAAATGAGATAGACGAGGCTCCTCCAGCTCTCGCTCAAGAGCCTGGCACAGAGTTAGCATTCCAGAAAGAGCAGCTATTATTAACTGTATAAACCTGCGCTGCTCCCTATGTCACTGTCACTTCTCAGTAGAAGCTTCCTTTAAAGACAAGAAGTAGCTTTCCTCAACTTTGTATTCCCAGCACTTGGGATGGTGTTTGACACACTGCGGGTGCTCAAGTGTTTGTTGAAGCATCTGAGAGCTTTAAATTTTCTCTTCTCATTTAGACTGTATCTTTGTTAATGATAAAAATTGCATATATATGCAACAGCAGGATTTTTTTTTTTACTGGGTTAACAGATACATAAAATTCACCATCTTAACTGTCTATAACTGTACAACCCGTGGCATTGAGTAGATGCACATTGGGCAACCATGTGGTACTTTTTTCAATCCCTCACAGCCCGCAGTTCAACAGGAACAGAAACTGAGTCCACATAGACTCAGTGCATGTGAATAAAGTGAAGGTGGGCTTTGTTCCAGTAGGGACTGTGCCTGGCCCCAGCCCTCAGTACAATTTCTGGACACAATAGGTGCTCAATAAACGTAAAATGAACCACCAGCAAAAGTGGCACTCTGGCAGGGAAACCAGACAGGGCTTTGAGACATGTTTCGGGTTTTTTAGTTTGGTTGGTTGGTTTTGTGTGTGTTTGTGTGGTTTTTGTTTTAGGAGGGTTTTTTTGCTTTTTTTGTTTTGTTTTTACTTTTTTTTTTAGTTTTTAGCAAGAGGTTTTGAATAGTTTGGGATCTCACACATGAAAATCATATGGTGGAGCAAAAACCCAAAGGCTCTGGCCAGGGTGGGCCTGCGCTCCTGTGTGGCAGCTCCCAGGTTTTGCTGAGTAGCAGCTGCCCCTGTGGGCAGGGCCTGTGTTTTCCAGATAATGCTCTCCCTGGGTTCCTCCCCTTAGTCATCTGGGTTTGAGAGCCCTGCCTGAAGAGTCAGAGAGACTGGGCCTGAGACCCACCTCTTCTACTTTCTAGTTCAGTCGACAAGTGGAGACTTACCTCCTCATTGGCAGGATGGGAAAGACAGCAGCATCTCCCCCAGGCTTCTGTGAAGGGCACTCTTAGACCAAGTATGTGATGGTGTGTCCCACAACGTCGAGGCCATTACGCAGACATTAGCTTAACATCTCGGAGTCCTGCACCCGTCTTTTGTGTTGGTACTGGGGAGGTCTGGATATGCCTGCCGTGTGGTGTCCCCAGGTTTTTGTAGACTGCACACTCACCTGGGAAGACACCAGCACCTGTAAAAGGTAGGGCGCTCTCTGATCAGCACCCACCAGTCACCTGAGGCCTTTCACAAAGTCCCTACCTGGGTGTGACACAGTGAAGAGCAAGTCTGAAGGGGACAGGCCTGCTGCCCTTCATCTGCCATCTGAAAGCCCTTCAGCACACCACACAGCGGCCCCACAGGTGGGTGACTCTGTCTGCCACACCAGAGCAGAAATTCACTGTGGATTTGCCACATCTGGAGCCAGCAGGAAGGACGGGGGTTTGGTATCAGAGTACCACTGATTTTCCTTCTTTTCCCTTTAGAGCTGGGGCTTGGTTTCTGTGGTGACTTTTCAAGCTACGCAAGCTGGAGGAAACAAGGGCCCTTCCACTTTAAGTCCCTTTTACAAACTCCCTCTCATCATTCACCTCAAACTCAGGTCAACTGTGTTTCATTAGAAGCATCTTGATAGTGAGGAAGAATTCAAGGCAGGCAATAAATATAAAGGTAAGTCAGGTGATTTGGTTTTGAAATAAAACAAGTTTATGTAGTAACT
Source organism: Mustela nivalis (assembly GCF_964662115.1). Classification (NCBI taxonomy): domain Eukaryota; kingdom Metazoa; phylum Chordata; class Mammalia; order Carnivora; family Mustelidae; genus Mustela; species Mustela nivalis. The sequence goes on along the minus strand of NC_139029.1, from coordinate 74,985,895 downwards.
GGTTCCAGATTGCCTTACAGTCTTGCTTGGCAGGGAGAGATTTATTCCTGATAGCGAACCAGATGTCACACTTGCTCTTCTAAGACATTTGCTTTTATCTGCAGGGAAGAGATACAAAGAAAAGACTAGAGCCTGGTTGAAGCACAGAGTTGCGTGTTTGCGTCCTGACACCAAGAGGATCTGATCATCTGAGAGCTTCCAGTCTAGGTCTTAACAGCTTTCAAAAAATCAAACACGTTAAAACAAAACAATACAAAACAAAAGCACAAAGAGGCAGTTGCACGTTTTGCAATCATTTGTGTGAAGACGTAACATGTCTGTGGTACAAGAACTACCTACAATAGATGTATAGCTTGGCTCTCCTGGAAGAAAACAAGGCTTCCAGAAATTGGCTACTGGTTCTGTAGAAAACAAGAAACCATTTCACAACATTTCATTCTAACAATGAACCCAGAAACTTCTGTGAGACTCGTTTTATTTTTTTTTGAGAGAGAGTGCGCACGCGCGTGGTGGGGGAGGGGTAGAGGGCGAGAGACTCTCAAGCAGGCTCCTTGTCCTGCTCTGCGGAACCTGACGCCCCTGCTGCCCTGTGCCGTGTCACAACCTCAACATCGTGACCTGAGCCGAAATCAAGTGTTGGAGGCTGGACTGACGGAGCCATCCGGGCGCGCGCCCTAGGAGGCTCACTTCCACCAGGAGCGGCAGCTTTCTCCACACCGGGGCGCTTAGCTACTCCTCGCTCCCTTCCTCGGCTCCGGGGCACATTTTCTGACTCAGCAAAGGTAAGTGCTCGGGCTCTTTGACAGGTTGTACAAACCCATTGCAAACTGGTTTAAGTGGAACGGCGTAGCCGCCAGAACGTCAGCGGCACTAACCCACGGGCCTTCTCTCCAGACTCTTAGTCTTGGGGTCTCTAAACTCAAAATCCAGAGAGCCTACCCCAGCTTAGCTCCCAGGTCCATCTGCTCCAGTCAGCTCATGGGAGGGACTCCCAAGCTGGGGAGAATGTAATGGAGTGGGTCATGGGCTGGCCAGATACTCTGGGAGGAATCTCCTGCTTTACATGACGTGGCTTTCATTAGCGGCTGTGGTAGGGGTGGGGGAAGTTCTGTGGAGAGTGCCTCCCAGAGAGAAGTATTATATGCGGGGGGTTGGGAGATGGCCTGGTGAATTGAGGGGCTGCGGTTTGGAAGAAATTGCATTTGTTTTCTATCGAAGAAATTGTATTCGTTTTCTATCAACACCATATCAAATCACCACAAATAACACAAACGTGCTATCTTACAGTTCTGTGGGTAAGTCTGACAACTGGTCTCACTGGACTAAGATCAAGGTGCCGGCAGGGCCAAATTCCTTTCTGGAGGCCTGGGGGAAGGTTCTATTTCTTTGCCTTTTCTGGCTTCTGAGACCAGTAGCGTCTCTTGATTTATAATATATTCCACCATTGTTGACAAGCCAGCAGTGTTGCCTCTCTCTGATCTCTTTTCAGTTACCAGAACTCTTTCTGTCTTTCTAAAGATTTATTTATTTAGTTTAGAGAGGAGAGTAAGCGAACATGGTGGGGAGGGGCAGAGGGAGTAATGAGAGAATCTTTTTTTTTTTTAGATTTTTATTTATTTGACAGAGAGACCCAGTGAGAGAGGGAACACAGCAGGGGGAGTGGGTGAGGGAGAAGCAGGATTCCCGTGGAGCAGGGAGCCTGATGCGGGGCTCGATCTCAGAACCCCGAGATCATGACCTGAGCCAAAGGCAGACACCCAACCACTGAGCCACCCAGGCGCCCCAGTAATGAGAGAATCTTAAGCTGGCTCCACACTCTGCTCAGAGCCGGACACAGGGCTTGATCTAACGACCCTGGGATCATGGCCTAAGCTGAAATCAAGAGTCAGACACTTAACCGACTGAGCCAACCAAGCATGCTTATCAAAACTCTTTCTCCCTGACCACAGAAGGAAAAATCTCTTCACGTTTAAGGGCTCATGTGATTAGGTTGAGCCCACCTGGATGATTCTGGAGACCCTCCTCATCTCAAAGTCCTTAACTTTTTTTTTTTTTTTTAAGATTTTATCTATTTATTTGACAGACAGAGATCACAAGTAGGCAGAGAGGCAGGCAGAGAGAGAGGAGGAAGCAGTCTCCCCACTGAGCAGAGAGTCTGATGCGGGGCTCGATCCCAGGACCCCGGGATCATGACCTGAGCCGAAGGCAGAGGCTTTAACCCCCTGAGCCACCCAGGGGCCCCTCAAAGTCCTTAACTTTAATCATATCCACAAAGTCTTTTGTTATGGGTTGAATTGTGTCCAAATTCATATTCTGAAACTGTAAACCCCAGAATGTGAACTTACTTGGAAATAGGATTATCACAAATGTAATAAGTTCAATTAGATCCTTAGGGTGGGCCTTACATGGGCCAACATGAACATTGTCTGTATCAAAAGGGGAAATTTGGACACAGACACCCACAGAAGGAGAGAGACAGGGAAGAGACAGTCACCTGGAAGCCAAAGTGAAAGGCCTGGAACAGATCATCTCCCTCATAGCTTTTAGAAAAAACCAACCTGTTGAAACCTTGATTTTACACTTCTAGCTTTCAGAACTGTGAAAGAATGAGTTTCTATTCAAGCCAATTCGTGGTATTTTGTTATGGTGATCTTAGCAAACACATGTATCTCTTTTTCCATGTAAGGTATCATATTCACTGGTTCTGGGGATTAGGTCATGGACATCTTAGGGAAGGCCATTATTCCACTTACCACGGGTTTAAACAGTGGGTCCTAGCCAAATATTTATTTCACTTTGTCTTGGGACCGTGCTTAGTAGTTCCTGTACCATGAATGAAATAATGAATTGGACCATCGGCTTACTGCTTACAAACACCAGATACGCATGAGAGCAGGTTCTAAAACAATAAGTCTTTGCATGGGAACATTGTCCAGCCTCAGGCACACTGGTTTTTGTAGACCACAATGCAAGGTGCTGGTATTTATTGCCATTTTTGAAGGGGAGATACTGTGTTTGCAGAATCCACTGAACTGGACATTGTTAGCTTTTCTCTTAGACCAAATAAAAACATGGGAATGACATCAGCAAAATGGTGGAATTGGAGTTTTCTACTCTATTTTCCCCACAAAACAGTGAGTTTGACAATCACCCACAGATGAAAATGCATTTATGGCAGTCCAGGAGTCCAACAGAGAAGTTCCAGCAAACCACTGGAGCGAAGAACAATCAGGTTGGACACACTGGAGAGAGGATGAGAGAAATAGTTTCACTTTACCCATGTTACCCCTCCCCCAAGGCATAGCTACAGCTCAGTGCTAAATAGGGAGACCTTCTAGTTCTGTGGCTTCATTCACGGGGTGGGGGGGGGGTACTGAGAATGTGTGAAGGAGCACCTGGCTTCCCAGCTGTGTGGAATGCTGCCAAAAGGGCCCACTTCTTTCACCCCATCCAGAATATTGGGGTATGCTACACAACTCAGGAGCAGAGAGGGGCTGGGAGAACAGTGGCCAGAGCTCCTAGGAGGCATCAGAAAGACATGGATCTTATTAACCACTTTGTGGAATGGATCAGGAAGCCTGCCCACAAACTGCTGGGGATGTTTCATTTAGGGATCCTCCCAGACCATGGGTACGTGAACACTTCATTTCCCTCACCCACGTTCACCCCACCCTGTGACTGGCTCTCTGGGTGCTCGAAGAGCAAAGAGTATGAGCCTTTTTAGACTGTTACTGAGTACGGGCAGAAAGCTGGCCCTGATGCTGGAAGATTGGGAGAAAGGCCTCTAACTTGAGCATTTAGAATCACCTTAGGGAAAGCAAAAGAAGCATATAATCTTAAGAAATCCCCCTAAGACAGAGCAAGAAATGGGGAACATGTGTATCCATAGAAAATGTCTGAGGAAAGCCTCAAACTCCTTAGCAGAAGGTATTTCTTCCCCAAAGCCATTCAATAAGGACTAGACGAAGGTAACTGCTTCCTCATATGTGAAGACAGCAATGCAAGACTTCAAGGGATATGAAAAATCAAGGAATGAAGAAAACAATGTTATTTCAATAATATCAAAAAAGTAAAATAGGAATAAGTTTAACCAATGAGGTGAAAGAACTATATACTGAAAACTATGACATTTGATGAAAGAAATAGAGGAAGACACAAGCAAATGGAAAGCTATCCAGTGCTCATGAATTGGAAGAACTAATATTGTTAAATGTCCATACTCCTCAAAGTGATCTACAGATTCAGTGCAATCTTTATCAAAATTCCATTGGCATTTTTCCACAGATAGAGAAAAAATAATGCTAAATTTCATATTCATATCCACAGAAGACCTTGAAGAGCCAAAGTTCTTTCGTGAGAAAGAACAAAGCTGGAGGAATTACAGTGTAGAGGTTCCTTAGAAATTACTACATGATCTACTGGATTAGATCATAGTAATTCAATCTGCTATGAACTACTATATGATCCAACAATCTCTCATCTAGGTATATATCTGAGGAAAATGAAATCAGTACCTCAAAGAGATATCCATATTCCCATGTTCATTGCAGCATTATTCACTATAGCCAAGATATGGAAACAACCTAAGTGTCTTTCAACAGATGAGTTAAAAAGAAGATATGGTGTCTACATAGAATGGAGTATTATTCACTCCTGAGAAAGAACGAAATCCTGCTATTTGCAACAACATGGATAGAAAGAGAAGACTTTATGCTAAGTGAAATTAGCCAGATGAGAATAGACAATATGGGCTCACTTACATGTGGAATCTAAAAAAGAAGAAAAAAAAAAGTTGAACTCCTACAGAGAATAGATTGATGGTTACCAGGAGCTACTGGTGGTTGGAGGAGACATGAAATGCTAGTCAAAAGGTAGAAGCCTTCAGTTATAAGATGAAAAAGCTCTGGGGCTGTAAGTACAGCACAGTGACTATAGTTAATAACACTGCACTGTGTACTTGAAAGTTGCTGATAGACCTTAAATGTCACCACACATACAAAAAAGGTAACTATGTAAGAGATAATGTATTAATTAATTGGATTGTGGTAATCATTTCTATGAAGCCCATGTGTGTCAAATCATTGTTTTGTACACTTTAAATATATATACTTTCATTTGTCAATTATACCTCAATAAAGCTGAAAAAATGTCAAAATCTTAAATTGCAGAATCTCAGTAATTGGTTATAGAGGTTCAGTACTGTCTATCCTATTTTGTCTTTATAAAGTAAGGGTTTTTTTTAAAGATTTATTTATTCATTTAAGAGAGAGCAAGAGTATGAGTGGGAGGAGGACAGAAGGAGAGAATCTCAAGCAGACTCCGCAGCCAATATGGAGCCTGACATAGGGCTTGATCCCATGACCCATGAAATCACAACCTGAGCCAAAATCACAAACTGGGTGCTTAACCAACAGAGCCACCAAGGTGCCCCATAAAATAAGAACTTTTTAAAAGTATGTAAATTATAAGAAACAAAAATCGGGGGCGCCTGGGTGGCTCAGAGGGTTAAAGCCTCTGCCTTTGGCTCAGGTCATGATCTCAGTGTCCTGAGATGGAGCCCCGCATCAGGCTCTCTGCTCTGTGGGGAGCCTGCTTCTCCCTCTCCCTCTGCCTGCCTCTCTGCCTACTTGTGATCTCTGTCTGTCAAATAAATAAATAAAATCTTAAAAAAAAAAAAAAAAGAAACAAAAATCGTATGTACTCTGTCACCCTCCAATGTGATTTCACCGTAAGAGAAGTTGCCTCCCCTACTCTACACCTTGAATGTCCCTCACAGCCCTTCATACCCCCTACCCATGCTGACACATGGACCAGACAGATCTCAGCAAGAACCTGCGCCACTGGGACTACTTGTTGGTTTAGGCCAGATGCCAGAGAGCAGAAAATAAGGTAAAATAATAATCAGCAAGACATGAAAAATGACAAAGATTAACCAGAAAAGTAAATCTGTGACTAACAATAAAATAATAGGTTCATGCTCACTGTAGAAAGTGTTTACCTTGCTCCATTTCCCCTGCCAACACCTAAACACATTCTTGTCCTCTTCCATTTGGACCATGCAACACACCTCCTTGGTTACCTGTTTTCAGTCTCTCCCTTCTTGCCTTTCATCCTCTGGCTGCTGCATTCATAATCAGGAAAAAGAAAAGGAAATCAAAGACACATACACACACACACAGATCTGATAGTGTCTTTCACCTGCTTAGGCTTGAAGGCATCCAGAATCCCCATTATCCATAAAGTCTGAGTTTCAGACTGTGATATATGAAGCCCACACCAGGTGGGTCCAGTCTGCTTTTCCAACATCATCCCTCACTGCCCTATACATCCAAGAATCGATTCTAGTGTTTCTCAAAGTATGGTCCCTGAGCACCAGAATTAGCATTCTGGGTGCTTGTGAAAGTTCCCAGTCCTACTGACTCAGTCTTTTAACAAGCACTTAGAGCAATCTTCATGCAAACACAGCTGGAGTTGCTAATCTCCAGCCACTGTGCTCCCTCCCTTTCTCTGATGTGCCCTCCTCTTCCTTGTCCATTTCTTCTTTCGGGGCATTGTTCAGGTAGCATCTTCTTTGCCTCATAAGCCAAAGAAATTGCTCCCCTATTTCTAGTTCCTAGCACTTTATGCAGACCTCATAATACACCTTTGTTTTATAGATGATTGCCACAGTTCTGTCTCTCCTGCTGGATTATAAATTTCTTGCCATTAGGAACCACATCTTATTCACCTTTTTCCCCCTGAGTGACTATGCAGTTTCTTTGTTTCTACAGTGGGAAATGTGTAACTGACCATGTTTCCCTTTCCTTTGGCCACCTCATGTGCTTAGAGTCAATTCACAGCTCAAGTGTAACCATTATGAAGGCTGCCATTGGCTGTGTTTCTGTGTCCTCTCTTCACCCTGGACTTGACCTATTTTAACTTATATTTCCCTTGTCCTGAGTTATAAAACCTGTATTTGGCCATTTTAGTTTTTATGTTTCTGCTACAAGCCACCTCACATCCTTTCTGGAACAAGGTGAGAGAGAGATAAATTATTCATCTCACTATTCCTACCACCCAGGATAGCATCTGGCGGATAGAAAATACTCAATAACCATTTGTTAAATTTAATCAAAGGAATAAAGTTATGGGGATTCTGTGACAGCTATTTTACTTGTCACTGAGAACACTTTCTGCTTACTTCTGATTTTGATCACAGTGTTCAAGAGCTAAAGCTGCTAGAAGAATGCCTGATGGACAAGAACCTGTAACTGGACAAAATTCACTTGACAACAGCAGTCCAGTTATCTCAATTTTCCACCTTGACCCATAAGCAACCGATTTTAGGAGTTCGGGCTACTCATTAACTCTATAATCTGTGATTAATGTTAAAATATAGTGAGCAGGTAGAAATCCACTGGGAAATTGAAAAGGGAACAAAGGACAGTGAGCAGGAAGATTTGGTCATATAAGATGGCACAGGGATGAAGCCAAGGGCAGAATACAGGACACTGAGGAGCAGTCTCAGAGACAAGGGGGCATATAGGGAAATGGTAGTGGACCACATTTGTAAAGCCCATGGGGAGATACAAGACTTCTGTTTCCTGAAGTCACACCATGGTAATGCCCCCATGCACTGCCAGAAAGATGAGTGTGTTCAAGCACATAGTTAAAGATGTCGACCTTGAGGGGTACCTGGGGGGCTCCACTGTTTAAAGTTGGACACTTGATTTCAGCTCAGGTTATGATTTCAGGGTTGTGGAATCGAGTCCTTCATCAGGCTTGATCCCACAACCCCTAGCACCCCTTCTTGCACTCACATGTGCTCTCTCTCTCTCTAAAAAAAATAAAATAAGTCAACATCAAATCACTGCATAATAAAACTATGAAGAAATAAGATAAAAAATTTTGAGAAGAAAAGTAACTTTTTCTATTTCTTTTTCTTCAACTTATGTCTAATGTCTCCCTAAGAAAAGCCATCTTTCTGTCATTATGTATCTTACCTGAAGAAATAATAGCAGCACCCAAGTCTCTTTAAATTGGAGATTTTATTTTCCCTGGGAAACACATGAACATGTGTAGTCTTGACTTTCAGTTGTCACCTCAACTTTCTACACGAGTCCCTCACACTGCCAGTTAACTATTTTCAAAACATCATTCTATTGAATTTTTTTTTCTTTCAAGGAAAAATAAAGGGATGCTAACCTATCAGTTGTTGCACATAACCAACTACATGTAAAACCACGTCTAATTTAAATTTGCTTCTGACATCTTCATTTCGATCAGAAACATCAATTCAGTGTGTTTTCTCTATGAAAACTGGAGAAATTGAGAATTCTTTGAACAACATAAAGAAAGGTGTTATTATTAAATAGATTAAAATGGAACGTTTGTAGGAATGGATTTGGTGACATTGTAACCATGTGACATGGGATTTGACAAAAATCCTGGTCCATTATAATAAGATATGGTTCTTTCCTCAAAAGTAAACTTAACAGAGAAACTGGGAGTTAAAGTTTAAGATATCTTGTTTGTTTATGTCCTCCAGGGTCACTGAGCCACTAGATTTGGCTGAGAGAAGGGTCTGAGCCTTGAAGGATCCAGTGTTAGTGACAGGATAATCAGCTAGTCAGCCGAAGCAGGGAGGCCTCCTTAACCTTGGGTCTAAGGATCAATTGGCTGGAAATGGCAGATGGAGGCCAGGGTCAGGGGTTATGTATCAGCCCCTCTATGGCAGAGGCTTCCCACTCAATGACAGCTGAACTGAGAGTAACCCTCATGCCCAGCTGATGGCAATAATAACCTCAACTTGTAGGCCTAGCCTTCCCACATTCTAAATCCATGAGCCCTACCAAATATACAGGCAAACAGTAAACTCAGAAGGCTCCAGGGCTTGACATGAGGTTAGTCTGGTTGTTATAAGCCTGAGGAATGGGGACAGTCTGGAAGCCTCTCTGTATGACCTAGACCATCTAACCTTTCTTTGAAACTTTCTGCAATCCCCTGATTCCTGAAATCATGTAACTCCTTTTCTTCTCTCTATAACACTCTAGTTTCCCTCTGGGACCTCAGCTCTTTTAATGGAAGTCCTTTAATGTCAGACTTTGGTTCATCTCCATCCCAGGGCCTGCACCCTGACTTGTTAAAAAACAAATGTACCATCTCCCAGCCCACATTCCTGCTGGGTGTGTTTCTGGTTCACCCTGTCTCCAGTCCTAGCCCCTAATAACTCTTTCTGGGTTGCCTTATGTCTCACAACTACTCCTGTTGTGATGTCAGAATCATAATCAATAATACAGGCTACCATTTCTGGACCTCTTGCCATAGGCCAGTTCATGTGCTAAGAGCACACACTATCTCAGCACATTCTTGCAACAGGATGAGGTGGATATACTGTCTTGATTTTACAGCTCAATAAACTAAAGCTCAAAAAAGTAGTTTGCTCAAGAGAACAAAAATCATGAGTGATAGAGCTAGGACTCAAATTCAGGACTAAAGGAGGTAAAAATCAAAGTTCCTGACAATTTGTCTCTTATGAATTAGAAACAAAGATACTGTAGAAGTCATCTAGAATCTTCAAGCCAGATCACTGAGGTTGGTTGAAGTGTTGGACGTATCTGGAGTACCACTCCAAGTCTTTGCAGCCCTTCCTCTTTCTCCACTAAAGAAGCAGCTAGGTCTCTGTGGGCTTTGATCAGCTTCGTACATAAGCAACCCAGCAGTGTCTTGCTAGTCTGAGTCTCATCCTCTCACTTCCTGTCCTGTGGCTTTTTTGATGTCCCACAATGACACAGAATCTCATGTGTAGGTCTCAAATGCAGGAGAATTCACACCCTGGGGCCATTCTTGACCAGAGGCAGATGAGAGCTGACAGATGTTTCCTTCCTTTATCATCTGTGGACATTCTGAGACACATTTCATATGGATCCTTAGAAAGTTCTGCAGGGTCAAGCCCTATTGCCCAGGTCATGGCCAACTCAATCACGCATCCTTAATTTGGCTTTCCTTCCTTCTCTGTTCCTGTCCCCTGAGACCACATCTCCTAGTAAACTACCTGCATAGAAGCCTTTGGCTCAGGCTCTGCTTTTAGGGCAACCCAGGCAACGGGACACAGAAGAACTACCTATTTTTCAAGAAAACCAGACCATTTATTTACATATTGTTCTCTGAGGTGACCACAGTGCTATCTGTCTCAATTTCTGTCCAATTTTTTCATCCTGGGGACAAGATGGGATCCTGCACTTCCCCCTATTTTCATAGTCACTAGTGATTAAAATGTCCTGGAAAGAGTAGGAAGAAGACCTAACAGAGGGGCAGACAAGGCAGCCAACATCTCTGAGCCAAAGGCCTAGGGAGGGTGGGCCTTCCGTAAGGCAGGTAAAGACATGAATTTAGACAAAAGATAAAAGCTTTTCCTGCTACAAAGATAGAATCATTAATTTAGGAAGAATACTCTCCAGACTGACAAGGCACACAAAGACCAGCGCCTGCCATGTAAATGCAGGCGTCTGGGCTGGGACTGCAAGTCTGTCTCTAACCTGCTCCCACCAGGCTTCTCCATATCAGTTTCCCTATAGCAAAGTTCTGGACTCCTTGTTTCCTTAAACCATTGTGACTTTTAATCAACAATGTTCTCATCTCTCCACATATACTCACTCTCAACAGGGAGGTCAGCATCATCACCGTTAGCCTGAAGATGGGCCAAGAGAAACAAATCAAGAGAACCCCCACCGAGGCCACACTTTGCATCTCATCTCAGCAGCAGAGGTTACAGTGAACATCCCTCAGTGCCCTACTTAAATTCTTTCCATCTCCCTGAGCATAGGCAAAAGTGATACATGTGCCAGCCTTGTTCCCAGCTCTGAAATGAGATTTATCCATTTTCCTAGATATTTATCTAGAGCTAATTTGATATGGAGACTTTCTGCTAAAATAAGCTTTATCCTTTCAATTATTTTCATTCTGGTATCCCTTATTTCCTTCTGGATACAATTGTTCTCTAATTCTTAGGATCCTAGATGTTTAAAAAATTGTGATACTATATACAACTGATGAATCACTGAACTCTACCTCTGAAGCTAATAATATAAAATATACTACTGTATGTTAATTAATTGAATTTAAATGAAATAAAATAAAATATTTAAGGCGCACCTGGATGGCTCAGTGGGTTAAGCTTCTGCCTTTGGCTCAGGTCATGATCTTAAGGTCCTGGGATCGAGCCCCACATTGGACTCTCTGCTCACTGGGAAGCCTGCTTCCCCCCCTCTCTCTGCCTGCCTCATACCAGTTCATACAAACTAATAGCTCAATATTTAGAACTTTTGCAAACTGATTGTTAAAATGTTGGAAGCTTAAAATTGATAATGATGGGAGAATTTATATCATGGAAATTAGCAAACACTACAAATCAGGACTTTTTTATTTTGTAGGGAGCAACTTTATCAGCACCATTCAAGATAAGAATATTAAAACTGGTACTTCAGGCAAAACAAAAATGATACCAGATAGAAATTTGGATCTGTACAAAGGAATTAAGGATGACAGATATGTGATAAACATAAAACATTTTTTTTTATTTTAAAATCTCTTTAAAAGACAACCACCTATTTAAAGTAATATAAATGACTAATATTTGTAGAAGTTATATATATGACAGAAGTAGTGTAAAGGATGGCAAGAAGAAAAGAGAAATATACTTCTGTAAGAATCTCACACCATATGTAAAGTAGTATGTTAGGCGAAGATAAACTATAATTAGTTGAAAATGAATATTATAAACTGTACATAAATTGAAAGTATGATATTGTGTAAGTTGAACATGGATTTTGTAAATTGTATAGTAATCACACATTTACACACACAAACCCAAAAAGGTATGGCTAAATATATCAACAGTGGAGGTAAAATAAAATTATTAAAAATGTTTGATTAATTCAAAGGAAGACAAAAAAGAAAAAAGGGGGAAGATAGAAAGGATGGGGTGATGAAATTTTTTTTATAAATGATTATAGTCATACAGAACTATATTTGTGGGAAGTTACCAAATCACACAACTTGGTGCGTTTTATTGTTTGTAAATTATACATCAACAAATCTGATAGAAGGAGGAGGAAGAGCACAGGACAGGAGAAGGAGAAGGAGAGGGAGGAGTAAGACTACCACCACGGAGTAGGAGAGTTATACTACCTGAGTGTAAGACATGCTTTGAAGTTATGGTAATCAAGACGTTATGGTATTGATGAAAAGATAGACCTAGAGATCAATGGAACAGATTGTCTGGCTACAAGGAACTCATTTCACCACACCTACAGAGAGTGATGCTATGGAACACTGTTACTATGTGTTCATTTCTCTTCTGTTTTTCAAATCAGGAATGGGAGATGTAACTATCATACCATTCTTTGACCAACAGAAATAAAGGTCAATAAAGTTTTGATTAGAAAGATGCACAGATGATAGTGATTATCTGGTTTACCATGCAGGGGTCCTGCACATCTAGAGCTGTAAGGGTATAGGTATTTGAGGTAGAGAGCCTTCCTCAGAATGAAGTCAATTGACAGGGATGCAGAGTTAGAAATGGAGGAATAGACAGAGCCTCTTGTGTCATATTGGACTCCTTGATCTAACTGCACCTGAAGCTAGAATCTCCTTGGACTGCCTGATTATTTGATGTAATAAATTCCCTTTTCTGTCTAACCAAATTAGCATTGTAGCAGAAGGAGTATGTATATGTGTACTCTCATGATAGGAGAGAAGCACTGGCTTATGCACATACTAACTGGGTGCTCTCAGGCAGGTGTTTTAAAAGCTTTGGGCTCAGATTTCTCACCTCTTAGTAGAAGTAGTTGGATTAGGGCAATAGTTCCTCAGAAGAGTTGTACAAAGGTGAGGTACTACAGTGAACCTCAATGGGAAATAAGGGAAAGGCACAGAAGGGACCCTAGCCTCTCAACTAAACCAGGAGTAACTCCTCCTCTTAAAAATCTGTTTTAGGGACACCCGGGTGGCTCAGATGGTTAAGCATCTGCCTTCAGCTCAAATCATGATCTTGAGGTCCTGGGATTGAGCCCCACATCAGGCTTCCTGCTCAGCAGGGAGTCTGCTTCTCCCTCTGCCTTACCCTCCCCACTTGTGCGCGCGCGCGCGCTCTCTATCTAAATAAATAAATAAATCTATCTTAAAAAAAAAAAAAAAAAAAAAAAAACAAGGGGCGCCTGGGTGTCTCAGTGGGTTAGGCCCCTGCCTCAGCTCAGGTCATGGTCACAGGGTCCTGGGATCGTGCCCCACATTGGTATCCCTGCTTAGCTGGAAGCCTGCTTCCCCCTCTCTCTGCCTGCATCTCTGCCTACTTATGATCGCTCTTTCTCAAATACATAAATAAAATCTTTTAAAAAAAAACCACAAAAAATTCGTTTTAAATTTTGGAATTACACATTGAGTTAGATTTGAAAAAAAATTTCTTTTCTTTTCTTTTTTTTTTTTTAAAGCTCTGTGATCTCCTCCAGTTCCCCAAATTCCAATATTCTTTGTTGATTTCTGAGAAGCAGTGCACCCTAAGACTTTGCATTACACCACATCAGACTGCCTAGAGTCTGAATCCAGCTCCACCCCTACTAATGGTGCGAGATTGAGCAAGTTTCTCTGTTGCTTGGTTGCTTCATCAGTAATATAGGAACAATACTTCGAAGAGTTATTATGAGACGTAATTGACAATATTGGCTAAACCCTTCCAACAGTGTCTGCTATGTGGTGCCTGCTCAATAACTGTTAGTGGTAACAATGATGATGGTGGTGGTGGTGATGATGGTGATGATGATGATGATGTGAGGATGGTGCTAAGCCTGGAAGATCTCAGTGAATCTGGTTTGCCTTTATTTGTTCCCCTCCAAGGAGTGAGCTGAAAAAAGAATAAAGACCCAAATCAGGTCACCTGCTTTTTCCCTATAATTGTGTCAATAGGGGTACTGAAAGCTTTGGTGTCTATTCTTTGTTTTCTGACTGTAATGGCTCTAGAAATGGCTAGTCCAAATGATAATTTTGCGTGTGTGATTGAAGTAAAACCTTTCCTGATTATATTAATAATGCATGTGCAGTGATGAAAATTTGAAAAATTAATAGAAAAAGAAAATATGAAAGCACTTGTAATTCTACTAACAAAAGATAAATTCTATTAACATTTTGATTATTGTTTATTTCAATTTAGAGTATTTTCTTCCAGGTTTTCTTTTAAAGCATTTAGAAATAACATTTAAATACATTTTAAAAACTTTATATGTGTGTGCATGTGTATAGTTTCTTTTCTCAAATAAGGCTATGAGTAATTTCCCATGACATTAAATATTCTTTGAAAACCACATGACTTCTTTAGTATATGGCTCTACCATAATTTACTTGACAACTTCCTTATAATTGGAACTTTCAGAAGTTTTTAGTTTGGATCTAGTATAAATAATGTTGTGATAAACATCCTTAGATACCCATCTTGAAACAAACCAGATTAGGATGCTATTCCTAGAGGTAGAATTTCCAAGTATGTATTTATAAGGCTCTGATACATATTGTCAAATAGTCTTCCAGAAAGTTTATACCAATTTATTATTATTTTGATTATAACATACTCCTCAACTCTTTCATGCCATACTTTGTGAAGGACCAATGTCCCATCCCTTAAATAGTGTAGTTAGAGGGATTCCTATTATCACACTAATGCTGACTTTACTCTAGTCCTTGAACAATAAATGACCTCTGCTTTAGATCAGTGACCTGTGGTTCATTAAACATGAACATCTGAATTTAAGTGCGACAGACAATATGAAAATAGTTCTTACACATCTCTCATTCAAGCTGTGGAAATTTTAAGTAGGAGAATGTTCCAAGGGGACAATTCTGTGACTGGAATATTGAGTTGTGAAAAGCAAAATGGCATCATCTAGAATTCAAAATAATCTTTTTAAAGGCCTCAATTTCCCTAGAGCTATGACTGTGTCCTGACTGACATTTTATTTCTCTGTGAAGCCAGAATATGTAGCCAATGTGATGGTTTCTTGGCCTCATTTTTCTCAGTATCTCTTCACCAGTAGTAACTGCATTTGTGACCTGAAGGAAAATAACAGAAGTGAATCTGATCATGTCCCCATTCTCCACCCTGCTTAAAGATCTTGTCCAAACCTCAACATGGCAAACAGACTGCTGACAATCTGGACCCAATTATTCTAACCCCAAAGACCGCCATCCTTCCCCATCTTTCTCTCTCATCACATCCATCTTACCACCTTCCGCCTTGACCTTCCATGTCTCTACACCTGGATTGACTACATCTCCTAGAAAAGTCTCCTTCCCCATGCTGTCTAGTAAATTTTAGTCATCCAGATCCTTCCCCCCCACACACATACACAGCTCCAGTTCATAAGTACTACGACCAAGATTCATACTTTGGTTCTTTTTGTCATAAGGAATAGAAATTTAAGGTACCTCCAGTAATTGGGGGGTTGCTATTCACATGTCTATTACATGGGGGTACTAAGTAAAGAAGCTCATGGAAACCAAGGAGCAGCTCCTGCTCAAGATCCAAGACACTCTTCGGATGCAAGTGTTTTTGTCCCTTCAGTTACAAGAGCCAAAGGTCTCCATCCTCCTTCTCTGTTGTTAGGGTGACTCCTATCTTGCTGGTCCTGTGTATCTTTGTGTGTCAGCTCCTTTCTCCATTTTCCTCCCTGGCTCTTGCACCTATTACTGACTCTCTCTGTGCCTTCCCATTCAAACTTACCTGAAGTGGTTTCCTGGGCAGAGGTTCTCAGATAAGATCATTTCACAGATGTGTATCCATCCCCTGGATTGACTGCCTTTGGTAGCCACCCCACCTTGGTCCTGTCCAGGCCACCCAATGTTTCAATCCCCACCTAAGACCCTAATTCCTGCAGCAGGGGACTGTAGGAGGGCAGTTGCCCTTATAAAGAAAGAGGGGGCAAGATGGGCATGTACCAAGTTGCTAAATTTGGACCTATAGTATTACTTTTGTGGATAGAAGAAGCAGGACCATAGTTCTCATTTGTTCCATACATTGTAAAGGAGAGGGTTTATAGTCATCTTTCAAGCAACATCAGATCATCCACACAAGATAATGTCCTGGAGTCATATCAGAGAGAGACTTTGGAATTTTGTTTTATCTCTTCCTAGAACAATAAACTGCTGCCCAGTGTCCACTCAATCCCAAGCCTTTATATGAGGCATATCCATTTATACAGGAAACACTGTACATGGAAAATCAGCCTTGACCACAGCTCCATTATCAGCTCTCCACCCACACTTACCTCCCATGTGCCTTCTTTAATCCCTTGGCCCCCCCCAAGACATCTTTCCTCTTCCCATGACCCACTCTGCTCTGGCTCATCACTTGCTGCTTGGGATAAGAGGTATCTCTCTCCCAGCCATGATTCGCCAGAAACCACCACCCCCCCAACTCCAGGCCTTCCCCTTGACCCTGAAGGGAGTTTTAAAATTTAGGGCAAAATGGAGCATTGTTTTTAATGAGTTTTGGGTTGGACTATGGTTGAGAGACCAAATGCTCTACTTACCTCAGAGATTTGTTTTGAGGACTCATTGAGATAATCTGTGTAAAATGCTTTGAAAGGTACCTGCCCTTAATTATTATATCTTAGCACTTGGAATCCTCTTGGCAGTCTGCTGAGCTACTCTTCCTTTCAGAGTGGGATCTGCCCTGAGGTATAGTCCAATTTATGCAGCGCCAATTATATTCCCAAGAGAAGAGGGTGAAGCATTTCATTTAGAAAAAGCACAGATTATTGGTAGTAATCTTTAGTATTTGTTGAGAGTTTATTAATATCAGATCCTACATTTAGTGCTTTGCAATTGTTATCTAATTTATTCTTCATGAAATAAGTACTGCCATCACCCCACCTTACTTATAAGGAACCTAAGGGACAGAAAGATTAAATAATTTACCCAGGGCCCCTCAGTCAGTAAGTATCAGAGTCAGGAGGCAAATCATACAGTTCCTTCTGCCACTGAACCATGCTATCTCCAATTGGAATGGTGAATGTTTACGCAGGAAATGGTCTTGGAAATCATCTTGCCTCTACCCACCTCATTCTCTGGATGGGAAACAGAAGCTGAGGAAATGAAGGGGTTTTCCTGACCTGTAAACCTTGTTAGAGACACAAGAAGGACTAGAACCCAGGACCTTCCTTTCATTTCAGTGTGTCTCTCACTACTCCACTTTATGGTAATATTTTTTTAGCTTTTGTATTAGTTTCTATAGAAGTGCTTTCTTCGGATTCATTTTGCTTTGAGAGAGTTATGTCTTTGTCCCATCTATTAAAAGAGTCTTCTGTATTCAGATGTACTCTCAAAACCTGGAGTGACCACATCACTTTGTAGGCACCAGTTTTCTCATATATTATGTGTGGTGGTTGAGTCTGATGACTGGTTTCTAGATGAGATTGCAGGGAATAAAATTTTTAAAAACTTAGGGACCCATTTCATTTTTATGGGTAAGGTTTTTCTAAAACCCATGGGCAAAAGAGAAAACAAAAACTACCATCTAAAATACTATCATCATTCTGTAAAAGGAAGAATATTACAACCAAAAAACTAGGAAGATTGTAATCTTAAAGAAGTCATTTACAATGAATGCCATTTATCATATGGAAAGACAAGAAATTGTCCTAATTGTTTTCATTTCATCACAGATCAGTGATGGTTTCCTCACAGATCAGCATCTGTCAATCTAAGCTGGATGTTTCTTTGAAGTTCTCTCTAGCTTATAAACTCTGTGATTTTGAGAATCATTTTTTCCATTTATGATTATTTTAGAGATTTCTGTCTTTATGAATTAATCCTTCTTAAGCCTGTCCTTAAAGGCTTTGTTATATTGTGTGTGGACTGACTACTGGAGATTTTACATTCAGAATAGTAATGCAGACACAGAATTATCTGTCCCCTGTCTTAACATTTTGCACAGCTCCCAGTTTCCCTCACCCCCATTCCAGGGAAACAAAGCAATGCTTCTAAACTCTGCCCTCTCCCTTCTCCCAAATCTCCTTTAGGACAAAGGAGTCAGGCTTATGCTGCTGCTGAAACTCTGGTTTTTCTACTGACTGGGAGCCCTCTGAGAGTTGACTCCTTCTGCCCAGGGTCTAAGCAGGGAATTTTGCCATCAGGGGGAACAGTCCTTAAGGAAAGAACACTTGAGTCCATGTAACAATCTGGGGACAAACCAAAGTCTGGCCCAGACACCCACT
>NC_139029.1:74723466-74967453 GCF_964662115.1 Mustela nivalis | reverse complement strand
GATTTACCTGGCCATAGCAAGTACTCTGCAAATGGTTGTGGAGCACACCACGTTTAAGCACACTAATTTAATAACAATAACCTTTTATAGCATGACGAATAGCATCAGTTACTGTGAGCGGTGCTTTATAAAAATTATCTTTTTTTAAAGATTTTTTGAATTTTTAAGCAATGTCTCTACCCAATGGGGAGCTCAAACCCACAACTCCGAGATCAAGGGTCTCACACTCCAGTGACTAGGCCAGCAAGGCACCCCTAAAAATTATTTCTAATTCTTACTAGAACTCTCTCGTAGGTGAATTATTATTCCTATTGTATGGATGAGGAAACTGAGGCATAAAATAGTGAACTGGAGCCAAAGGCATTGAACTAATTGAAGTGCCTGAACCATATAATCTTTGCAGTGTGCTGAGCTGCAGGGACTGCAATGAGTCAGGCTTCAGGAAAAGAAGGGGAAAGGCAGCCAGCATCTTCCTCCAAGGGCTTAGCAGAACCTCTTTCCCAGCCAAGTCTCTGCATAGGCAAATAAGCAGCTGTGTCATCATCACAGAAGAAGAAATCATTGACCTTCTTCTTGGATTCTCAGATCTCTGAAACCATTTGGGTCCATCAGGAAGTGAGGGGTAGAGCCCGGACTAGGACCAGCTCTGCAGACTGCCTATCTCGTACTTCACACACCCTGCAGACATCAGCAAAAAATAGAAAAGCTCATCATACTCATCAGAATAGGCCAGCTGCTTCAACCACTACCACAAGGATTTGTAGCTTAGCACAGTGAGAGTCTATTTCATGTTCCTGTCACAGTACGATATAGGAGCAGGGGGGCTTCCCTTTCCCCTCTGGGCTCTTGGTGTCCTTGGTGTCCTCTTCATTCAGCCAGCGAATGAAAATGAAAAATCAGAGCAAGGATGGTATCTGGGAGGGTTGAACGGGCCAGGCCTGAAAGTGGCCTATCTCACTTTCACTGTCCAGAATTCAGTCAGGCAGCCACATCTAACTTCAAGGGAGGCTGGGAAATGTAGTCTGTGCTCAGGAAGAAGAGCACCCATGGACACCTGTAAGTTCTAGAAGTCTCTTTCGAGAGGAGCAGCTATCAAGGGGCTTGTTTTGACTTTGTAGTTTTGTCCTAAATTTACTATGGGCACTTGAACTTTAGGTCTCTATATTTATTTAAACATGGTTTTCAGGATATCCTGGTGGCTAGGTAGGTTGGGCATCTGCCCTTGGCCCAGGTCATGATCCCAGAGTCCTGGGATTGAGACACACATTGGGCTCCTTGCTCAATGGGGAGCCTGCTTCTTCCTCTGCCTGCTACTCCTGTTCCTGCTCTCAATCTCTCTCTGACAAATAAATAAATAAGATCTTTGAATGAATGACTAAATAAATAATAAACGTGGTTTTCTTTGAGGTCACTGCAATTAGCAAGCCTATAAGCAGGGGTGGAAAGGAGAAGGCCATGGCAGTTTTAAGCAGCTAAACATTTTTGCGTGGCTCTTCTGGGTTCTTTGTCTTATTTTTGTTGTTTGGTTGATTATATTCTGTTTTGTTTTGCTTTTTTGTTTGTTTTGTTAACATTTATTATATAGTTACTACATGCTAAGTGCTATACTAAGCACTTGGCATGTGTTATTTCCTTTAATCCTCAGAGTAGTGCTGGGAGGTGAGTGTTATCATCATTCTCATTTCACAGATACAAACACAGAAGCTTAATGAGGTTATAAGACTGACCAAAGGCACAGAGCCAGTAGGTAGGAGAGCTGAGGATTTAACCCAGACCTCTTCCACTCCAGATCCTATGCCATCCACTCCATTGGCCTGTGACTGGCAAGCTTCTGGCCAGAGCTGGAGCCCAGTCCTAGCCTGGGACAGTTCTCTGACCTCTGTTCATCTCTGCTATGTGAATTCCATGTGTTGACCCTGGGGTCACCACATGCCCCGCATTGGTAGAAGACCCCAACGAAATTCTCCCCTTGTGAGGGGATGCCAGGGTCACAGCAACACTTCCTTGAGTATAAAACAAGTTGTTCCATATTTGTACATTGTTGGCCCACATTTTAGAGGCTAATTTTGCCCCAAATGAATTAATTTATGTTCAGCCCAATAGCTCCTAAATAATATTTAATTCAATGGGACCTTTCAAAAGGAATACTGCAGTAGTTCTCTTCATCCACTGTGGTTACATGCTAGTGAGATCTTTCATTACATGCTTTTAAATACTTAGAACACCCTGGAAGTGAAGCACAGGATCAATTAGGGCAAACTGACTAAACTGACTAAAGGTTAATTTAACAGAGCCCAGAGCAGATGCTCTTCCTGTCTTTGTGGCTCGATGGTCTAACAAGCTGAGCTACTTGGACTGTGTAAACACCATTAGAAGCATAACTGGACCAGGGTTGAGTATCCACCTCCCCATTAGAGAGTAGCTTAAAGAAGCTTATTAGAAAGAAACTGGCGGGCAGCGGAAGGGAGAGATGGGGCTTGTTGAGCTACTGAACTCTAATTGAACAATAAACAAGGCCTTATTACAAGCACTGGTCCTAGTACTCAGCCTGTGACCCCCCTCCCCACCGCCGTCGGGAGTTTCACTGTAGGCAGAATTTAATCACACACCCATCTTCCCAGGGCATCATACCACTCCACTTGCCTCTAGTTCAAGTCACTGAAAGATGTGAGCAACAGATTTTTTTTTTTTAAAGATCTTATTTATTTGACAGAAAGAGATCACAAGTAGGCAGAGAGGCAGGCAGAGAGAGAGAGGAGGAAGCAGGCTTTCCGCGGAGCAGAGAGCCTAATGTGGGGCTTGATCCTAGGACCCTGGGATCATGACTTGAGCCGAAGGCAGAGGCTTTAACCCACTGAGCCACCCAGGCGCCCCTGAGCAACAGATTTTGAGATCATGGTGTAGGACGCTGTAGGGAGCACTTCAGCGGCACAAGGCTGGACAGCAGAGGTGGTCCCCTGTCTCAGGAATCAGTCCTGTGCATTCTTCTCCAGCATTGACAGCCACCATGGCAACTGGCAGCCGTATGTTTGTTTCTCAGCAACTCATTGCGTGGTGTTCAAGTGATTCCCATGGTGGTAGGGGGAGTCTCATAAGCACCTGAGTCCCCCACTCCTGGTCTAGCACAGTGGTTCTGTATCCTGGCTGAGTACCAGAATCACCTGTGGAGCTCTTTGGACTACTGAGGCCCGGGGCCCTTCCCAGAGAGATGGTATTTTTTACAAGCTCCCTGGGAGGACCTAATGTGCAGAGCTGAGAACCATGGGAGTGGCCTCCATCTTTCTCTAGCTGGGTTGAGTAGTTTGGTCCTGGACATCTTAGATACAGAAAATAAAAAGGAAATGGGCCTCAGGGCTGCTAACCATTGCATGGGCCAGCTGTGCCTAAGCCTCTATTGCACAGGGAAGATGGTAGGACTGTGTAATCCTAGGTGGTCAGCTCCCAGCTCAAGTTCCTTGCCTTTCCTTCTGGCCACATTGCCTTCTTACCACATGACAGTTTGATGAACATTTATGTACTATTTTCTGTATGTCATGTGCTGGGCTGGACAGTATAGAGAGAAGGAGAAAACGACCTTGTCCATATCCTCAAAGAGCTTAACACCCTTAACCAGGGAAGGAAATAGGCAAATATGGAAATTTAAGAGCTCTTATTAAGGGTTCCCTGGGATGAGACAAAAAAGTAGGATTGCATAATGTTTTCAGAGATTATTGGTGCTTTTCCTCATTATAGAGGTAATTAAGAATTTCAATGTCTCATCTCTCAGATCGGTTCCCATTCTCTCTCTCTTAAACATGCATGCATGTGTGCACGTGAACACACACACACCCCTTCAGAAATAGGAAAAGACTAAATGTAGATATTTTAGATATTTGGAATTTCTTTGTAGGGAAATCTGGGTGAACTAAAGTTTAATCAAGGCCACAGAATCCTTCTAAGGAACAGGAGCCCCCATGTGGGCCTTTGCATGTGGCAGCTTCAGACCCCCCCCCCATTCATACAGTCAACTAAGATTTGAGCCCTGTTATGTGGACACCATGTTAGACACTGAAAATGGAATTGTGGGTCCCTAACACCATCCCCCCTTACTCTACTGGTGCTTAATATCTAGTGAGGAAGATAAGGTAAGTGTATAATTACTATTTTTGTAAGTGAAGATAGACATGAGATATGTGGTACTCCAAAGTTAAAATGGGAACAGACCCAGGAAATCAAGGAAGGAGCCCCAGAACTTGGTCATGACCCTGAGTATCCCATCTATGATGTGATGGTCTAGTAAAGAGGTGGGGGGGGGGGTTCATCCCAGCCCTAAGGAAACATATGAGTGAATCAGTGAAGATGGGCTACGTTGGGGGTTCTTGAAGTGAAGTAGACCACTCTGGGTCCCAGAGATCCTTTCAGAGGTTTTATGAGGTCAAAGTTATTTTCATAATTATACCAGGATGTCATTGCTCCTTTTCACTGGATTGACATTTACACCAGTGATCTAAAAGCACTGGTGGGTTACACTTCTAGGGCCTCAGCCCTGAGCAAGTCAGTGGCACTCAACCATGTACTTATAGGGGGGAAAGCCAGTTTCACCTAGAAATGCCTTTGATTAAGCAGTTAAAGTTACCTCTTTAATTAAATCACTGCCCTTGAGTGCACATCTTTATAATATTCTGGGTGACAAAGGGGAAGTAGGCATAAAGCACTTCTGAGATGGAGGAGCAGTGGTTGCCTTGAGAAAAAGCACTTGTTTGATTGTTTTGAGTTGGAAATGGAATTAGCTGCTTTTATCATGAAATACAGTTTTTGCTGGGAAAAGACAAAAACAAAAAAACAAACCCTACTGACCATATACCAGAAACCATCATTTGTGATATTTCAAACTTGGGTTCTTGGCAAACGTTTTCTTTTCTTTTCTTTTTCTTTTCTTTTTTTTTTTTTTTTGAGAATGAATAAAGCCAGCCTATCACTTCAAGGAAAATAACTGACAGTGTTTGTTGCCAAAGATAAAAACTCAAGCTTTCAAGCTTGTAGTTACTACCATGAGTTTGAGAGCTTCCTAACACTTCAAGACTCCAATGAGATTGATGGTGATACTAATTACTGTGATTTTTCAATATGTATCATATAATGAAATATGTCAACGTTTGGAAGATCTTGTTGAACTCAGTGAACCAATCTTTTTCAAATAACCAATGCAGGAGGTTACCCAATCATGCATGGGTAAAGGATAGGTTCAAAGTGCAAGATAGCCAAATGGATTTAATGTAACAGAGTATGAAAAGGTCACTGGTATGGTTTCGTATTCCATATTGTAACTAACTTCTAAGAAACTACCACTTGCAAGTTTTGATATATTATCCAAAAAAGAATATCTGCAATCATCAGAAAAGGCCATTAAAATATACCCTTTTTAGCTGTGGTATCTGCTTGAGGCCAGATTTTCGTCATATACCTCAACAACAGTAAGAAAGCAGATTGCAACTAATTAAATGCAGGAGCAGAAATGAGAATCCAGCTGTCTTCAATTAATCCAGAAATTTGCAAAAATGTGAAACACTGTCATTCTCACTAGTTTGTTTTGGAAGCTAGCTAGTTTTTTGTAAAAATATGTTATTTATGTTAACATGTAATAGTTATACCATTGTTATTTTTAAATGAATTAATATATATGCACACTTTAAAAATTTCTGTTTTAACCTCTAATATGGAAATATTGCTAGATATAGTCCACATAAACAAAAGCTCTTTGGGCTCATCAATAATTTTTAAGAGTTTATAGGGGTCCTGAGACCCAAATTGTTGAGAACTGTTTGGCTAGATTGTTTTGCAGTAACAGAGTTGTCTTGAATCTCAGTGGCTGCACAGAACAAATGTTTATTTCCTTCCCATGCACAATCAGGCAGCTCTCCAAAGACAGCTGTTCTCCATGTGCTGACTCAGCAACCAGGTTACTCCAGCTTGTGGTTCTACCGTGTCCACATATGGCCTCCCCCATGGCAGTTCTGGAAGAGAAAGCTGGAAGATGGCACATTGGCTCCTAACTCTTCTGCTAGTCATCATGTCCACTCACAGTCCACTCAGCAGAACTGGTCACAGGGCCTTACCCAACCGCAAGTGGGGTGGGAAATGTGAGAAACTTTGTGAATACTTGGTGATCAGCAAATGGCTCCAGGCACTATGGAACCAAGACCCTGTGGTGAGAAACTGAAGCTCTATTGGCAAAAATGATAGAACACATGTGGAGAGATGAAGCATGATGCAAGAAAAGGCAGGGGAGACCTGTGGGGGCCAGATAGTATAGGCTGGTCTCATAAGCCACGGTGAAGGTTGTGCTCTTTCTCAGAGCCATGGAACACATTGGACCATTAGATGGTGATGGCCATCAGCTGTATCTGTTGATGGCCTACTGTAGCTGTGGAAGGAAGTGAGCAAAGGGGCCCAGAAGTAGAAGCAGCTAGGCTGGGCTAACAGATGGGTATGTTGGGGAAAAACGAAAGCCTTGATCTGTGGCCCTTGACAATTTATGTTGTTTAAATCTTCCACCATGGCTAATTCCAAACTTACCAATTGATGCCACTGGATGCAGAGCTAGGAGGAGACATGCATGATCAACTCTTGTGAGGCAGCAGGGTTGGGTTCAGTGACACTGAGGCAATAAAGTGAGTTAGGAGTCTAGTCCAAAAAAAAAAAAAAAAGATGATGAGGGGGGCCTGGGTGGCTCAGTGGGTTAAGCCGCTGCCTTCGGCTCAGGTCATGATCTCAGGGTCCTGGGATCGAGTCCCGCATCGGGCTCTCTGCTCAGCAGGGAGCCTGCTTCCTCCTCTCTCTCTCTCTGCCTGCCTCTCTGCCTACTTGTGATCTCTCTCTGTCAAATAAATAAATAAAATCTTTAAAAAAAAAAAAAGACGATGATACACTAAACTTTCATGTCCTTGGAACACACAGCTGGAGCTAATTGAACATCGTCTGCATGTCCATGGCTGAAACCCCCTGCTCCAGTGCACGTACAACCACCACCACTGTCAAATATCACCAAGATTTTCCGACTGTTGCGATGACACAAGAGGGTAAGGGATGTAGCTGTCTGTCTCACATTCATCCTCAGTCTTGCCTCGAGTATGAAAGTCTGGGCCTCCATCCTTGAAGGATCAGCAAAGAAGTATCTCCTCCCCCCTGCCATGTTTGCAAACACCCTCAAATATTCTGGCATAACATTCCTCTCCAACTGTTCCAAGGAGGGGGGCAGCTCAGAAGGCTTCCAGAAAGGCCCTGCTTGGGTTTTCAGCCTCCCCCGATTTACATGAAAAGATTCACAAGAATCAAAATAATTACAGCTGACAACTATAGGTTACAAAAAAATCCCTTTTGCACATTTGTGAACGGCACGAAAACCGTTGGCTGGCTGGCTTAGAATGGAACCAGATGACTCTAACCGGGACAAGGGGATGGAGAGAGGGTCCCCCTACCCCAGGGCTCCCTTACTGAACTTCAGTTACCTGAGCTTAAAGGAGCAGCCAGATGTGCCCCTCATCTCCCCCAACCTTTGGTTTAGTTAGCTCACCCAGGCTCTTTTTCCTTCTCCCTTCCCCTCCACTCCTTTCCAGAGCAAAATAAGAGCTTGTGTGTACAAGAAATGGCGCCTGCCAGGCTGCTCTTGAGGTAACTCTGCCTCTCAACACAACAGGTGCCCCTCACAGTCTAGATCCCAAAGTCCAGCTGACTTTTTTTGTTGTTGTTGTTCCTCCAGAGGGCTATTATTTTTTGTTTGTTTGTTTGGAGAGCTTTTCTGGCTCAAGTGATAATCTCCATCTCCCTCTCTTCCTTCCTGATTTTCCTTCCTTCCCTTCCTCTTTCTACCTTCCTCCCTCCCTCCTCCCTTCTTTCTTTCCTTCCTTCCTTTCCTCCTTCCTTCCCTCCTTCTCTCCTCTCATTTTCTCTTTCCTCTTTTCTTTTCTCTTCATATAAAGCCACATATTGACATCTTCCTCAGCAGCCTCACCCATCCCTCCTGCCAGTTCTAAAAGTTACTGGGCCTTAAGCAGAGTGACACTACTGCTCTGGCTTTGAGGTTCCCTCCCCCAATCTCTACCTGCAGTACAAAATTCCCATCAGGAGCTAGAAGCATCAGCCAGATTCAGCCATAATACCTGCATCTCCATGAAAGGTTATACATAACCCAAATCACCAGACTCTGAAGGATTCAAAGAAGGCAGCCAAGGTTGATATGGTAGGCAGATGGGCAAGAAAATGCCACAGAAACCTGGATGCCACCAAACGCTAACTTTCTCTCTTGAGACAAATTACAAGTATGAAACTAAAGCATGGACATGCAATTTTCTATTTTGGAAATTTCCATTTTTATTCCTAAATTAACTGGAACTATTAACTAAACAGGGGACCCAAATGCAAAAGAGGGTATATCTCTTTGTTTCACTGGAGTTGCTTAATCCAAACATTCCTGCCTATGCAGGCACAAGTCCCAAGTTACTAGATTAAGAGATTGACTTATATAGTTAAGTAAAAAGCATTCTTTAAAAAGATGATCTCTCATCACCACCATTTGATGAAATGTAGGACATTTTAATATTAAATATTTCAGTGAATTCAGCATGATGAAAACCTACATTGTCCCTTTCCACGCAGCAAAAGACTGGTGAAGAATTACAGTCCACTTAACAGCACTCAAGAAGCCAAATCTCAGTGCCTCCCACACCAGGAGAAAGAGACTATACTTGGTAGTTATCTCCATTGGACTTACGGAGAACTGAAATCTCAGAGGGGCTAAACCACTTGTTCAAAGTCACACAGCCAGTAATGTCAGAGCTAAAGTTCAAACCCAAGATGCACCTCTGTATGAAAAAAATGGGTAACATTTTCTGAGCCCCAATATTGAATCAATTTTACTACGTCTATTCTTTCTGCTGTGTAACTCTCTGCCTATCTACTGGGTTTTTTATTTCACAAGCAAGCCTACTGCCAGGTAAAGAAATTCTGGAATAGATTGACTCCCCCTTGTAAATTATTAGCTTCTTGATTACAAATCAACTGCAGTAGAGTTTAGTTATCATGAGTGTAGTTCCCGAGGCCTCTGAGGCACCGTTGGGGAAGTGAAGAATAGGTTGTGGGGTTTTTAGACTGGAAAAACCTGATTTTCCTGCCCTAGAACTTAGAGACAATGAACATGCTGACAAACACTGACAGGGCTGTGGGGAACTGCTCTGGCCAGGCTGTGACCAAGTGGAATGGGTCCTCCACCTGCCAGCCAGGTGGGTCTCCAGCCAGGTGACACACATACTGACTGAGCGACATTGGGCATGTCTCTACACCCTCAGCCCAGCTGCACCCTTTTCTCTATAAATGACAAAGATTTTAATAGAACGATCTTGAGGGCTCGTCCAGGTTGATAAAAACAAAAGTAACCAAGGACCTTTCCTGCTGCTAACCATAGGCATCAGGTATTTCTCCCCTTTAAGCTACAATCTATGCCCTGAGCAAGACTTCTTCATTGTTTTTCCGTACCCAGCCGTTCACCTCAAGACAAATACCAGGCCAACCAAAGCTATTTCCCTTTGAGGAGTTCTCATGTGTGGCTGAAATGTCATTCATGGAGCTCCATTGTGCTCAGTATTCCACAGCAAGCACTCACTAAGTAGTAAAATTGCCATAGATTTCCGTCTATTGCACAATGACCTCTATTCATTTAAAAATGTGGACTGAGGTCTTTTTCCCACTCTGTGTCCCACAGAAGGGGTGACTCACAGCCCATCAGAAGAGTGCCAGAGGGAAGGGACTCTGGATGTTCCCAAGGCTCCCAGTCCCAGTGACAGAACAAGATAGGTGGGGGTGGTGAGGGGCGGGGCTCCAGGGTCTCACTAGTTTTATCACTTTGGCCTCTAACTTCCTGCCTCCAGAGGGATCCAGGAAGGGCAGATGCCCTTCATTCCATGGCCTCTAGCCTCTTCTTCCTCACTTTCTCTTGCCTGTGGAAAGTTCCCCATTTTCCTGCTCTCCTGTATGTGTGTGGATTGGAGCGTGGGGTAGGCAGGCCAAGTTTATCCCTCACATACAGACCACTGGCACTAGAGCAGTGAGTAGTTCTTGGGAAGGGAAACAAGGTAATTGAGGGATAAGGGAGAGAAGAATCAATTTTCACTATATCCCCTGTTGTACAGTTTGAATGTTATACCAAGAGAGCATGAAATGCCTATTCAATAAAATAAGGGTTTTTTTGTTTTGTTTTGTTTTGTTTTTTAAGAATGATTCTTAAAATCATCCCACAGGGGCCTAATTCCTTTTTTTTTTTTTTTTTTCCCTCTGTTGACGAACTCAGTGCTGCCCCAACCCTAACGGAGATCTCTCTTTCTTTCTTTTTAAAAAAATTTTATTTTAATGTGTATCAGACACCATTGCCAAATTTCTAGTTAAAATTGTTCTTTCTTGGGGCACCAGGCGGCTCAGCTGGCTAAGCATCTGACTCTTGATTTTGGCTCAGGTGGTGATCTCAGGGGGATAAGATCGAGCCCTACATTGGGCTCCTCCCTACGTGGGGAGCCTGCTTGAGCTTCTGTCCCTTTCCCTCTACCCCACTTGTGCTCTCCTCTTCTCTCCTTCTCTCTCACTCAAATAAATAAATCTTTAAAAAATATTCTTTCTGGGGTGCCTGGGGGTGCTCAGTCGGTTAAGTATCTGCCTTCAGCTCAGGTCAGGATCCTAGGGTCCTCGGATCAAGTCCCGCATCAGGTTCCCTGCTCAGAGGAAAGCCTGCTTCTCCCTCTCCCTATCCCAGTCCACCCCATTTGTGCTCTCTCTTTTTCTCTCAAATAAATAAGTAAAGTCTTTTTTTTGTTGTTGTTCTTTCTGGGTCCATTTAAAGCCACTTTTGGTGCTCTGCCTTGGAGTCCCTGAGCATGTCAAGGAGAAGGGAGTTTGTAGTGTGGAAAGGAGGGCAGGATTTAAAGTCAGGCCAACGTCTTCTATTCCAGTCCTGGCTCTACCACTTCCTGGCCTGAGCGGGATTCATGTTCTCTAAGCTCAGTTTCTCCATCTCTCTGAAATAAAATCAAATTACCTTCCTTCCCATGAATCACAGCAGTTAAGAGCATATGCTTTGGAGTTAAGTCACTTCCTGCCACTGTCACACCCCTGCTGTCTCTCGTCTCAGCCTCTTCTTCCCCAACTGTAAAATGGGGCTAATAATAGTATTGGCTTGATTAAGCTGTGAATTTTAAATGAGATGATGCATGGAGAGTCCTCAGCAAGGTAACCTACATAGGGCCATAGTCACTAAATTGTCACTCTTTCATGATGTTTTTTGTGAGAATAATGTAAGATGAGGTGCCTGATGCTCAGAAATATACATACATGGGATGCCTGGGTGGCTCAGTTGGTTAACTGGCTGCCTTTGGCTCAAGTCATGATCCCTGGGATGGAGGCCCACATTGGGCTTCTTGCTCGGCAGGGAGCCTGCTTTTCCCTCTGCCTCTGACTGTACTCACTCACTCTCTCTCTCTCTCTCTGACAAATAAATAAATAAAATCTTAAAAAAAAAAAAAGAAAAGAAATATACATGCAGATTTTTTTGAAGTTCTTTATTTATTTTGGTAATCTCTACACCCAACATGGGGCTCCAGCTCACGATCCCAAGATCAAGAGTCAAACATGCGTATTTTTAATATTACTTTTCCTCTAGGTTCTTTCTCTAGGTGGAGAAATTCCCTATGGGGAATTCCCTGCTGCCTGGTCTTTCTAACTACTCTCTGTATCAGCTAATGGACTCTTTTTTGTCCACCCATTACAAAGCTCATTACAAAGTGGGAAGATTTTGTAAAGTTTCACCCTTCCTTCCTTCCTTCCATCCACACATCCATCCATCCACCCATGCATCCATCTATTCATCCATCCACTGAAAATCCTAGGACCTGGGATTGCAGAATTGGTCACAGTTATGGTTCTTCCCCTTGGGGGGGCTTCTAGTGAGATGTGAGGAAGGCACGAACTCCAGCCTGTGTTGGCCTGAAATTTCTTTGCCTTCCCAGACCAGAAGGATTATAAGAAACCTGCATTTGTGCCCACCAAGTCCCCCCTAAATTTGGGCTAAATGTACCCAGGAAAATTCCACCTGGATAAATGACAGTCCTACAGACAACTGTGGGAGGGGCAGCCCCTCTAATGCCATATATTTAAGAATCAACCTTAAACTGTGATAAATTATGCAATTCCCCCCAGAGTTTATGTAACATACAGCAGTTTGTTGGTTTTTCGGGCTTCATGGACCTGAATGGAGGTAACAGAAAAAGTTTACAAGCTTACGGGCTTCCTTTACTCCAGGCAGATGCTCACCCTGAAGGGATACTTGAGACTGAATGTGGCCAAGCCCCTGAATGCGTTTGGAAACAGCGAAGTGGGCTTGGATATGACTGTGCAGCCCTCATTCTTTACAGAGTTGGGCAGAAAGGCAGCCTGAGGAAAAGAGGAATACAAGGAGTCAGGAGATGTGGGGTCCAATCACAACATTTGAGGACACACTACACTGCTCTAAGTTTCAGATTTTTCAGTCATTAAAGGAAGGATTTTGAAAAAAGAAAAACAGACGGCTAAGGACCATCTGGTTCCAGCAGAAGCTCAGATTCAGCAGTCAGTGAATAGGCTGTACCGTGTGGGTCCTGTTCACTCTAAGAGTGCTTATCCAGCTTTTGCACACCTGTGTGTGTGTGTGCACATACACACTCCCCCACACACCCGCACACATATACACACAGACACCATTGCCCCCAAAGTGAGGATGTTGAGATCACCTGCTTCCAGTCATGCCTTCCCTCCCAGGATCAGATGTCAGTTGGGGCTCTCCTGAGCCCTCAAAATTCAGGTAAAATTATATAATGTCTACCACATACACTTCCCCAATTCCCATGACCTGTGAAAGTCAAAAGCCCTCTGGAATAGTTCTGAGAATGCGGGGGAGCAGCAGGGTGATGATGTTCCCTTTGCCAGCTCTCTGTCTTCTGAGCCCAAAGGCACTGGCTAGGGGATCTTCCCCATTTTCCAGGTTTGTCTTTGCCACAGCAGGCTCGAAATCCTGCCCACGTGCCTATGAATGATTCCCTCACCTGCACCCCAGGGTTAGGGATTGCATCATATTCATTTTCCTACTCTTAGCACCAGCCTACACCTGGAATCTAGTAGACGTTCAACATTATTTGATGAATAAATTGAAGGAAGGAAGGAATGGTGTGAAGGGTGCCATTGAGATTACTTTGAATGCCAGGTCAAGGCCAACTCAGGAGAAAAATGTGTTAAAGGAAATATGAGTTGCTTCTCATCCAGGGTCATTCCTGCCCTACCTGCTTCTGATGCCTTTTTCAGGACACAGTTTAATCCCAGTCTGATTGCTGAGATATTAACTGACAATGACATTGTTAGTTCCTAAAAGTTCAATCCATTGCATTTGCTCCCTGTCCCAGCCTGTTTGCTTTAGGAGGTTCCTCCATCTCTGCTCTCCCCTTCCAGCCTAGTCAAGTAATACCATTGTAAAAGGCCATCCGCACTCAGGCTAACCCAGACCTAGCCAGACCCAGAGTGGACCTGGCTTCCCAGCTTTGTAGCTGGACTCCCTTCACCCTTTGTCCAGAATTCGCTTCCAGAAATGATCACTCTGCACCTCCTGTTTGTTTCTCCAGCTCACCCTGTAGATCGTGAACATTTTTTTGTGATTCCTTCCCTAACTCCAGTGCCTAGCTCAATGCTTGAAACATAGGAAGACCTAGTAAATGTTTGCAAAATGAAAAAATAATGAGAAAAAAAAAAAAAAGAGTATGGGTGCAGTCATTTTGAGAGTCAATGAGCCAA
Organism: Mustela nivalis; assembly: GCF_964662115.1. NCBI lineage: Eukaryota > Metazoa > Chordata > Mammalia > Carnivora > Mustelidae > Mustela > Mustela nivalis. The sequence continues at coordinate 74,953,617 of NC_139029.1, read as the reverse complement.
AATAGCAGAAATGCTTATAGCAAACAAAAGACAGGGGGAATAAAAAAATGTTTAACAGAGGAAAAAGGTGGAATGTTCATTCAGCACTATTGAACAGATAAGTCATTTGGCAAAACACGCCAAGGGAGGACTGGGTTTTCTAAACCCCAGCTCAATGTTTTTTCATACAGCCTTTATCATATCTGTCACGTTATTTTTGTTTGTGTTTTGCAGCCTTTTGGGAATTACAACATCGGCTCACTGTTGGCTGGGTTTCACAATTCTCCCTTCCCATCAAGCACATACCATGAGGCACATACAATAATTGCTTTTTAGATATCCAAGAATTTAAATTATATTTTGTTTTGCAAACTTCATGATACCCTTTTGAGATAACTGGAAACACCTGGGGATGTTGTGAAACCAGGCCTGAGAGTAGCCATTTCCCAATGTGCTCAGCAGGGCTCCTGCAGTGAAGAAAGAACACACAGTCCCAAGCTTGCTTGCAAGCTTCTTTACATGTGCTTCTGCCTCCTAGGCTTAGTATTTGTGTTCAGCTCAGCTGGAACCAGGGACAAGTGGCAGGAGAGTCCAAATTTGGAGGGGTCAGAAATATATGCAGTAGTAACTACTTTCCTTCAAAACTGTCCATTAATTTAGGCAAAGAATTTTGACTTGAATTAACAAACTAATTGTTTCTGTTCTATATTTGGCTTTGTGTAGACCTGTGACACCCAATGCTGTTAACTATAACTACTAGTCACTTTAAGGGCTAATGACCCTTAAAATATGGCTGAATTTTGAAGACTAGTAAGAAAAAAAAAATCCCACTAATTTTGACATTGATCACATATTAAAATAAGGATATTTAAATTTGTTGGTTAAAATGTTATATTATTAAAATTAATTTCACCTGTTTCTTTTTACTTTTTTTAATGTGGCTACTGGAAAATTTTATATTACATACATCGTTGGTATTCTATATCTGGTATTCTATATTCTATATCTATATCTAGATATAGATATTCTATATCTGTAATATGGTGGACAGCACTGGTGGAGACAATGCCTATACACACTAGACTATTTTTATTTATATTTTAAGTAATCTCCACACCCAAATGGGGCTTGAACTCACAACCCTAATCCAAAGTTGCACCCTCTACCAACTGAGCCAGGCAGGCACCCCTTTCAGTAGATTACAGAAGCAAAAAAATCATAAAGACTGGATTGCTAGCAGAGTGAAAGAAGAATTCATTCCAGGAGAAAAGATAGTTTATTTTAGACAAAAACAAAACTTTGCTGGAATTATTCTTTCATAATTTTCATTTCACAGTGCAGTCCACTAATGAGCTAATGCTCAGAGTTTATAACAAATGGAAATTCTTTCTTTTTAAAAAAAATTATGTTTAAGTAATCTCTATACCCAAACAGGGCTTGAACTCACAACTGAGAGATCCAAGAGTCACATGCTTCACTGAGCCAGTCACGTACCCTGAAATTAATTCTGTCTTACAGAATTAATGAGTACAGTATATATATATATATCAAACTGCCATTTCTTCCTGAATGAAACACTGCACCTAAATCTTTGGATTGTCATGGTTGCTTTATGTATTTTCCTACATCATCTCTGGACTGGGAGCTCTTTGAAGACAGGGACGCTGTGTAGGTTGTCTGTTAGAGTGACCAACCATCCTGGTTTGCCCAGGATTAAGGGTTTTTCTGGGACGTGGGACTTCTGGTTATAAAACCAAGACAATCCCAAACAGACTGGATCGGGTTGGTCACTCTGTGCTGAAAAAAAATTCCTCAATCTTTCAATATTCCTTGTGCTTGATATGTAATAAGTGCTCAATAAATGTTAATTGAACTTGTACTAAAAACTGTGCACTTGTATGAATGTTTCCCTCTTTGTGTATAGAACTGAAGTAACTTCTACATCAAAGAAGAATTAGTATGGGATGCTTTAAAAAAAACACAACAGTTGGGGTGCCTGGGTGGCTCAGTGGGTTAAAGCCTCTGCCTTCGGCTCAGGTCATGATCCTGGGGTCCTGGGATCAAGCCCCACATCGGGCTCTCTGCTCAGTGAGGAGCCTGCTTCCTTCTCTCTCTGCCTGCCTCTCCACATACTTGTGATATCTCTCTCTGTCAAATAAATAAATAAAATTAAAAAAAAAATAACAGTTGACTAGAGGTCATGTAACTGGACATCTTCCCAGGCATTAGCACTGTAAGAACTATCTTTTGTCCCTGTCAGTAGAACCCTCTTTCATCTTGTTCCCTTTGGCCCCACCCCTACCAATTCTACCACAGCCCTCATCTGCACCTGCTGACTTAGGGGGTCCTTGTCAATGCCAAGGACACTACTCAGGTAAGGGAGATGGCTAGTTTCTTGAGCTCAAGGAGTTCCAATGTATAGTGTCTGTCAAGCAAATGCAGCGTCGCTGTGTGTTTGGGGCAGGGGAGGAACTAGGGGATACGAGAAGGACTGAGGACTTGAGGGAAGAAAGGAGAATTCTCTGACCTGTTACTGGCTTCATCCAGGAAAATATTTGTATATGTGGTACCTGGATTCTGTGACCGCAGCTCAGAAACTTCTACACAACAGAGGCACCATGGAGAGATTAAGAGCTTGGGCCGCAAAATCAGAGTCCTAGGTTAAAACCTAGGCTGTGTTTTTGCTGAATTTCTCTGGGCTTCAGTTCCTTATCTGTAGATGGTAACAAGAGCCACTCACCTCCTAGGCTTATTGTAAAGAGTAAATGAGGGGCGCCTGGGTGGCACAGTGGGTTAAGCCGCTGCCTTCGGCTCAGGTCATGATCTCAGGGTCCTGGGATCGAGTCCCGCATCGGGCTCTCTGCTCAGCAGGGAGCCTGCTTCCCCACCCCCTCTCTCTGCCTGCCTCTCCATCTACTTGTGATTTCTCTCTGTCAAATAAATAAATAAAATCTTTAAAAAAAAAAAAAAGAGTAAATGAGCTGATGAATGTAAAGTGATTTGTGAAGTTCCTGGCACATAGCAAGTACCAGATGTGAGTGCCAACCATAATTATCTTGTCACTCAAGGTCAAGAGAGAAAGTTGGTACAAGGAAAGAGCATGGACTTTGGAAATATTTCAGTTCAGATCCATATGATTGTGCTCTCTTTGCACTTCAGTTTATATATTTGTAAAGTAGAACTCTACCTTGAAGGATTGCTATGAAAACTAGATGGTACATAATAAATATGGTGCCCAGCACATGGTCATTAGTGAAGATCTTGGTATTGAACAGTGGTGATAATTGGTAAGATCCTTTCTGTATTCAACTCATCTTTTCCAATCTAAGTCTGAGAGACCCAGTGGATTTTCTGTCTTCCAGTGCACCCCACACTCATATGCCTAGGTTTCTACTATCCCAATTCTAGAAACTGCCCCTAAAATGTTAAAAGCCTGCCTAACACTCAAGATCCAGCTAGAACTCACCTATTTAAATGTCCTTTCCTCAGCAGAGATGGCAACTCTCTCCTCAGCCAAATGTCCCCTCATTTAATCCTTTCCGGTGAGTCAAGTTGCATGCCTTAGATAAAGTCAGCATTCCACAATTCTGAGAAAATGGCGACATAGAGAAAAATCATGATGTTAGAGAGTTTTATAAACCCATTCACATATCCTTTCTCCTCCTTAGTGTTAGTAGTTTAGATAGGAGTGTTAAAATATTCTTCATTTTATCTAAGCATGGTGATAATAGGTGATAGTTGTTATTTTTCATGTCTTTACTTGCCAGAAGAAAAAGTAGGCAGCCCTATATTAATCACCAAAATGTCTCTCATTTTTTTGGTTTGTTTTGCTATTTTACTGATAGGCAAAACCCCAAAGGTCTAGAACTACTTGACAGTGTACAAACAAGAGAGGAGGGGGAAGGAGAAGGAGGGATGGAAGAGGGTTGGTCAGAATCTGCAGTCTCCATGTGGCCACTTCCTGCTGGTTGAATGGGGTCCCCAGTGATCCTGCCTAGGTGCTAACTAGGCACCCACATAAAACAGGCTACAGTTAAGAGTTAGAATCATTTGTTAGAATCAATGAGCAATCATCTGTATCTTATTCCAAGTTGTAGCAGGTAAGATTGGCTCTACTGGTTTTATTTTTTTTTTTTAATTTTTAAAAATTAAAAAAACCCTGTTTTTCAGTAATCTCGATACACCCGATGTGGAGCTCAAACCCACCACCCTGACACCAAAGAGTTTCATGCTCTAGTGACTGAGCCAGCCAGGCACCCCTCCACTGGTTTGTTTGTTTGTTTGTTTGTTTGTTTTAAAAATTTTTATTTACTTATTTGACAGAGAGAGAGAGAGAGGGAACAGAAGCAGAGGGAATGGGAGAGGGAGAAGCAGGCTTCCAGCTGGGATTGAGCCAGATTTGGGTCATGATCCCAGGGTCCTGGGCTGAAGGCAGCCGCTTAACGACTGAGCCAGCCATCCAGGCGCCCCACCCCTCCACTGGTTTTGAAGCAATGACTTTCAAACTGCGTCAGAAATGCCTGAAAAGCTAGTGAAACTCTGGAGCCCTGGGCTCACCCCCAGAGACTTGAGTCAGTCCATCTGGGGCAACTGCATTTTAGATCAGCCTTGTCGGAATTGCTGATGCTGGTGGTCCTGGGACCAGCCAGCCAAATACTGACCATTCTGTGCTTTCCTGTATAACCAAAAGCTCACGCACCCCAAGCCTCTGTCTTTCCCAGCCTCTCTCCTGACACAGCATTCAGCTCTCAGGCTTCCATAACACTTTTTCTCTTGGAACCTTAGTAATGAAAAGTCTCTAATGGTCCTAGATGGGTAAGTTCCCCTGAATCAAAGTGAGGTATTATTTCACTTTGGACAGCCTATTTAAAATTCACAAGTATTGTGAGTGTCTCTAGGTCCTGACAAAGAGGCAGGCCCTCAACCTCCCCCATCACTGCTTCTGATCCATTTCCGGGGAGAGGGAAATGCTTTTCTGCTACCCCACTGATATGTGAGAAGCACGTTCTGTTTCTTAGAGCCGGTGCTTAGCAGTTTGCTCATGATCAACTATCTGAATTCACTACCCCAGGTTTCCAGATGCCACAGGAAAGAAAATATGGCAAAAGGAAACTACCTCTGGTCGATTTAGAGAAAGCAGAGAGAGAAACTAATGTGGAAACTGGCTCTTTTGTTTTCTCAAAAATCTCTAATTGCACTCACTTCACCGTCAGCATTGTAACACCTTCAGCACCCTGTAACATTTATCCATTTTCTTGTTTTAGTCACTACTTAGTGTTGCTGTCAGATTTTCATCATCTTTTTGCAAAACTCTTAACCAACATTCATGCAAATACCCCAAAAGAAAGGGAAAAACAAGCTTTCCGGAGCACCCCCTCTGGCAGCCTGCATCCAGGTGTTTATCCAGAATCATAAAGACTTTTGAAAAGACTTTACAGGTGTAAAAAGCTCTCAAGGAGATTGATTTACAAAACGCCAACTTTGGTCCGACCTCACTCTTCAAAAACTTGAGTTTCTGGAGGAGTGAATTTTAGCAGCCTAGGAACAAAGCCTCATAAGCTTAGGAAGGATAGGTGAAGCAAAGCATTCCTTTGCTTTACACACAGAATAATTGAAAAAGGAGGCATGTGAGTGAGGAATGTGGGGGAAGGGTGTTCATTCCTGTGTTGAAAGAACAGAAAAGGACCATATTTGCTTTTTAATTTTTTTCTTTTTCTTTTTTCTTTTCTTTTTCTTTTCTTTTTTTTTTTTTTGGTGCTAGGCAGATGGGCTGTGGATTGACACTAAATAAATCCTTGAATAAATGAATCTCTCAGCTCTGGGGTGGGGGTGGTGTGGAAGGAGCGGGAGATGGTAGGATATGGCTTGTACATATGGAGCAGATAACTTTTTAAGGAAAGAGGGATTAAAGCAAGAACCTCAGGGCATTTAATAACTGTGGCATTTTATTCTTGCTTTATGTGGATTATTGGGGATTATCTTCTAAAAGCAAGATCCCAGTCTAGTGTTACTGTTTGACTCACCCTCTGTTTCCTCTCATTTAAAATCTCTTCCATGATTTTCATTTGGTTAAAGGCAGACAACTCTGGAGTGTAAAAGAAGTTTTCCTGAGAAATGAAAGGCTTTATACAACCAGCCTTCCCTAAAGAACAGAAATGGGTTTTGCTGTCGAATGCAACCCTTATAAAACACAAAGCCCAGTTAGAAGCATTGCAAAGTAGGTCCAAACAAGACTTTTGCAGCCAACTTCAGGGGCCTAAATCTCCAAGCTGCTGAAGCTCGGTAGAGCTGGTTGGTGGCCGAACGTGGGCCCCAGCCCAGGCCTCCGCGAGCACACGAAGCTCTTCCCTGCATCATGTGAGTTCTCAGGAACTCCTGCCTTAGGAACCAGGCCAATGCTTGTGCCTTGCATCAGATATTACAAATTACCTGAGGGAGAAACCGCACTTCAAAAAGAAAAGTCTTTTCCTTGGGCTTCGAGAAGCCAGAAAGCAAGGAAATTCTAAAACAAAGCCCAGCAGAACGAAGGTTTATCCTCCTCGCAGTTCAGGCGGGGGATTCTAGATGTATGGGATCATCTGAGAAAGAAAGATAGTAGTCTACTAGTCTCAGGAACCATGATCTCATAAAGCAGTGGGCTCTGGAGCCAGTTCCAAAGTAGTCCTGGTTCAGTTACTTATTTATAGTTTGACTTGAGACAAAGCAGTTAAATTCTTTAAGTCTCAGTATCTTTATTTATGTAACAGGAGTAACAACATTTCTCTCACAGACTTGTTATGAGTACGCATGACATAATACACTGAAATCTGTTTCCTTCGATATTTAAAAGCTCAGTAAATATTACTTTTATTTTCCTGCTGCTTCTGCCTTCCTCCCACCTACCCCCACACTCCTTAGTCCAGCCAAAACTTCTCACTGTTGCTGTGCCTACACGCCTCAGGGATTTATTTCATAATGTCAGAGGGGAGATCATTTGATGAAACCTGCTAACATTGAGGAATTCCCTTAAGAAACATACTAGTAAGGCCTGAAAACTCGGAAGGCAGCTGTTCCAGGTGGTGACCATAATTTGCACATGATAGGAAGGATTTTGCCACCAGAGAAACTGCCTCACAGTTTTGGTCTAGGTCCAGCTGGAAACAACAGAAGGTGGGTCTTCAGCACAAATGTAGTCAGAGAATAGAGAGCCACTCAAGAGAGAGCAGCAGATGAGGCAATGAGGAGGCGGGGGAGTTGAGTCGAGGAGAAATCCAGGCCAACGGGTGAGCCAAGGGGGACAACATGTTAACTTCAGAGGCAGAGTGAAGTCAGGGGAGGAGAGAGGCTCTAAAGGCCCAGGAATTCTGGTACAGGGAACTGAGGACACCTATCCTGCTAGAAGAGTGATTTGAAGCTATGTTTACATAGTACTTGGTGATGGTAAAGCTAATTCCTACATTGAAACCCACAAAAGGGAGGTCATCCCAGGCCATCTAATCTAGGTCAGCCTCCATTTACGGGAAACATCTCACCGCCAAGGAAACCTAACATACACCAATCAGAGAGCCAGCCCTGCTTTAGCTAGCTCACCTTACCCTAGAAAATAGGCCCTGCTAGCCTTCTGAGGAAATTCTATCTCCTAGCCAATGGTGCTCCATTTCCTGGTTGCCTTTGCCCCCTAATATCTCTCCCTGAGAGAGCGCTCCACGCCTTGTGAGTTATTTTCCCTTAAATGAAGGACATCAAATTCATTACTAAATTGTTTCTGTTTTGTCATTTGGTCGTATAAAAATGGAGCGGGGGGGGGGATGTATTAGACCTAACAAAGATGAGTGAAGGAATAAGGAGTTTAAGGAAGGAGAGTGGCCACAGCTTCTCCTCCTGACCTCTCCCTGGATGCGAAGGGACAAGATGGAGACGCTGGAAAATGAGCCAGACCAGTAGGAGGGAGGTGGGGCAGGGGATGAGGCCTTGAGCTCGCAGAGAAACTTGGCCGAAGAATCTATATATTTTTAAAGCATCCCCAAGGATTTAATCTGGGAGCCCCTCCATGAGTGGGGTCCTGTTTCGCATGATAGTGAGCCAGCAGAACCATCTGCTGGGAGTTCCTCTCCTTCTCTTATTGTTATGTAAAGCTCATGTCCCTGCTCACTCCATTTGCTTTCCTCCTGGATATTAACAAGGCATTAGATGCGCAATTCCTAAGGACCTATGAAAAGGTTTCACATTTTAAAAAAACAAAAACAAAAACAAAAACTGGCTGCAAGAAAGGAAATGAAAAATTAATACATGTTTAAATGCTTGCAAAACTCAACAGTCGTAGAACTCCTTTCATATTTTGTTACACATGAATTATAGTCAAATATTCAAACTCTGTTCCTCAAATTCTTCTTCTATATAATGGGTATATAATAATAACACCCTTTTCCTGGGGATTTTTTAAAAATCTGCACTTGACACTGGGAATAAATGGGATGTTATATGGAAAGCACTATGGGGGGGGGCCCTGGTACCCAGCATGCCAGCTTAATGTTATTAATGATGTTGACGATAATGAAGATGATGGGACGATAAAAGCATACTTCTCCCGTGCAATACGTTGAAGAAGTCTCAGTGCACTAAGCATTTGTGACGTTGATATTCCTCTCTCTGAAACACAGTGAACAGCGGGTGAAAGCCAAACCGCAGCTCTCTATAAATAGACTCCCACCTTTCTGTTCTGGTCTGGCCGAGGAGGATGTGGCACCAGGCTTTCAGGTCCCAAAGTGTGCCAAGCTCTTTCACATCCGTAATATTCTTTCCTCCTCAGAGCTGTGAGCTCTCTGAGCGAGGCAGCGAGGGCCTGGCAACAAAGGAAAGCTCTGGAGGACTCCGGCTTGAGCTCTGTGATTTTGAACACGTCCTTTAACCTTTTTAGGCTCAGTTGGCTCACAGGGAATGGAGAGAGAATTCCTGCATTGGGAAATCCACAGTCTTGTGGGAATCAAAGGGAAACTGTATGTTAAAGTGCTAAACCACAAGCCTGCATATAAATATCTGATCTGCCCTTATTTTGGGAGATCAGGAAGCTAACATTGACAGAAATGACCTGACATGTGCACCGTCTCTCAGCTTACGAGAGGGAAAGGCAGGACAGGAAATTGGGTCAGTGTGCCTTCCTTCACAAAGCACGATTTCCTGAGCTGCTTACATTCCCTGCAGGCTCTTTACCACAGATGCAAAGTAAGGAAAGACTCAGGTCACACTGACTCCCGTGGGCAGGGTTTTGTGAAGCAGGCTTGGCTGAGAGACCACAGCACTCTGGCCCCGTGGGTCAGGCCACCACCTCTCGGTGGAAGTGTGGCTTCCTGTGTCAGCCTCTCGCCAAGCCAAAGCCCTCTGGGGATCTCTAACTCTTCACTACAGTCCCAACTTATACTAGGATCCTGAGGTGCGGTGGGGCCTAAGGTTCCTGCTAATGGACTGGCACATATTAGGAGTTGGATAATGAATATGTTTCTGCCTGAATTCAAGACAACAATAGCTACCATTTCTTGATTGTTTCATATGCATACTTGACCCACATTATCTCATTTAATTCTCATTATAGCTCTCTGAGGACGTAAGCAGTATTATTATTTCCAACCTCCAGGTGAGAAAATTGAGGCCCTTATGGGTTAGGTTACACTTCCAAGGTCATGCAATCATGTCTGTTGAAAGACAGGCAAGAAAGGAAGCAGTTTGATCTTCAGTACCAAAGCATCTTTGGCAACATTGTGGACAACAAAAGCCAAGTCCCTTTTCTTTTATAATTTGCTGAATAACCTACATAGTTTCTCTTTAGTAGGTCTGAGTGGGACAAGGTTGTTCCTGTTGATTGACAGGGATTTTAGCATGAATATTTAATGGGCAGGGCAGCCGGTGCAGTGGGCTAATGTAATATTTCAAGCTCTGCTTTCATACTGAAGGGATTTGCCCTCCCTTAATGCATGTCTACATCCTGTCCCAGTCCTTCCAACAGTGTTTTCCACACAGATAATGCCAGTCCAGGGATCCTCTTTTTCCCAGCTCTCAGTTTAAGATAGTACTTTCTCTTATCTTGAGATAAAGACTTTTGTGATGAGAGAAAGCCACTGGGCATTGTCTTGATTTTTATCATTTCCTGTCCAGGCTCTCCATGCCTTCTTGGTTACAACCTTTTGACAGAATCAGCTTGGCTGATGTCATTCAGATGAAATGTTCACACCTTTACCATTCTATCTCTATCTCTATCATTTTAATCTCTATCTCCATCTCTGTCTCGTGTCTATCCCAGTCTCTGTCTCTTCCTTCAACCAAGCCAGTCAGAGGAACAAAAGGCTCTGTCACCAAGGTATATTACACTCTCCTTTGCTGTGTTTCTGAAAATTCTTGAAGAGCAATTGCATACAACTGACATTATATTTTTAGTAAAAGATGAAATACTTTCCCTCTAAGATCAGGAATTGGCAAGGATGTTTTCTCCTACACTCTCTGTAAGGCAAATAAATGAATGCATTCAGATTGGAAAGAAATAGGTAAAACTGTCTTCATTCACATGATACAACATTGTATGTGGAAAATCCCACATAGAATCTACAGCTAACTATTAGAACTAATAAACAGGTTGAGTTAGGCCCTAAGGTGCAAGAGCTATACACAAAAGCCAATTATATTTCTATATATGAGCATTCAGCAATCCAAAAATAAAATTAATAAAATAATTGCTTTCACAATAACATAAAAATAGATCTAGCAATAAATTTAATTTAAAGGTGGAAGACATTCACTAAAAATGACAATGCATAGATCAGACACATTAACGAATATCTAAAGAGACGGAAAGGCCCCTTAGGTCCATGCATTGGAAGACTCAGTATTGTCAAGGGGACAATTCTCCCCAAATTGATTTAGAAATTCAATACACCCCTATGAAAATCCCAGGCTTTTTTTTGATATGTTGACAAATTGGTCCTAAAGTTTCCATGGAAATGCAAAGGAACTAAAACAGCCAAAACAATTGGTAAGAGAACAAAGAGAACTTCAAGCACTCACTAACAAAGCTTACTATAAAGCCACAGTAGTCACAGTAGTCAAGACAGGGTAGTATTGGCTCAAGGATAGGCATACAGTTCAAAGGAACAGAACTGAGAGTCCATAAACAAATCTCACATTCATGGTGAATTGATTTTCAAGAAAGGTACAAAAACAACTCAATGAGCAAACTGTGACCTTTCCAATACATACTACTGGAATTGGATATCCGTATGCAGGATATTCCTCCCTATAACTAGATATCCATATACAGAAGAATGAACTTACTTCACAAATATGCAAAGATTCTTTTAAAGACCTCGATATAGGATCATAAAACCTAAGTGTAATAGTTAAAATTATAAAACTTCTAGAGGAAAATAGAGGAGACAATATTTGTGAGTTTGGATGAGTCCAAGTTTTCTTAGATAGAATGCCAAAAGCAAATCACCAAAATGAAAAACTTTGCCACTTCAGAAAACATCATTAATCTGATAAGGCACCTGTATCTAGAATATGGAAGAACTCTCACAACTCAACAATAAAAAATTAATGAAATTAGAAAATGAGCATGACATTTGAATGGACATTTCTCCAAAGGTACACAAATGGTGAATACACATATGAAGAGTGGCTCAGCATCAGTAGTCCTTGGGAAAATGCAAATTAACACCACAATAAGGTACCAATTTACATCTGCTAAAATGACGATGATAAAATAAAGAGAAATGATCACAAGTATTGGTGAAGAACCCTTGTACACTGCTGGAGGGAATGTAAAATGGTGCAGTTACTTTGGAAGACAGTTTGGCAGTTCTTCAAAATGTCAAACATTGAGGTGTCGTCTGACCCAGAAACTCCAGTCTTTAGAAAATTTTTTTTAAAGATTTTATTTATTTATTTGAGAGAGAATGAATGAGAGAGAGCATGAGAGAGGAGAAGGTCAGAGGGAGAAGCAGACTCCCCAAGGAGCTGGGAGCCCTATGCGGGACTCGATCCTGGAAGTCCGGGAACATGACCTGAGCCTAAGGCAGTCATCGCTCAACCAACTGAGCCACCCAGGCGCCCCAGAAATTCCAGTCTTAAATATTGACCCAAGATAAATGAAAATAGATGCCCACACTAAAACTTGCACATGATTGTTCATGGCAGCATTATTCATCATAGCCAAAAAGTAGAAACAACCCAAATGTCCATCAACTAGATGAATGACTAAGAAAATGTGATCTATCCACGCAATGCAATGTTACCATTAATAAAAAAGAGTGAAGTACCCGATATATGTTACAATGTGGGTGACTTCCAAACCATTATGTTAAGTGAAGGCAGCCAGTCACAAAAGACCAAGTATTATATAATCCCTTTTATAAGAAATGTCCAGACTAGGCAAGTTTTCAGAGACAGAAAGATTCATGATTGCCAGAGGCTTTGGGGAGGAGAGAATGGAGAATAATTGCTAATGAGTACAGTGTTGCCTTTGAGGATGATGAAAATGTCCTAAAATAAGAATATGGTGATATTACACCGCCCTGTAAGTACACCAAAAGCCATTGAATTGTACAGTTGAAAGACGTGAACTTTATGATATGTAAATTGTATCTCAATAAAACTTAAAAATATGAATAACAACAACAAAAGACATCATTAAGAAAATGAAAAGACAAGACACAGACGGGGGAAAAGATACTTGCAAAACACATATATGGACAAGAGCTTGTATCCAGAATGTATGAAGAACCTTTGTAACTCAATAATAAGACAAATGATCCAATTATAAAATGAGAGAAAAATATAGACATTTCATTAAGAAAAATACACCAATGGCTAATAAGCATGTGGAAAGATGCTCAACAGCACTCATTTAGTTAAGAGGGAAATGTAAGTCAAAACTACAATGAGATACCCCTTCATATCCCATAGAAGGACTACTATCAAAAAGACAGAGAACACTCTGTTGGGAAGGAAGAACAGAAATCAGAACACTCATACTCTGCTGATGGAAGTGTAAAAATGATACAACCAATTTGGAAAACAGTTTGGCAGTTTCTTAAAGAGTTTAACATTAAGTTACCAATGATCCCACAATTCCACTCCTAAGAATCAAGAGAAATGAAAACATATAGTCACACAAAGGCATGTTTGTGAATCATAGCCCCAAACCAGAAATAATCCAGGTATCTAACAACTGAGGAAGAGATAAAATAGGACACAAAAGGTGTCCTATTTTACAAAAAAATTTTCTTTTTTTTCTACATCCATAATCGTTTACTTAAATGGACTATTATTTCATAAAGAAACTACTGGGGCATCTGGGTGGCTCAGTGGGTTAAAGCCTCTGCCTTCAGCTCAGGTCATGATCCCAGCGTCCTGGGATGGAGCCACCTGCAATTGGGCTCTCTGCTCAGCAGGGAGCCTGCTTCCCTTCCTCTCTCTGCCTGCCTCTCTGCCTACTTGTGATCTGTCTGTCAAATAAAGAAACAAACAAATAGATAATCTTAAGGAAAAAAAAAAAGAAAGAAACTACTGAAATAGTGTTTAGAGAAAACTCTCCCTGGTCTAAGGCATTGATTGTCTTCATTCCAGACCATTTTTTTCAGGGAGGATTGTTAAGCAAACAGATGTGGAAGATTGAGATAGTGTCTGGCTGTGAAGCAGAGGGATGATTTTTTTTGATGTCCAGTTTAATCAAGATAATGTCTCTCTCCAGGGCAAATGTTGGGTGGGTTTGCTTGCAGCTCATTACAAAAAATGGGGGTTCCCCAAGCTTAGAATTTCTCATCTTTGACATAGGCCCACTGACATGCCTCCATGTGGCCCCACTTGCAGCACACCTGTGGGACTTGAGGTGCAGAGGGAATCAGCACAAACATGAAGCTCGTAGCCTACTAGGCTGTAAGGAATAACGTCCTTTATCCCTTATCCCGAAGTCTCATGTCTTCAGTCATGAAATTGTGGCAGCCTACCTTGTTAGTTTGCAATCAGGGTGAAATTTCAGACCTTCCATGGTTCCCCCCGCCCCTTAAAGATTGTATTTGTTTATTTCAGAGATTGAGACAGAGAGAGCTTGAGTCGGGAGGGACAGAGAGAGAGACAGATTCCCCGCTGAGCAGGGAACCCTACGTGGGGCTCAATCCTAGGACCCTGAGATTATGACCTGACCAGATTCAGATGCCACCCAAGAGCCCCAAAACCTTTCATAGTTCTTGACATACAAACTAAAACTTTGATGAATGTCAATAATATTGTAAGTGAAAGAAGTCAGATGCAAAAGACTATCGTAGGATTCCATTTACGTGAAATAGCCAGAAGAGGTAAATTATAGAGATAGAAAGTAGATCACTGATTCCCTTGGGCTTGGAATGGGAGCGGACTGACTGTAAGTGAATGTGAGGAAACTTTTTGTGTAATAGGAATATTCTTAAACTGGTTTGTGGTAATATTTACACAAGTCTCTATGTTTACTAAAAATCATTAATCTGTATGTACACTTAAAACAGGTGAATTTTTATGGTGTGTAAGTTATACTTCAGTAGCTGCTTAACACACACAGTAAGATGCTATTTCACATTCACAAAACTCACCAAATTAAGGAGACTGGCCACTGTGTGGATCGACCAGGATGGAGAGCAACACACTTGCATTGCTGGTTGAAGTGTAAAGTGGTGCACTTCAAAAAACCATTTAGCAGTTCTTGAAAAGCTAATATACATCAAACCTATGAGCCAGTAATTCTGCTGCCTAGGTTTTTACCCATAAGAAATGAGAGTATCTGTCTATAAAAGGGGACAAGGGTAGGCTGCCCCAAGATGGGTCACTGTGGCGTGAAGATTATTTTGAGTTAAAAAGCCATCAAAACCCAGCAGATTGAGGAAAAGCCCTTTACCTCTTCTACAATTGCCTAAAAATAAATTTAGATAGAGGACCTGCTCCAGAAAGAGAGCTCTCACCATAGATAACTACATTATACTGTGAAGTATATGTAACTGTAGAAGTTACTGTAGATCGGGAGGAACCTAGGAAGGTCTGTCTGATCAAAGGACTTCAAATCCCATTATTTCTGAGTGGCCCAATCAGAAACATTCGTTGACCAAACCTTTACTCTTTTTCATCTTCCTGTGAATTGCATTCCTTCGCTTTGAAGTCCTAGACCCCTATTCCTTTCTCTTTAGTTTAGGATAACATACGTACCTCACTTTGCCTGCCTTTGGAATTTCCGTGTCTGTGCAGATTCCCCATAGGTATGCTATTAAATTTAATTTTCTCCTGTGAATCTGTCTCATGTCCATTTGATTCTCAGTCCAGCCAGAAGGACGTTGAAGGAAACAGGAAATTCTTGTTCCCCAACAACATATACTGGATGTTTATGGCAGCTTCATGTATAATTACTCAAAACTGGAAACCTAACCAAATGTTCATCAACTGATAAAGGTATATTCATACAGCGGAATACTATTTGCCCCTTCCCTCACCTCCACAAGTTACTGATATGTGCAACAACATGGATGAGTCCCACAGCCACTATTACACTGAGGAAAAAAAGATACCAGATACAAAACATAGCAAGAAGTAGAATTCTGTTTAAGTGAAGTTCTAGGATGGGTAAAATCATCTACAGTAACAGAAATCAAATTAGTGGTTGTGAGGCATGACAATGAAAGGAAGGGGCATGGGAACTTTTGGGAGACCCGCACATGTTCGATATCTTGATATATACTTGTCAAAAGTCAACCTGTGTGCTTAACATATGCAAATTTTATTCTAAGTAAATTGTACCTTAATGAGGTGAAAAAAAGTTCGCTTATTATCTTCCCTTGAAATTGCCTCTCTCTATCATGGATAATAACATCCTCCAAGTCAACCCTACTCCCGAACAGTGAAGATGTTGTTGACCTTTCCCTTTTCTTTATCTTCTAAATCTAGTTAGTCATAGGTCCAGTGGATTTTCCCTTTGAAGTCATTCCATTCATTACCACCTTCTCACCCATACTGTAGCCTGTTGTTTTCATCTGCCTTCCACCAAAAAAAAGCAGAGGCAGAGAGGGGAGAAGGAGAGAGAGAGAAATAAAAGGAGGGAAAGGAGGAAAACTTATAATAATGAATTCCTTTTCTGTTTGTTTGTTTGTTCGTTTTTTTTGTGGGAGATAGGATTTGAACTTAAGCTCTGTGTCGTGTTTCTGTTCTTTCCAACAAACGCTGAGGTAGAATGTTGTGGTGGTTAAGAGCTTGGACTCTGGGGCCTGGAGGACTAGCCTCTAATGAATCCCTTGCTCTGTCACTTACTGTGTGACTCTAGGCAAGTTGCTTAATCATTCTGAACTTCAGTTTCACTATATTCATTATCACTATACTACTACTGCTACTAATGAAACAACCATGCCTTTCTACTCCATAAGCATTTTTATTGCCATTCCATCATTGAATATTTAAAAAAAAAAAAAAAAGAACAATGTGTTAGATGTTACAATAGAAGTCATGACAACATGCTGTGGGAGGACTGAAGAGTTGCAACCCACAGTTAGGCAAACTTTAAAGCATAGTCCCCAACACTGCCTTCATCAACTCCTTGTTTGGGGAGTCCCCAAATCACCGGTAGGTTCTATAATTGGCTCTAAAGACTCAGAACTCAAAGAAAGCAGTCGTAGTTTAATTACAGGGAAAGGATACAGATAAAAATAAACTAAAAGTAGAGACACATAGGGCAGAGTATGAGAGGGCCTCCAATTTGAAGTTTCCATTGTTCCAGTCCCAGAGAGTCAGGGTGTTACCTGCCAGCATCAGTGATTGGCAGTGCTCACAGGGAATTCCAACCAGGAAGGCTCCCTTGAGCTTTAGTGACTGGAGTGTTCCCTGGGGCTTCATGACATAGGCATGGCTGATTGATTGCTACAAGAGTCAACTCAGTCTCCAGGTCTAGTGCCCCAAAGTCCTGACCCTCAGCACATTGTTGGTCTTTCTTGTGTAGACAGTCCCTGCTCTAAACAGAGACTCCTACCAGATATGACAGAGTGCATCCCAGAAGTGGAGAGCAAAGATAGGAACTTCTCTTTGGATAAAGCCAAATTCCTTAGTACACAGGACCTAATCCAGATTTGAAAACCAGCTATGGTTTATGATTAGGGTTAAGATAAATTAAAGTCCTTGGAAGAATCTGGCAAAAGCCATACTGGATTGATTTTCTACTGTTATTTTTATGTGTTTTTTTTTTTTTAATAATTTTCCTGTTTAGTTAAATAGTAATGGCAATAATTCTTACCCCTAAACTTCTGTGTTATCCTGACCACCTCTTTCTTCTTTCTTCCTGTTACCTCCTGATGAATATTTAATGTTTTCCTAAAATTAGAAAGTTTTTAAGGGTTGTAAGAAAAGCTGAACTGAAGGTTAAACACACATTTTACTTAGAAGAAAGGAACAGAATGGCCATAATCAAGTGTGGGAGTTTATCTGTTTTTAGTAATCTATGCTTTAGTCTATATTGCTGTAGATAATTGAGAGTTGCCCAAGATTGGTTTTTGTAAATGTTTAATTTCACTTGATTTTTACAGGATAGTTAGCAAAGAAGTTTCCAAATAATTCCTCATTTCAGCAATAATAGGCAAGAAAAGAAGAGCAAATCCGTGGACTATTTACTTAGATGAACAGAAATACCCTTTTCTGAAATAATGGATATGCAAGATTTAGCCATTAAAGGGTTAGAGTTAAATGAAAATCCTCTCAATAATCGTTGAAATCTGAGAAAATCTTTCAAGGAAATTAAACACTTGATCGAAAAGAGAAAAGGGTTATTGGCGAGAGCTGAAATTAAACAGCAGAGCTGTTTGAGAAGAGGCCTCAATTATAAGAAGCAGGCAGTTAACGATATCCTCTCAGGGATCTGTGTTTCCTCAAGACCTCTCTTTGGGGAAATGCAATGGTTTCATTTTATTCTCATTAAGATAGGAAACAGCACCTCACCTTTGAAGAATGTGAAGAAAAGTTTAACTTTTTGAAAAAAATCAAAATTAAGAAGAAAGAATTTAGAAGTCTATTTCCAATATAAACTAAGAGTAAGAACCACCCCAATTTGAGGGTTTAGGACACTA
The DNA here is from genome assembly GCF_964662115.1 of Mustela nivalis. Classification (NCBI taxonomy): domain Eukaryota; kingdom Metazoa; phylum Chordata; class Mammalia; order Carnivora; family Mustelidae; genus Mustela; species Mustela nivalis. Next base: position 74,935,549 of record NC_139029.1, on the reverse strand, counting down.
TAAAAGCATACTTGCATCAAATTTTATTTTGTAAATGATTTAAAAAAAGCAAAATAATAGTGATTCACACTTTGCTCACAAAACTAACTAGGCACTTCTAGTGTTTGAACACTTTTTGGCTCATAAGTATGTACATATCTGGGGTACCTGGGTGGTGCAGCTGGTTAAAGTGTCTCACCCTTGGTTTTGGCTTGGGTCTGATCGCAGGGTCGTAAGATGGAGCCCCATGTTAGGCTCCACGCTCAGCTGGGAGTCTCCTTGAGTTTCTCCTTCTCCCTGTGCCCCACCCTCCCCTGACTCTCTCTCAAATAAATAAATAAATCTTTTTTTTTTTTTTAAGTGCCATTCCCTAAATGAGTCAGTTATTTGAACCCTGTCTTTGTTAGCTACTCATCACATGACCCCAAGGAAAAAAGACTACTTTTTCCATGTTATATTTCTCTATTGGAAAAAAAGAGCATGAGACTACTTTCTAGTGAAAAAGTTACTGTTATTATCATCACCTGCCCTCATCATCCTCAGTACAAGTACCGCATACTAAGTGCCAACTATGTGCAACAACATAGTTCCTTTATTTAATTTTCATAAAAGCGTTAAAGGTTTAAGTATGATTGTTCTCACTTTAGAGATAAAAACCTGGCACTCCAAGAATTCAGATGGTAAGCAACCCAGTTAAATGAAAACCTAGTTCTGTGGGGCTCTAAATGTCCCCACTCTTAGTCCCTGCCCCCATGGTTTGATAGTGGAGTAGTTCCCCTGAGCAATTCTATCTCTACTGCTGCCAGCATTCAGGACTGGCCTTCATCATACTTGTGCTCACAGTCAGCTCACTACCTACAAGGACAAGGGCTCTGCCATGTCTATGGGCCTAAGGTTAATGGAAGATGGGTCCCCATATTTCAGTGGGGGAATGGGGAATGTGAAGCAGTTCAACTTAACTTGGTTGTGAAGAGAATCCTGACACATCTGGGCCTGAGCTACAGGCTGACCAATCCCTGAGTTGAGCTAAATGAACTGTTTGGTCCTGGGCCAACGCTCTCCCACACTCCACCCCAACACCACATGTCAATAATAGGTGCCTGACACCTCCGAATCTTCAAAATTCTTTCTAATGTTGTTTCCAAACCAGCATGCCTTCTATTACAGCGTACTGCCTTTTAGGTAAAAATACAAACAAAAAAATATTTCACTGGTATCTTCAGTTGGAACTCTTTTTTCCCATGAGAGAAAACCCCAGTTTGTGTCTAAGAAAATGGATAAATCTATTGACTCACAGAGCTGAACTGTAGGACAGGCAGGACGAAGCTGACCTGAGGAAAGACTGGACCCAGAGACACCAACAACCCCAGGTTGTCTCTCTGTCTCTTCATGGGAGACACTGGCGGCTCTGGACGCACATCCTCAGAGAGCCACAACCAAAAAGGAGAAAGTATGTGTGAATCTCTGTAGCTCCTCTTTGAAAAGTTCTGGGAAACAGTTGTGATGGTCCAGTTTGGATCATACAGATTATGTGTCCAATATCTGGAACCAATCATTGGGCCAAGGGAGGCAGTCAGATAAGATGGCTGCTCCCTTTTAGACCATTGGGTTGGAGTGCAGAGAGGAGGAGTGGTGCCCCCAAGGAAGCAGGCGACATCAACAATGGACACGGGGAGAATTATCAGCAGCTTCCCCAGTCCTAGTCTACCACAGGGTCATATCTGGACCAGGGGCTGGGTTCTAACATCAGCCTGAGGCTAAAAATCACACATCTCAAAATCATCCTTGAAAAAAATCTCTAAAATGGCTATACAATCCTAATTCTTAGTCACACTAAAGATTAAAAAATACCCATCTTGATTAAAGGAAAGAACAAGATAAATGTCTACAGACTGATATTTGGGCACTCCAATGAGCTTGCTTTTAAGAAACTAATCACACCTGTTCCCAAGAATGGGAGATAAGGAGAAGATTCTACAAGTGCTCCTCTTTATCCACAGGGTACACTTGGTTCTTTTTAAATATGAAGCTTCTGCTGCCTTCATGCATCTTAGTAAAAGAATTTGTTGTGACAACTGAGAAGTCTGTGAAGGTACAGAACAAAGGATCTGGCCACAGGAGGTACTCGGTAAACATCTGCTGGAATCAAGTCCCAATCTTCCTTGAAAGTAAAAAGAAGTTTCTTTGTTGGGATTGGCATCTCGTGTTGTGGCCCCTCCAAGCCTCAACCACGGCATGCTTCTCTTGGGTCTGGTCTTCTGTCAATGGAATCATCTGCTGCAGGAGCTTCTCAGAACATCGGTTTTGTGCCGGGAGAGGCAGCTTGAGGGGTATAACTTGTGTTGGGATGACCTGAGGAGCTTGAATTCTCTGCTGAAATTAACCCTGAAACTTTAGGCAAATCCTTTCAGTCCTTGGGGTCCATTTCCTGTCTGGCAAAGTTGGGATTCTAATACTTCTCCATCAATAAAGCTATTGCAGGGAGGATCAAATTAGATAGCATCCAGCTAACAAGCAAGCTCCTATTACGAACTGATGTAATGAATTGCTTTCCTTTCTAGGAAGAGATTGAATTGTGCCAAAGCTCAGGACACCAATACCCAAAGAGAGTCTGGAACGCCCACGGGCACATCTGGCAATGACATCTGGCAACGAAATGGTTAAAGCAGCAGCTTCTGTTTCAAAGAGAGAGAGATGGCATGCCTTTCTTCACTGCTCCTTGTTTATGGCAGAATTAGCTTCTCCCTGTTTCTATCAAGCGACCAAATGATTATTTTCAAATATGTGGAATTGTGCCTCGTGAGAAAAAAATCGTTTTTGATTTGGATTTCAATGTGTGCAGGAGATGTGAGATCAGTGAAGAGATTCAGCTACTGAGCTAGGAAAGCGTGTGGTTTTTAAAAGCATTCAGGACTCACTGTTGACTGCTGTGTATATTCATTCGTTAATTCATTTATACTTGACCACTTGTCCTAGCAATCTTTTTTTAATGTTTCATTGCTGGCAGTTGAGTTTCTTCCTTTCCCGACTCTGGGATTAGCCTCTTTAACCTTTCCTAACTGATGGCTCTGAAATAGTTCACTATTGTTCATTATACTGCAGCTCATGTAAACATGTTTAATGCATGTTATGATTATAAGGACCCCTTTTGGCCCAGAGAAACCCAGATGTGGCACAAATATTCATAACACATGGCCTCTGGAAAATACCTGGCTTGGAGATCTAAGCCAATGTGGAATTAATTTGATGTAATTCAATCTCTTGGAAACATTGTCTAATATAATTGCCTTAACATTATATTACTGATTGGTTAATTTGGATAGAAATGATCCTTTTTTGATAAGCATAAATTAGAATCCTGTTTCATTTTAATGGCCTTGCAGGCCTCCAGTTCAACTGTTGCAGAAGTATAGTTCTTGCCCAGTAAATCGACACCCGGGCTTAATGAGTATCTTGGGGTAATCATCCCAACATGGCATAGACCTAAGCAGCCACCCTCATTTTTAAGAACATATATCCCGTGCTATTTATTTTCTTGGGCCATAAATGCCCTGTCATTGTACCTCATCTCGGAGACACATGCTGTCTACAACAAATGGAACATTCATGATCATTACATATGTTAAAACACCCAGACACTGAAGAAAGGTACAGCATAGGTCCCCAAACTGTACCTAGAAGATGGCTTGGCACATCCCCATCAGTTATGCCCCTCGATCACAGAGCCAATGAGTTGCCTACACCAGAATGCAGGACAAGAGCACACGGATAGAGTGATAACTGTAATGCACAGAGGATATGCAATGTGACAGGGCTGAGACCTGGCCATTCAGTATACTAGGTCCTGCCACCTCCTTGCCTTATTCGTGTCTCCAAGCAGAGCAGCAGCAAGTGACTCATATTTATTTGTTTGCCAGGGTGAGAGTGAGCAGGTGGAGCGTTCCAGTAAAGAGAGGGGTAGACACAGAGACCTAGAGATGAGAGAGAGCATGAAATACTCACAGAAGTAAGTCCAGGAGAGCTGCAAGGTACAGACCGTAAGGAGCAGGGCAGCCTATAGAGAAGAGGGCAAGTTGGCAAGGGTTTTGCCTCGTTGTAAGGGCAGTGGGAAACACCTGAGGAACATTCATTAGGAAGTCACATAATCAGATCTACATGATTATAAGTGTGTTTTCTAGCTGTGGGACAGAGAATAGATTTTAAGGGGGTCAGGAGTGTATCCAAGGAACCCTTGGCAATAATCCAGGTAGAGAACTAGGTTTCCATGTGTGGGAGTGGGAAGAAGTAAGGGAAGATTTGGCGCAGGATGATTGACTTGATTTGGGGTTTGGTGGGATGGTTGGTGGAGGGGAGGCAAGAAGAGCTCCCAGGTTTGCGACTTGGGCGACCAAGTACCTGGGGCCGTTCATGAAGCAGGGCAAGACTGGAGGAGCCTTAGGGTTTCATCTGTCTTGTTCTCGCTTGTTTAGTTTGCAGGGTAGGAAATATGAACATGAGTTCAGTTCCAAGCACACTGGATTTGAAGTGTCTCTGAGACACTCCAGCAGAGACTGGTTGAGGAGTCACGGGGGTGGGGGTGGGGGTGCTGGGAGGGTCTTGATGGCGCTCAGGGTCAAAGAGAAGGGCTGGGCTGGAAGTCCTGATCCAGAGCTGTTGGTGTGAAAATGGCAGCCTGAAGCTTCAGGAGTGAGCTGAAATCTTCCGAGGGGAGAGAATTTCAAAGAAAGAAAGGAGGCTTTCCAGCATGTATCCTTAAAGAGAGGCTGACAAAGGGGATGGAAGAGTAACAATCAAGAGAGTTGGGAACAAACCAGGAGAACGTGGTAACTTGCAAACCTAGAAAAAAAAGATTTTGCGAATATTATCCTGTTTCCCTGCCTGTGGCCTGGAAGGCCGGAAGTTCCCCTAAATAGAGCATGTCTGCCTCAGACTTCTGGATCTGACCCTGTTCCTACTCCTCCCATGAAGCCAGAGAGGCAACAATTGAACAACAAACACTTACAGCAATTACCATTTGGAAGCTCTACTCTGGCCTCTGTGGAGAACAGAAGGAGGTAAAGAAGTGGGTCCTGTGCTCAAGGAACTCACCCTCCTGCAGAAGGGTCGAGAAATATTTTCATAGAGAAAGACTTCACAGGGCAGGGTCATGTAAGTATTCATTTCCATAAGGCTTATACCTTGGATGTCCTAAGAGTTTAAAGGAAGCAGAATCTGCTGTGGCCTGAGGGAGTCAGAGGAAATGTGGATTTGAGCTAGCAAGGGCCACATCCTTAAGGTCTGAGTAAGCTGGCATTTCAGACCCACAGAAATGGGCCCAAGAGGGGAAATCAGACCTCCCCAGAGGGAAAACCAGACCAGGCTGCGGATCCCCCTCGCTGGGCTCCAAGCTTGCTGTCTCGAAACTCCCCACAGGCTTCCAGGCTCTGTGGGGGCCTCAGACACACTCTCAACCCTGGTCCTCCGGCTGTATCTCTTCACACATATACGCTTACACATAGCAAGCTCTTTCTAGCTTCCACATCTTTGTTCCTGCTGTCCCCTCTGCTTTGAATATTCACCTTCCCCTCCATCTGCCCCTGGGGCTGAGGCAGACCCAAGCTCTCACTGGGGGGCTCATCTGCACCCTACCTTCACCCCACCCCCAATGCCTGTTTCCTAGTAGCAGGAGCAAACACATTTCCATGAAGACCCCTAACAACACTCTGCTCTCAATGTCTAATTGTTCCTGTGGCCGTCACCCTTCCCCCAAGCAGACAGTTTCCCCAAGGCAGAAGCTGGCTTTCTTGTTTTTGTATTTTTTAACATAACTCCAACATCTAACCCAGACAATACATTTCTGTGGACAATGTTCATAAAACAAATGAACTACAGATGCTCCACTTTGCTGTGTTACATTCAACTTAACTGACAGTCAACCTTACACTCCTTCAGTAATGCAATAAAATGCAATAAAACATTAGAGGTATGGAAACACAAAGTAGCCAGGGGCAAGCTTGAACACCACGGGGATGGAAAGCATTAGATAAGCAAAGGGTGCTGGAGGAGAGGGCCCTGGCTTCTGGGTGCTCTCCTGCTTAGTTACTGTGAGTATGCTCGGAGGCTCAGAGCAGTACACACTGATCAAATTTGCAAAGCGCCAAGTCTTAATGAGAGTGCGGCAGCAATTTACAAGCATGAGAAATCCATTTTAAAATGAAAAAGGAAAAGAGTAAAGTCAATCCCATTTACAATTGCATCCAAAACCATAAGATACCTAGGAATAAACCTAACCAAAGAGACACAGAATCTATACTCAGAAAACTATAAAGTACTCATGAAAGAAATTGAGGAAGACACAAAGAAATGGAAAAATGTTCCATGCTCCTGGATTGGAAGAATAAATATTGTGAAAATGTCTATGCTACCTAAAGCAATCTACATATTTAATGCAATTCCTATCAAAGTACCATCCATCTTTTTCAAAGAAATGGAACAAATAATGCTAAAATTTATATGGAACCAGAAAAGACCTCGAATAGCCAAAGGGATATTGAAAAAGAAAGCCAACGTTGGTGGCATCACAATTCCGGACTTCAAGCTCTATTACAAAGCTGTCATCATCAAGACAGCATGGTACTGGCACAAAAACAGACACATAGATCAATGGAACAGAATAGAGAGCCCAGAAATAGACCCTCAAATCTATGGTCAACTCATCTTCGACAAAGCAGGAAAGAATGTCCAATGGAAAAAAGACAGCCTCTTCAATAAATGGTGCTGGGAAAACTGGACAGCCACATGTAGAAAAATGAAATTGGACCATTTCCTTACACCACACACAAAAATAGACTCAAAATGGATGAAGGACCTCAATGTGCGAAAGGAATCCATCAAAATCCTTGAGGAGAACACAGGCAGCAACCTCTTCCACCTCTGCCGCAGCAACATCTTCCTAGGAACAACGCAAAAGGCAAGGGAAGCAAGGGAAAAAATGAACTATTGGGATTTCATCAAGATCAAAAGCTTTTGCACAGCAAAGGAAACAGTTAACAAAATCAAAAGACAACTGACAGAATGGGAGAAGATATTTGCAAACGACATATCAGATAAAGGACTAGTGTCCAGAATCTATAAAGAACTTAGCAAACTCAACACCCAAAGAACAAATAATCCAATCAAGAAATGGGCAGAGGACATGAACAGACATTTCTGCAAAGAAGACATCCAGATGGCCAACAGACACATGAAAAAGTGCTCCATATCACTCGGCATCAGGGAAATACAAATAAAAACCACAATGAGATATCACCTCACACCAGTCAGAATGGCTAAAATCAACAAGTCAGGAAATGACAGATGCTGGCGAGGATGTGGAGAAAGGGGAACCCTCCTACACTGTTGGTGGGAATGCAAGCTGGTGCAGCCACTCTGGAAAACAGCATGGAGGTTCCTCAGAATGTTGAAAATAGAACTGCCCTATGACCCAGCAATTGCACTATTGGGTATTTACCCTAAAGATACAAACGTAGTGATCCAAAGGGGCACGTGCACCCGAATGTTTATAGCAGCAATGTCCACAATAGCCAAACTATGGAAAGAATCTAGATGTCCATCAACAGATGAATGGATAAAGAAGATGTGGTATATATACACAATGGAATACTATGCAGCCATCAAAAGAAATGAAATCTTGCCATTTGCGACAACATGGATGGAACTAGAGCGAATCATGCTTAGCGAAATAAGTCAAGCAGAGAAAGACAACTATCATATGATCTCCCTGATATGAGGAAGTGGTGATGCAACATGGAGGCTTAAGTGGGTAGGAGAAGAATAAATGAAACAAGATGGGATTGGGAGGGAGACAAACCATAAGTGACTCTTAATCTCACAAAACAAACTGAGGGTTGCTGGGGGGAGGGGGTTTGGGAGAAGAGGGTGGGATTATGGACATTGGGGAGGTTATGTGCTTTGGTGAGTGCTGTGAAGTGTGTAAACCTGGTGATTCACAGACCTGTACCCCTGGGGATAAAAATATATGTTTATAAAAAATAAAAATTTAAAAAAATAAAAAAAATAAAAAAACCGTAATAGCTAATTTTTCGTGGGGACTTCCTAGGTGCAACCTATTCTTGTGTAAGTATTCAGACCGGAAAAATTGGTGTCTGTGGGGGATAGTATATGTATGTGTATCTAAAGGTGAGGGTACCAACTTAAAGTCAAGTTCAAGACATTAAATTATTACCAGTTTCTGTCATTATTTTTAAGTGGAAAGGTAAGAGGATGATAGAAGTAAAGAGCAAACAATTACTGAATGCGAAGCAATCTTGTGAGTTGTAGTTTATATTTTTACTTTATTTCATCAAATCAGCATAGACCACTTGGGATGTATCTGTATCATTATCCTCCTTTAGAGAAGAAGAAACCTGAGGTTTGGAGAGGTTCGATAACTTGCCTGAGTCCCTGGGTTGTAAGTGGCAGGGCTGGGATTTGAATATAGACCTCAGTCCTTTATTATTATTGTTTTTACACTTGATCTTAGCCAAAAGGCCAAGAAGCAATTATTATTATTATTATTTTAAAAAGAACTGACATATAACTGAGTAAGTTAAAGGTATAGAACATGTTGGTTTGATACACATATATTGCAATACGATTACCACCACGTCATCAGCTAACACTTTTATCACTTCACATAATTATCATTTCTTTTGTGTGGTTAGAATGATTAAGATTTAATCTCTTTACAACTTTGAAGCTTATCAAATTATAAGCTTGTCTTATAATTAAATACATTATAATTTGCTAGCTGAATTATCCTGATAATCATTTCTGTTAGAGGTCACAGCAAGAAAATCATTAAATAAATGTTAGAAAATGTGTTAATAAGAGAGTTACTACAGATCAAAACAAAGATTTATTTTTGTTGGTAATGCTATGAAACATTTAAGAAATAATACAAATCTTACAAAAACTCAAAGAATAAGAGGAGCGAATACTACATACATTATGAAGCCAGCATATCCTTGATATAAAAACTGGGCAAAGATAAGAAAGCATTTACAGACCAACATTTCTCTGGAACATAGACACAAATGTCTTAAAACAATGTTCACAAATCCAACTATTAACAGTGAAACAGTAGAGTTGACTTAACCATTATGAGGTGCATTCCATCTCCACAATTTATCTACTGGCTGTAAGTTTGTACCCTTGAACAACATCTTTTCAATTCCCCTACTCCCAACCCCTGATAAACACCATTCTACTTTCTAATTCCGAGTTTAGCTTTCTTAGATTCCATATATAAGTGACATAATGCGGAATTTATCTTTCTTTTTGACTTATCTCACTTATCATAAGGTCTATCCATGCTGTTGCAAATGGCAGTATTTCCTTCTTTCTCATGGCTGGATACTGTTCCATTAGATAGTCACAAACCATTTCTTCTTTGTCCATTCATCCATTGATAGACACTTAGGTTGTTTCTGTATCTTGGCAATTGTGAATAATACTTCAATAAACATGAGATTGCAGATATCTTTACTTTTCAATATCATGTTTTTATTTCCTTTGAATATATATATACACCCAGAAATGGAATTGCTGGATCATATGGTAGTTGTGTTTTTAATCTTTTGAGGAACCTCCATACTATTTCCTACAGTGGCTAAACCAGTTCATTCCCACCAACAGTGCACAAGGAATCCCTTTTCTGTACACCTTCAGGAACACTTGTTACCTCTTGTCTTCTTGATGATAGTTATTCTAATGGGTGTGAAGTAATATCTCAGCTGTGGTTTTGATTTGCATTTCCCTGGTGGTTAATTGATATTAAACATCGTTTCATGTACCTGTTGGCCATTTGAATGTCTTCTTTGGAGAAATGTCTATCTGGTTTTTCTGCCCATTTAAAAAATCTGTTTGTCTGGTTTTTGTTATTGAGTTGAGTAAGTTCTTTATATATTTTGGAAATTAACCCCTTATCCAATATATGGTTTGCAAATATTTTCTCCAATTCCATTGGTTGCTTTTTTATTTTGTTGGTTGTTTCCTCTGCTGTGCAGAAGCTTTTTAGTTTGATGTAGTCCCTCTTGGTTTTTTTTTTTGTTTTTTGTTTTGTTTTGTTTTGTTTCCATTTGTTGCTTGTGCTTTTGGTGTCATATCCAAAAATCATCGCCAAGACTAGTATCAAGGAGCTTCTTCCCTATGTAATCTTTTAGGAGTTTTATAGTATCAGATCTTATGCTTAAGTTTTTAATCAATTCTGTTAAGTTTTGTGAGTGGTGTAAGATAGGGATCTAGTTTCATTTTTTTGCATGTTGTTACCCAATTTTTCAAATACCATTTATGTAAGAGACTATTCTTTTTCCACTGAGTATTCTTCGCTCCCTTGTCAAATATTAGTTGACCATATATGCAGAAATTTATTTCTGGGATCTCTATTCTGTTCCATTAGTCAGTGTGTCTATTTTTGTGACAGTGTCATACCATTTTAATTACTATAGCTTTATAGCATAGTTTGCAACCAAGAAACTTACCTCCATCTTTTTTCAAGATTGCTTTGGTTATTTGGGTTCTTTTGTGGTTCTATAGACATTTTAGAATTGCTTTTCTATTTCTGTGAAGATGACATGGAATTTTGATAGGGCTTGTATTGAATTTATAAACAGCTTTGGGTAAACTAGGCATTTTAACAATATTAGTCTTCTGATTTATGATCACGGGATATCTTTCCATTTGTGTCTTCAATTTCTTTCATCAAAGTCTTATACTTTTCAGTGTACAGGTCTTTCACTTCCTTGGTTAAATTTATTCCTAAATATTTCATTGTTTTTGATGTGAATGGGATTTTTTTTTTAATTTCTTTTTCAGATCTTTCCTTGTTTAGGCCTGTCCCAGTTCTGAAAAACATATTCTCTCCATTATGCCAGACTATATGTAATCATAACTTTCCTCCCAATCAACCTCTTCTTCTCTCTATCAAAACCATAGGAAACACCCATAGTTCTTTTTAGTTTTCAAAGAAAACTGTCTTTTTAAACTGCTAATCTCACACTGCCCCTTTATTTAATTTCCTTTTCTTTCTTTCTTTCTTTTCTTTTTGTAAAGAATATTAAAGATTTATGCAAAAGATTAATGAAAAAGAAGAGAGAATCACTAAATTCTTAAAAACCCTCACATGTGTCCTACAATGGCTCATGGAGATACTATTAAGCCCTATATGAAAAAAATAAAAAACAATTGGTTGAGTTTTCCATAAACCAAATGCATTCTCTTGATTCAAAGATTCTTATCTTACTATTTATCTAGTATTGAAATATCTTTCTTTTAAGAAATGATAGCGACAGCAACTGGTAATTTCTTTTTAATGTCATGACTTGGCAACTCTGTGTTTGTCCTTCCTCCCACTTCCCACTCCTCCCACCCCCATAATTTTACTGCTCTGGAAATTGCTGCCCTAACACATGCCTTTTTTTTTTTTTTTTTTTTTTTAGTGTTAATACATTTGTCTATTTTTCTCCTACATCTTCTTGTTCTTGTTACTGCTTCTGAAATCTGATCAAATATAATAAAATCTCTAAATGTGTTTGTAATTGTGGCTGTACCCTGAGCAGATAGGATTTTTGCAAACAGGGAGATATTGACAATACAGCTACTCTATGAAATATTTTCTCTGAAAAGAGTGAAAATGCTGCCTGCTGAGGTATCTCACACCAAACATGGTTCGGAATTATACCCAGTCACGATTATAAAAGCCAAACTGAGGCCATTAATGTGTTAGCTCTTTTGTGGAAAGTGACTTTCCAATACCAGGAAATTGCACTGAACAGAAATGAAGCGAATTTATTCTCCTACCTCATGCAAAGAACTTTAAAGAATGACAACAAAAGGATTTTTATCTAAGTTTATTTAGTGAGCTACTTGAAAGAAGGAACTTAGTTACCGGCATTCATTGCTATAGTATAATTTTAGAACCAAAAAGAGCTTCCATCCCCCAAGTATCTTCCTGCCAACCTATAACAAAACACAGCTCAGGGAAACTGCCAACAGCAAGACTCCCAGCTGGTTTTGCCTCTGCAGAGGTGACTTTCTTGTGACATGATCCAGGCGGCCCGGGGTTTCCTGCCCCTGGACTCAAAACCACTCTCTCTGCTCTTCTCCAGGACAGCCCCTCCCCCACGCTGTGGCAGCCTATTCCATCAGACCTTTATGACTATTTATAGTACGATGAGAGAAAATGGCCACAGGAAAGATACAAACTTGGTAACTACTGTGATATCGAATTGTCTGATCCTTGATTCATGTTACACCTAACAGCTCTTATCCCTTCCCCAGGGTCAACATTTTTTCAATCATTTCCAGCTCCTCTCTTTACCCAGTGAACTCAGACTTGCTCTGTCAGGCCCAGGGGAGAGTCCCTTGTCCCAAGAAAGCAATTTTGTCACTTAACATCTTAGCTCCCTCCCTGCCCCAACCCTATCCAATCCCTTAATGCAGGCCATTTCAACCCAGAGCAGCTCGTACTGTCTTAGAGAGCTGATTGTAACATTTGCAGGAATTTTGCAAGCCAGGTGTCAGTTATTATTAAAAATTAAGTTACATAAACTTATAATTAAGAAAATTACATAAAGGCCAAGGTACTAAAGAATCAAAACTTATCACTTCTTAATTATTTTGCTACATTTTACTATTTTCTATGCTCTTATGGTTACTTATGTCTATTGATTCTGTATGGTGGGAATATCATATAAGGGTGTGCCACTGGGCATCCCTTCCCAAGCCTGAATCCAGTAACATCACATTGATAGCTTGAAGTCAGTCATACTGGGATTATTTATACCACTGCTGCAAATCAGTGTTCTTCCCATCACAACTCCTAAAGCACTTGCGAAGTATTTACCAGTACCTTGTTGTGCAACATGACAGAAGATGTGGCTTAGTCCCCCTACAGTGCCTGAAGAAAACCACAGAGCCCTACATCCTGGTGTTGGTTTAAATTCAGAGTAATCAATGTCAGATGGGTCCTTGACACTTCTCTGCCTCTTGCTATGTTTTCCTGGTCAGTTTCCCTCTCCATACTCTAAATGGGTTTTTTCCTTATCTTCTCCACTTCCTTCCAACATCTAACCTCTGCACCCGCCCCTCCTCCTGCCTCTCCAGAGAAAACTTAAATTCCTACTTCACGGAAAAACAAACAAACAAACACCAGAAGCCATCCAAGGAGTGCTCCCTTAGCCTCCTGGCTCCAAGTCTATGAGTGAATCTGGGTTCGCACCCTGCCTTTTCCTGTCACAATGAAATAGGAGACCTTCTTTCCCATTGAGCCCTGGTCCCAGGCTCTTCAGCCTCTCCAGGAACTTCCCTCTCTCCATTATGCTCCGTCCTCCATATCTGGTACCTTCCTTCTCTCTGGTCTCTTCTCCATCTAGTATTTTAACTCCCATAGTTCCAGCTAATCAAACACGCCTTCTCAATTCCATGTCCTCCTACAGCTACTGCTTTATCTCTTCCCTAGAGAAGAGCTAGACCTGAAGACATTTGACTAAACTCTTCTACTTCTTTTTCTCCCTCTCTCTTTTTAAGCTGTTGCAAACTGGTTTTCTGCTCAGTTCCACTGAAATGTTGTTGCTAAGGCCACCAGGGTCCTCCAAGTTACTAAATCAGGTGGAAAGTTCTCAGTCCTTATCTTAATCTCCATGACATTTCATCACTCTGTTTTTGAAATTCCCTCTTCCCTTGGTCTCCAGGACATCACTCTCCACTGCTTTTCTTCCTACTTCCAGGTCCACTCTCATTCTTCTTTGCATTTCCTTTCCTCCTTTGGTCTTCCTAAAAAAACGAATTTCCTTGATTAAAGCTGACACTGTTTTTTCTGTATTATTCTCCTCCTTACTGTGATTATCAGCAGCAAACCAGCCATCAGCCCTTCCAGATACAAACTTGATAGGACAAGGGGAAAAAAATCCTCAAATGTGTTTATATTATTAGAAAAAGGCCGGGGTGTCTGGCAGGTCAGTTGGGAGATCCTGCCACTCTTGATCTCAAGGTTGTGAGTTCAAGCCCTACATTGAGTGTAGAGATTACTAAAAAGAAACAAACAAATAAATACATACACACCCACAGAAAGATAGGAAAGGAAGGAAGGAAGGAAAGAGAGAGAAAGAAAGGAAGGAACGAAGGAAGGAAGAAGTTGAGGCCCCTGGCTGGCTCAGTCAGAAAAGGGTATGATGGTTGATTTCAGGGTCATGAGTTCAAGCCCCAAGCTGAGTGTAGGGATTACTTAAATAAATAAATAAATAAATACTTAAAAAGAAATGAAAGTAGTGGAAGCAAGGAAGGAAACTAAGATTTATGGATATTTATTATTAAATACCAAGCATTATGTTAGATGTTACACATACCCGTATATTATTCTATTTAATCTTCATGATTATACTGCAAAGCAAATATCAATCCCATTTTACAAATGATGAAATTGTTTAAATAGCTCACAAGCTAGTAAGTAGCAGAGATTAAATTTAAAACCACTTCTGGGCACCTGGGTGGCTCAGTGGGTTAAAGCCTCTGCCTTTAGCTCAGGTCATGATCCCAGGATCAAGCCCCACATCGGGCTCTTTGCTCAGCAGGGAGCCTGCTTCCTCCTCTGTCTCTCTGCTTACTTGTGATCTCTGTGAAAAAAATAAATAAAATCTTAAAAAAAAATATTTAAAACCACTTCTGACTCCTAGGATAGAGCTCTTTCTGGAGATAGCATACCTTATCATATCTTCTCTTGGCTTATAGGGATCATGTGGAAAACAATTAAATGCTTCTTTTGAGTGTGCTAATTTTGGGGAGAAATGTGCTTATAGTTGTTAGGAAGCCATGGGTTGGTGGCTTGATTGGATGGCCTCCAGACAAGATTCCCCAACATAGCAAAAACTCACACAGGACTCCACAGGCAGGTTATGGTTTTTGGCCCTGCAGGCTGAGAAACTCTATTCTTGCCCAGGCATCCTGAAACAGTGTCTAGGGGCTGTCTCCTACCATTGAATTCAAAAGACTGGGATATAAAGAAGAAAGCCAATTTATCAAAATTTTAGTCTTCATTTACTAATAGGAACCTATGGAAATATCTCTATGAGAAGTATTTTTTTTTTCTTTTTGGGAAGGTGCAGATGGAGAGAGATATAATCTTTTTTTTTAATAATGATCTTTTTTAAAAGATTTTATTTATTTATTTATTTATTTATTTATTTTTTAACAAGATAGAGTGTGTTATGTGGGAGAGGGGCTAGTGTTTTTTTTTTTTTTTTAAAGATTTTATTTATTTATTTGACAGAGAGAGATCACAAGTAGATGGAGAGGCAGGTAGAGAGAGAGAGAGGGAAGCAAGCTCCCTGCTGAGCAGAGAGCCTGATGCGGGACTCTATCCCAGGACCCTGAGATCATGACCTGAGCCGAAGGCAGAGGCTTTAAACCACTGAGCCACCAAGAGGCGCCCTGAGAGATATAATCTTAAGTAGACTCCACACCCAGCACGGGCCCAGTGGGAGCTCATTCTCACAAAATCGAGATCATGACCTGAGCTGAAATCAAGAGTCAGAGATTTAAATGACTGAAACACCTAGGTACCCCTCTTTATGGGAAAAAATTTTTTTAATCAGCAGTTCACTGAGCAAGAAATTGAGCAAGAAATCAGAGCCAGGTGAGTTACAGTATGTTTCTTGTTGTGGCAATTGATCTGTCATCTTGTTAATGGAAAGGAGGATGAGGATGGGGCCCTTGGGTGGCTCAGTGGGTTAAGCCTCTGCCTTCCGCTCAGATCATGATCTCAGGGTCCTGGAATAGGGCCCCACATCAGGCTCCCTGTTCAATAAGGATCCTGCTTCCCTCTCTGCCTCTGCTTCTCCCTCCAACTTGTGCTCTCTCTCAAATAAATAAATAAAATCTTAAAAAGAGAGAGAGAGAGAGAAAGGAGGGTGGGAAAACAAATGTCTGGTACCCTTTACCCTGGTTTAGCATAAGACTTCAGATTGACAATCCATCTGCCTTCTGCTTACATGATGTAATAGTTTTATACCTTTCAGGTGATATAAATTTGGACAAAAAACAGCACAAACAGGGACACCTGGGTGGCTCAGTCGGTTAAGTGCCTGCCTTTGGCTCAGGTCATGATCACAGGGTCCTGGGATCGAGTCCCACATTTGGCTACTTGCTCAGCGGGGAGCTTGTTTTCTCCCTCTGCCTGCCACTCCCCCTGCTTGTGCTCTCTCTCTCTCTGGCAAATGAATTAATAAAATCTTAAACAAAACAAAACAACCCCACAAACACCAGCTTGTGGCCACAAATTCTCACACAAGGGTCCTCTTCTCCTTCCCAACCCCTCAGAACAGGGCTATTTTCCTTGTTGACTCTAGCAATGAGCATGGGGGTTGCTTCTGGGTTATCCTACCCTAGAGTCTAGCCTAGCTTGGAGTCTCAACTTTACTGGGGGAGGGTTTCCCATTATACTCCCTAGCTTGGGTGTCCCATCAGCAAAAACTATGAAAACTGTCCCTCAATTTTTCCCTTTTCAGCAAACACTCTCAGAGTAAAAGTAGCTTTGTTTCTCCGCTACACCCTGGATTCCTACCTTCACCCAGATTTTGGCTCGATAAATCTTATCTAACACTAGGTGTTTTTAAGAAGATATTTTAAAACATATTTCATTCAGCATTTTTAGTTGTTTTTAGCAGGAGGCTTAGTTCAAATAACCTGTCTTCATATTAGTAATAATAACATATAGTAAGTGCTCCAAAAAAATGGTCATTCATATTTTGTCCAAATGGACAAGGTCCAGATCTACTAAGCTATACTTGGTCAAGCCAAGTGCCACACAACTGAGACTTGTTCAACAGAGTCTCTGAAAGTATGGTCTTGCACTGTTGACATCCTTTGCCAGAAATGCAACTTCTGGACCCCATCTTGGCTTCCGGATTAGAATTGGGGGGATCAAATCAGGTCTGCATTTTTATAAGCTCTGCAGGTAATTCTTATGTGCACAGAAGTTCAGAACAATTCAACTAAGGCATGGCTCCAAATTATATCTCATACACTCCCAGAAATGCCTCTTTTCTACAGCCTTCCTGCCTGGAATATGCATTAGCCAAGCATTCATTTATAAGAGAGAGATGATTTCTCAGTACATCTTTTCATTTTCTTCATCTTCACAATACATATTCATAACAGATTCTTAGTAGCATACTTAAATTACCATAAGGAGTGTATAAAACTTTAAAAATCCCAAGAATGCTTGACAGCATACCCTTCATAAAAATCTAGGAACTGGAAATCCAATTATCAGTTGAATGGGGAATTTAGACCACCAACTGTAATTTAAATCACAAACCTAGTATTCCTAATCAGCATAAGCCCTTATATAGTTGCAACAAAATACGCAAAAACCAAAATAACACAAAACAAAGGCACTTTCTTGATAGATGAAAGCATTAGAGAGTAATATGGATTATATTTTTCTATAATGGCATTTTCTTTGCCTATTTAATACCACAAATTTACCCTTAATTTCTTTATTCAAGGTCTTATCCAAAAATTTACATTCCTATAACCTCTGATTCCAATATAAGTGGAAAGAACTACCCAAAAAAAGGTAATTTATTATAGCCTAAAAATACCCTTATTAGCACATATTGTTTTTTCTTATCACTTAGAAAGTTCCTACAGATAGATATATAATAAAATAGAAATATTAATGGTAGGATCTGGGAAGCAGTATGTGGGCGTCCACTCTAACATTCTTACAACTTTTTTGTGTTTGAAAGGTTTCATGACCCAATTCTTGCAATAAAAGGGATCAATAGCTATTGTATAGCTATAAACACTGATCCTAGGGCATCCTTTTCCTCTCTTGTTCTCCGGACTAAAGTCTACATTTCCTTTAAGACTGGATTCAGAGATTGGGACTTTTCTGATACCCCCACTCCAGCCCATGGTCTGGTCATGGCTTCCTTCTTCTGTACTGCAGAATATACATCCCCCTGTTGTAGCTCTTATTAGTTTGTTAGTTTACACAGCCTAGATCCCTATGTCACTGTGAGCTTGCAGAGGGCATGGACTGTGTCGTTTCATCCCTATGTCCCCAAGGTCCAGGCCAGGTCTCGACTCAACACTTTTCCCTACTTTTATTTTTCTTTTATCTTCTGATACCATATTGTGTACTCTGAACCAGTTATTGACAGGTTATGCCATTAAAGCAATTTGTCTATAGCTAAGTGGGTTTTTATTTTCCTTTGCTTTAAAAAAATTAATTTAGATTTGGAACAATCTGAATTTTTAAAAAAGGTTTTATTTATTTATTTGACAGAGAGAGACATGGCGAGAGAGGGAACACAAGCAGCAGGAGTGGGAGAGTGAAAAGTAGGCTTTCTGCAGAGCAGGGAGCCTTATGCAGGGGCTCAATCCCAGGACCCTGAGATCATGACCTGAGCCGAAGCAGAAGCCACCTAGCGACCCCTGGAACTCTCTGAATTTTGTTACTTTCTTTCTATCTAGAGATTATTTCAAAGTTTAGCTGTCAGTGGCAAAGCTTTGTCTACATTTTATCTTTTCATTCTGAAGATCAGAGTGTCATCAAAGATAACTTTTTGTTTGTTTGTTGTTGTTTGTGTTGTTTTTTTTTGAAAGGTAACATTTTAATTGTTTTTTTTTTCTTCTTTGAGCAGTAACTAGGCACAAAGGACATCTGAATGATCCCCTCAAATATTAACATTTGTGCTTATAATTTAGTATGAAAAAGTAGAGTTGCCTCGTCTAGCAAACAAAGTAGGGTCTCAGGTTTGTCCTATAAACTTTTACAATATATAAAAAGTGATAGCAAAAAACCCTTGAGATTTAAATTTTTCTTTATTTTTGCTATTTTCCTAAAGGATTGTTTAATGCAAGAACTATCTCATATGTTTGGTTGAACAATATGAAACTACTGCTTGTCTACTATTTTTGACTTACAAAAATGGCAGTTTCATACTGTTCAACCTTAAAGCTCCCTCATTTAGTCACATATAATCTTGGTCTCTTTGAGAAATACTTTCCATTGTTTTGTTTGTTTTATCTGTCTTTTCTTGGATACTTTCTATTTGGTAAAGTGTTCATGGCTATCAAATGTATTTTTTGTTCTTAGTGGTAAAATGAACAAGTTATTTCTGTTTCTCCTTTACATTTATAAAATGATTTTTTAAATGTAAGCCATATGCGGTTGTATAGATTAAATTCTAAGAGATGACTTTTGTTTTAAAACCTTTCTTCCTTAAACAGTTCTCTTATTTTGCTTCCTTCTCTATGCTTGAATGAGAGACATCTGTTTCTGTTTTCAGTCTTCTTTTGTTACATGACAAAGTAGAGTATCAAAGTTCTCCTCCTTCAACAAGAAAAGAATGCTTTAATTTTGTTTTTTATTTCCTTTTATTTATTTTCACTGGTTTAAGAATTGCAAATATTATATGAAAAAGATGAACTGGTCCCTGAAAAAAATCTAAACAATAGGAAGTACAAAGTGAAAGCATCTCTCTCATCTGTCCTGTTCTTACTTCCTAGGGGTAACCACTGATCATAGTTGGTGTGTATCCTTTAAGACCTTTTCCTATGCACATACACATATGTGCATATATAAATATATATATGTGTATGGCTTATTATAGAACAGGGTCATAGTAAACAGATTATTATGCAACTTGATTTTTAACTCACTAATAAATCAGGTTACTACACACAAATCCATTTTTACTGACTACCATTGTATGAAGGTGGCATAATTTATTCAATCACACCTCATTGATGGAGATATAGATAATTTCCAATATTTTGCTATAACATCAAATGCTGCAATGATTATTGACATACATGACTTGGATTCTTTCTGTGGCATAGATTGCAAAGGATGGATTTAACTTAGTCAGTTGTCTATATATTTAAACTTTTCAAAAGTTTGCCAAGTTGCTCTCCAAAAAGGACATTTTACCAATTTATACTGCTTCCAGCTCTCTATAAGAGAACTCTTTTCCCCTGCTCTTACTTTTATTAGAAAGTAACAGTCTTTAACATTTTTACTAACCTGATAGGCACAACCTGATATCTCTTTGTAATTTTTCTGTATTTGTTTTCCTAATCACTAGTGAGAGTAAGCATTTTTAAAGAATTGTTTGTAGTCCTTCCTTTATAAATTGCCTGTTCATATCCTATACGAGTTATCTATCGCTGTTTAACAAATTAGCACAAATTTTAATGGCTTAAAACCCACACATTTATCATCTCCCAGTTACTGTGGATCTAGGCATGTCTTAGCTGAGTCCTCTCCTTTAAGGTTTCTCACAAGGCCATGGTTTCATTTGAAGGTTTATCCAAGGAAGGATCCACATCTAAGCTCATGTAGTTGTTGGTGGAATTCAGTTTCTTGAAGGCTATTGGACTGAGAGCCTCAGTTCCTGTTGGCTATTGGCCAGAAGCCATTCTCAATTCCTTGTCATGTCGGTCTCTCCAACATGGCAGCTTGACTCATCAAAACATGCCATCTAAGAGGCAATAGAGGGAATCAACTAGAAGATGGAAGTCACAATCTTATGTAACCTAATCACAAAAGTGACATCTCATCACCACTGCTGTATTTTACTGGTTAAGAGTAAGTCATAGGTCTGCCCACACTCAAGAGCTCATACAAGAGATCTAAGTATGAGGCGACAGAGATAACTCGAGACCATTTTAGAGTCTTCCTGCCACATGTTCTTTGCTCATTTTTCAACTGGATTATTTGTCGATTTTAAATTGATTTTCTTTTCTTTCTTTCTTTCTTTTTTTGTTTTACAATTTTATTTATTTGAGAGAGAGAGAGAACATGAGTGGGGTGGAAGGGCAGAGGAAGAGGGAGAAGAATATCCTCCCCAATGTCCCCAATGCCGCTGAGCATGAAGCCTGGAGCAGGGCTCCATCCCAGGACCCTGGGATCATGATTCTGGCCGAAGGCAGACGCTTAACCAGCTGAGCCACCCAGGTGCCCTATTTCTTGATTTTCCAGAGCTCTTTATATATTATAGATATAATTGTGTGGTGGTAGTGTATATGTCTGTACATGAGTGTGAGAAGATGATAGATAAGAGAGATAGGAAGGGGGGGGGGAGAGAGAGAGAAAAATTTTTCTCTAAATGTTAAGTATTAATTTTATGTAGTTGGTCTGTAAATCTTTTCTTTTATAACAGCTTTTATTTCTTCTATAAAGTCATGTTGTCTCAATAGTTTAAAAATGATCTTTTCTACTTTTTTCTATTATTATATAAGCTCTACGCCCAATGTGGGGCTCAAACTCATGACCCTGAGATCAAGAGTTGCATGCCCTACGAATTGAGCCATTTGGGTGTCTCCATATCTTTTCTACTTTTTACTTTTGTAAAGATATATTTTGATCGTTAAGTCAAATGGAACTGAGTTTTCCATGATATGCAAAGCAAACATCTAATTTTGCCAAAAGAATGATCAATTTACCTGGCACCATTTACCAAACTCTATTTATTTGATTTATAAAAATTAACTGCTTTTTAAAGGATTATGACTAATTTATTCATATTATAGGAAGATATACTCATAATTTCTGAAATAAAGTTTGTGTTTTGCTTTCTGAGATATCCTTTAAGGTTAGTACTAAGTGTTTTTAACCAATTGACTAGAGATATATTGGAAAGATAATGGGTCTGGGTTATTGTATCTGATAGTTACAACTGTGAACCTAGAGTGAATAACTTACCATTTTTTCCCTAATTGTGTTTAGCACGTTCTTGGTCCATACTTAGTGTTCAATAAACTGTAAGTGGTACTTACTAGTGCTACATGCTCTTCTCCTTCCACTTGATTTCTCCCTTTCCTGTGCACTCATGGATTTGAGGAATGTCCAATACATATGTGACAACAATTGCCCATTGTTTTCCATGATGACAAAATGCCAAGTTTAAATATAAAATTTCAACCAAGAAAGGAAGCTAGAATAAGGTAAATACCAATACTCTTGACTCTAAATGAAGTTCTTTTGAATGATTACTCAAACCCAAACCTGTGTAGGGATAGTTAACTTAATTATGAGACAATGGGTTCTACCGCTTTACACAATTCTGGGAAACATACCATACACATTCTCTTCTATGCAGAGGAGTATATTTGGAGTTGTACATCATAAGGGCCCTTTGAGTACAGGTCTAAGCTAGAGGGCCATTTGTGAGAATTGTAAAATTGCAATAATATGTCTTCATAATTTTGTTCTGATTACATTGTGCTTACATTACTGAACAATGCCAGATTCCTGGAGAAGCAGTTACACCTGACTGGTTAATAGTTGGGGCCCCAGGAGCCAGTGTGATAAGTTTGGAACCCTCCTCTATCACTTATTATTTATGTGATCTTGGGCAACTCACTTGCCTCCCTGTACCACAGTATCCTTTTCTGTAAAATCAAGAAAATCTATTTAACTATCATCTATTTTTCTTTCAATTGAGGAAACTATTATGTAACAAGGGGAATACAGATACAACATAATTCCTTGCCTCAAAGGCTTACAATCCTTTGAGAAGACATTCGTGCAAAGACAATTACAAGATGGTATGATAATTGCTAAAAGAGAAGTCTCTACAAAGTTAGAGCATGGAAAAGAGTGCCTAAGTCTAAATACCATCCACATGCCAATGACTTCAAGTTTCACATTTCTAACTTTGACCTCTCTCTTGCTCCAGGCATATCCAAAAAAAACTATTTGATATTTCCTCTTTGATGCTTCACAGGCATAAATTTAACACAGTATAAACAGAACTATTGATTTTTTAAAATCCCAAACCTGTCTCCACCCTCCCTCTCCTACCTCCCCTGACTTCCTTGTCTTAGTGAATGGCACCACCAACCATCCAAGCCAAAAACTTGGAGCAAGTTCTGGGAAAGGAGTCAAGGAATCAAGAAATTAAGAAGAAGGACTGGATCTTGGGAATATTTAGTAGATTTTTATCTCCAGGCTAATCTATCAGCAAATGCTCTTGATCTCACTTTCAGGATATCTTTCCAGACGTTCTGCTTTGCTCCTTCTCCATGGCTCCCATTCTCAGCCAGTCCTTCTCCTTCTCCCACTGGGTTGCTGACATGGCTTTTCCTGCTCCTATGCTTATGCTTCTACAGTCTACTGTCATCAGCAGCTTCATCTTGGCCCAAGATGAATTCTCAGCACTGCTCTCCCACTACACTGGCATCTTTTTATTTCCTGGAACAAGCTAAGTTCCAGGATCCTTTCAGCTGAGGTTCCTCTGACTGAACTGCCCTTGTACAGCTCATCAATATGGCCAGGTTATTCTCATCCTACAGATCTGCCCTCAAAGCATTTTCAGGCTACCCTACCTAAAGGTGCCCTTTCTGCATCAAAATGCTCTGTATCATGTCAATCTATTAATTTCCTTCAGAGCATTCATCACAATGTGAACTTCATTATGTGTTTGCTTGCTTATTTATATTCTTCTCCCTCTCCTCTCAACTGGAGTGGAAGCTCCATGAAAACTTGGGCTTTTTTTTTTTTTTTTAACACTTAATTATTATTTTTTTTTAAGATTTTACTTTTTTTAAGGTAACCTCTACACTCAATCTGGGGCTTGAACATACAACCCTGAGATCAAGAGTCACATTCTCTACCGACTGAGCCAGTTAGGAGCCCCTGGGCTTTTAATGTCTTGTTCATAACACCTAGAACAGTGCCTGGCATATAGTAGGTGCTAAATATTTATTGAGTGAATAAAAGAGAAACTCCACAGGGGTGTCAATGAGACTTTCACAGAGAAGGTAGCTTCTGGTCAGGACATGAAGGCCAGGACATGTGTGATGGATAGGTTGGGAACAGAGAATGCTAACATTCTTACACTATGCTAAGGAGCTTAGATTTTATCCTTAGTATGACTGACTGGAGCCACTAGTTAGCTTTGAACAGTGAACTCTTTTGTGTATTAGTTCTCTATTGATACCACAGCAAATTGCCACAATTTAAAATGACACCTGAAAGTTAGAAGTCCAACATTGGTCTCACTGGGCTAAAAAACATGTGCCAGCAGGGATGTGTTTCTTCTTGGAGGTTCCAGGGAAGAATATGTTCTCAAGTTCATTCATGTTATTGGCCAGAATTTAGCCCTTTATGGTGACAGGATTAAGATCTCCATTTCCCTTGCTGCTGTTATGGGTGTTGGGGGGCATACTCTTAGCCCGGAGAGGCTTGGGTGCCTACTCTCAGAGCCAGTAACGGCATGTCAAATCTTTCTCTCGCTTGATATCTCTTTGACTTCCCCTTTGGCCGTATCTCTCTTTCTCTTCCAAGCTTTCTCTCTCTGACTCCAGCTGAAGAAAGTTCTCTACCTTTGAGGGCTGATGTGGTAAGACTGAGCCCACATGGATACTCCAGGACAAACTGCCTATCATGAGATATAAAACCTTAATTGCTCTGCCATATCGTGTGACATTCAGAGGTTCCAGGGCTTAAGGCACTTTTCAGAGTTGGGGGGGCAGGCAAGGGGAGCACTTTACCTCCACATTTTTTCACTATCAGCATGCTGTGTGCTGTGTGAGAATGGGGGTAAGACTAGTAATCAAGCGGCTATTCCAGCTCAATGATGATGAAGAGATTTTAGAAAATAATAATAGTAATAAAATAAGAAGAAGAAGAAGAAGGAGAAGGAGAAGGAGGAGAAGGAGAAGAAGAAGAAGAAGAAGAAGGGCTGAACCTAAGGAATATTTAACAGGTTTTCTCTCCAGGCTTTGGTAACTGATTAAATGTAGGGGTTATGGCCAGACGGACTCAGAAAAGGCTCTCCAGTAATGTCATTTGGGGGGATGGGTCAAAGGGATGGTGATAGATTTCCTGAGGCACTGAAGATACTCTTAACGTTTTTCTGACGGGTCATTTAGATTAGCAAATTACTCAAATGACTATGTTGATAATTTTCAACATAGTATCCTTTATGGGGATTGTTGGGATATTAAGAAGAAATTATTTTAAAACACAATAAACTATTTGTTTCTTTCCAAACTTTAACACTTCATGTGCTAACAGCCCTAAGTTTTTCTTTACAAAGTCTGTAAAAAAATTTTTTTCTAGATATTTGTAAATGGTGTTGTATAATGCTTTATTTCCATCCTCTACTTAAGAGGACAAATAATTGCAATAGCACAGAAATAGCCAAAGGGCACCATAGGTGATACAAGAGGAAAAGGCAGTGCTTCGGAGCCTTGATCTTTGTCCTGGTCTTCGAGGGTCATGACAGGTTTGCATTACACAATAGCTGACTTGTCAGAACATACTTAAAGCTGGTCACTGTATTTCAAGGAAAAGCAAGACAAATCCAGGAAAGGATTGGAAGCTTGATATGGAAGTGACACTCACTTAGAAACTCATCAACCTGTGTTTGTTTTAAGAGTAGCAACATTTTATTGAACTTATACTCCTAATAAAAATCTCCTTTAATCTTTATAATAAACTAGGGAAGCAGGGATTTTATTAATCCCATGTTACAGAAGAGAAAACTAAGTCTAGGGTAAGTTACATAAGTTGTTCTAAATCTCATACATGGTAAATAGTAGAGAGACTTCAAACCCCAGAGTGTCCCGTCCTAAATGCCTTGCTCTTTCATGTGGTTGCAGGACCTCCCTTTGAAACTCATAGACAAAAGGGACCTTCCAAACTAGTGTTTCCTAGGACTTCAGCTTGGCCACTCTTCCTTGAGCTACCTGATAAAAGTATTTTCTTCTACCTCTGCAAAGTTCCACAAATACATCTTTGGGGGCACTTATCCACAGTTGTAATTTGTTTGTGTAAGTAGTATATCTCCTCCCACTAAATGATAAGTTCCATAGATTAGGTACCTCGTGGGTTTGGGTCTGCCTGTGAATTCCCAGTTCTTAACTCAGGGCTTGGCACATAGGAGGTGCTCAAAAATTATTTGTTCACTAAATGTATGCAGGCATGAACGAATGAGCACCAGTCATTTAACTTTTCTGGACCACCAGTCTCTCAACTGCAAAATGAATAAATCAGGACAGATAAATCCTTTCATCCATTCAGAAACATAATTAAGGGCCTACAAAATGATCTGTAGTTCCCTTCAGAAAGACAAAATACAGCTAAAAAAAAAATATCTAGCAGAAGTATTATATGTGTTTATATTTATTTATATCTATGGTCTATCTCCTTTCTACATATAACATTTCTTTTGACCTGTAATTTTTAGTTACCACTGGGCCATTAATGAAACCTTTTAATGTTGAATATATTATTAAATATGCAGGAATATTTGAATCCTAATATGTTCCACTCAAGTAGCATTATCATAGTTGATTGTTTAGACATGTGTCTTTTTTAAAAAAAGATTTATTTATTTATTTACTTATTTATTTATCTGAGAGAGAGAGAGAAGCAAGGGGAGGGGCAAAGGGAGAGAATCTCAAGTAGACACCAGGCTGAGCATGGAGCCCCATATGGGGCTGGATCCCACGACCCCCTGAGACCTTAACCTGAGTGGAAACTAAGAGTTGGACACTTAAATGGCGGAGCCACCCAGAAAGCCTGATATATGCTTTTTTATATTTGAGGAATTTTACAGATTTAAGAATGCAGTTGCATTAGCTTTATATCTTTTTCCTTTTCTTACTGAAAAGTCTTTTTATGTTTTCTTTATAACTGAGGCTGATAACATGAAGCATTGAATATAAGAGATACAAAGTGTTTATATTTGTTACATCTCATTTATTTCTTTCTTATTCTACAGTTCTGTAATTGGAGCTACCAAGTGTTACATTTTATTTTCTGCAGGCTACTGCTTGCTCTTTTTTTTTTTTTTTTTTTAGTTTATTCTATCTTAGTGCAAATGTGTTTTGCTTCCTCAAATAGAAAAATTGTAAAGAAAAAATTTTTCTCACTCCTTATAAAGGAAGATTTGCTGTTGTTGCCTTTTCACTTATTAAAGATATTTTATACACTGAGTATTTTTAATATATTGGCAGATAACAGTATTTTAAAATATCTTCCAATATATTTACTATATTTTATAATTTGCTTGTATTGGGATTTGTATTTATGTAACATTCCTTAATGTACATAAATTGTCTGGTTTAGATAAGAATATACATTTCAAGGTAAATTACTTTATCAATAAAATGCAGCAAGAAAAGTCTTAAACAATGACCTCTAAAAAACACCAGTGTTTTCACCTATTATTCTTTATGTGTTGAAAATGCTATCATGAAAAATTCTTCCAGAATTTCTAATGATTATTCAATAACTAAAAACTATTAAGTATTTGAGTACTTATTTTCTGTAAGATTACATACTTAGTATTGATGAAGATGGACATATTAAGTGGCCCTTTCTGATAAGTATTTTAAACAAGTGGAAAAGGAGCAGAGCAGAACATGATTTTGACGGATTGATCTCTGCTGCCCACTCACCATAGTTCCATGGCATCTCTTTTTTCTGTAGTAAATTACCAGTGTCAGCGGTGCTCTGAATAGCTTAGAGCACTTCCCTGAGAGCAGCCCCACCCCCCACCTGTGATAGTTACCTTCACTGTAAAGAGTTGCTATAGGAGAAATCTATTCTCATTTAAGAATATATGGTACCAACAAAAGAAATCTATTTGAGGAAAGGGGGAGATGTGTTGTTGATTTTTTCTAATAATAAAAATAATGCACATAGATACCTAAATAGATGGAAAGCTATACTATGTTCAAGAATTACAACACAAAATGTTATTAAGATAGCAGTTCTTCTTAGACTGATCTATAGATTCAAGGCAATATTTAACAAAAACTCAACAGGTGTTTTATTTTGTTTTACATGTGTGTTTTTGCAGAAATTGAAACTGATTCTAAAACTTATGTTGAGGGGTACTTGGGTGGCTCAGTCGGTTAAGCATCTGCCTTCGGCTCAGGTCATGATCCCAGGGTCCTGGGATGAAACTCCATATCAGGCTCCCTGCTCAATGGGGAGTCTTCTTCCCCTCTTCTTCTATCCTTTCCCATGCTCATTCTCTCTCTCTCTCTCTCTCTCTCTTTCTCTCTCTCAAAATAAATAAATCAAGTCTTTAAAAAAAATAAAATTTATGTTGAAAACGCAAAGAACCTAGAATGGCCACAAAGTTTGAAAAACAAGACACATGTTGGAGGATTTTTATACCTTATTTCAGAACATACCTTAAACCTATATTAGCCAAAACAATATGGTTTGGGGGAAAGGATTGACATATAGAGCAAGGAAATAAAATAGAAAATCCAGACATAAATATAAGGGTAATTTTTTTTTTTTTGACAAGGTGTCAAGTCAAAGGGAAAGAAATTTTTTTTTTTCAAATACTGGGGCTAGGATAATTGGAAATGGTTATAATTTTTTTTTAATTTTTAAAGACTTTATTTATTTATTTGAGAGACAGAGAGAGGGAATACAAGCAGGGGGAGTGGTAGTAAGAGAAGCAGGCTTCCTGCCTAGCAGGGAGCCCAGTGCAGGCTCAAAGACCTGAGCCAAAGGCAGCCGCTTAACAACTGGGCCAACCACGCACCCCTGGACATTTTTATATAAACAAAACCTTTGCTCTTACCTCACTTGTACACAAAACTTAATTCAAAATGGAATGGTTTGTAATATATAATACACCTAAATGTAAGAGCTAAAACTCTGTAACGTTTTAGAAAACATGAGCAAGGGGTGAGCGCCTAGGTGGCTCAGTCAGATAAGTGTCTGCCTTTGCCTCAGGTCATGATCGCAGGCTCTTAGGATTGAGCCCCATGTTGGGCTCCCTGCTCAGTGGAGAACCTGCTTCTCCCTCTCCCTCTGTCTTCTGTTCTGCCTACTTGTGCTCTCTCTCTGTCAAGTAAAGAAATAAAATCTTAAAAAAGAAAAAAAATGAGAAAAATCTTTGTAATCTTGAGTAAGCAAAGATTTCTTAGATATGACACAAAAAGCACAAATAATAAAAATTTTAAATTGATAGATTTAACTTTATCAAAATTAAATATGCTTGTTCTTTTAAGAATACTATTATAAAAATTAGAAGATACTGAAAGGAAATGTTTGCAAGACATGTATTTCATAAAGGAGTTGTATCCAGAATATATTTTAAAAACTTACAACTCAACAGGAAAGACCAACAAGCCAATAACAGACACGGGCAAAAGATTTGTTTAGTCACTTCATTCAAAAAGGTATACAGTTGACAATACACATTAGCATCACTAGTCATTAAGTAAGTGCAAATGAAAATCACAGATTTCATTACACATTGAAAGAGTGGCTAAAATCTCAGACTGACAATACTAAGTGATTAAGTGATAGCAAGGATTTGAAGAAACTGAACCCCTTGTACACTGTTAGAGCCACTGAGGAACAATCAAGCTGTTTCTTTAAAAGTTACCACATGGGGCGCCTGGGTGGTGTAGTCAGTTAAGCATCCAACTCTTGATTTGGGCTCAGGTGGTGATTTCGTGGTAAGATCAAGCCCTGCATCAGGTTAAGCATGGAGTCTGCTAGGGATTCTCTCTCCCTCTCCCTCTGCCCCTCCTGCTTGTGCTCACGCATGCTCTCTCTCTCAAATAAATAAATAAATCTTTAAAAAGGAAAAGTTACCACATAAACCAGAAAGTGATATACAGATGACAATATGCACTAGCAGCACTAGTCATTAGGTAAGTGGAAATGAAAATCAGAGATTTTATAACCACTTCTCTGTATCTAACCCAAAGCAATTAAAGCATATGTCCCCACCAAACTCTTTTCATAATAGCATTATTCGTAATAGCCACAAATTGGGGATAACCCAAATGTCCATCAGTCTGTACATGCATAACCAAACAATGATATATCCCCTCAATGGATAAGTAAAAAACTCAGCAATAAAAGGAACCAACTGCTTATATATCTAACAACATGGGTGAATCTCATAAACACCATGCTAAATGAAAGAAGCCATGTACTATTAAAAGACTGTATGTTGTATGATACCATCTATATGAAAATTTGGAGAGGGAAAAACTTCACCATGAAGATCAGTGGTTTCCTGGGGCTGAGAGTGAGAGTTAATACAAATGGACACAATGTAATTTCCAGAGTGAGAAAAGTGTTATAAAATTTGAATGCAGTGATGTTTGCAAAGTTATACAAATTTACTAAAACCCATTCAGTTGTATACTTAACATGGGTAAATTTTATGGTATGTAAATTATACCTCCATAAAGCTGTTAAAAACTAAAGAACAAACACAGTTAAAGGAGTATCTGTGAGAAAATATTTATAATATACAATCAATAAAGGATTAATATCTACAAAATATGAAAAATCCTTTACAACAATAACATAGAATAATGAGAATATTTAGAACTTAGATCTACATGGGAGAAATCACTCTCATACTACCATTGACATGTTACTACATTACCTTCCGGTCTTATGTTAGTGTGCATTTTGACATAATTGAAATTATGATTTGGGGAGCCAGATCTATTTGGGGGAGCCTGAAGATTTTTTCAAATTATTTGATGAGGGGTTCCATACAATCAAATAATTATCATACCAAAGGAGAATAGTGCTGGCTAATAATAATGGTTAAGAATGTGCATTTAGTCACTATGGAATGCAGTGAGTAACAAACATGTATTTCTTCTCACCAACCCCTCTCTCTTTGTGACTGTAATTAGTGCTTACCCTAAGAAGTGCCATCAGGCTTCTCTTTCTCAGGTCTTTTTATCAATAAATATAGAGGCAAGAAGTCAAAGGATATTGAGTCCCTACTTTGTTCTGAGGAATTACATTGTTGGATGTGGCTGAGGGTTTAGCAGTGACTAAGAAATGAGAGCTTTTCAAAGTCTATCTGGAAGAGAAGCCAGGCCTTACATAAATCAAGATAAGAAATTAAATTATTACAAGCTCTGAGACTAAATCTGAGCTCTGTGTTCAATGCCCAAAGTATAAGCCCACCTTTGGTCTTCTATCATTATGCATTATCATCTTCACAAAGCTCTGTGTTTTCTTGCCTCTTGTTCAGCCCTTCCCCCATTGCTCTTTAAATTCTTCCTCTCTGGCCTCTGAAACTGCTCCAATATAAAAAACCTGGCCTACATTCCTATATTCATCTACCTCAAGCTGGGTATTTACTATTGTAGTTCACTGAAGCTCAGGCCTGACTTCCTTCCCTTCTCTATATAATCTCTCCCCAGGTGAGCTCATCCATGCCCATGACCATGATCTCTGTGTTGACAGTTTCGAGATTTCTATTTTCAGTACGGGCTACATCCTTAAGTCCCAGACCTGTATATATAATTGCCTACTTGACATTTCCACATCAATTTTAAAGTTATCTCAAATTCAACATGTCCCAAAATTTGAATTTGTGAGATAAGACTCTATCCCACCTGAGAAAAAGAAAAGAAGGAAGAAAGGTAGGAAGGAAGGAAAAAATTGGCACCATAAATTATGCAGTTGTATAAACTAGAAATTGAGGAGTCATCATTGCTCATTGTCTCCTCCCTCCCCCAAACCCCGACCGAAATCTGAATAAATAAAGGAGTAGCTAAGAGTCATGATAACAGAGATCAGTTTTACTACTGACAACGCCCAAGTTGAAGAATGTTATTTAAGTACATGGCAAAAATGAATTTCCTAACTCTGAATCCCAGCATTAGGAAGATTTACCTACCCTGTCCCAGGTAGCACCAGGCCACAGCAGCCTTCTCCTCAGAAGAATAATCTCTTTATTAAAAAAAAAAAAAAAAAAAAGACCCTATGGAGACCAAGATCCCATGCTCCCTATAGACAAGCCAGTCCTAAAGAGAAGGCAGCAAGGGCTGAACCATGCACAGTCACTCTCCCAAACTCATAAGTCATGTGGGAAGAGTATGAGATGAGGAAAGAAGCCAGGAAAAAAAAAAAAAAAAGAAGCTAGGAACTTTTAAGGAAAAATCTCTCTTCATGAAAATCAGAAGAGTATGGAAGCCTCCCCCTCCTAAAACAATGCAATACCAAATCTTATTGACATTACTTTCTCTCCATTTCTATTTCCATCTCCCTGACCCAAACTAACATCATCTCTCTGCAATAGCCTTCTCACCACCTTAACTCTTGGAAACATCCATTTTCACCTATTTCCATCTGTTCTCCACACATTATCCACAGTGATATTTTCACAATGCAAACTGGATCATTATTTTTTCCCATCCATCTACTTTCCCCCTAACCTTTAGCTCTTAGCATTAAAAACCCAAATCTGGGGCACCTGGGTGGCTCAGTCAGTCAAGCATCTGCCTTTGGCTCAGGTAATGATCTTCGGGTCCTGGGACCAATCCCCATGTTGGGCTCCCTGCTCAGTGGAGAGTCTGCTTCTCTCTCTCTCTTTATCTCTCTCTCATAAATAACACCATTTTTTAAAAAGTTAAAAACTCAAATCCTTTGCACCGCCCTGAGCACCTTGCAAAGTCTGGCCCCATCTCCTGCTTCAAGTCATTTTATAAGTATCCCTTTGCTCTTTGCTGTCCAGTTATACTGGCCTTCTTTCTGTTTTTAAATGCATCTAAATCCCTCCTGCTTCAGGGTGTATGGTATGCCATCTTCCAGAAGGCAACTCACTTCCTTCTTCCCGCTCACCATTAAATCCTCCTCCACCTTCACAACTGGATCGATCTTCACTTCCTCGGTGGTGCTTTCCTGTCCCATCAAGTCCTTTCAAAGCATTGTGTACTTCTGTTTCATAACCCTTTCATAGTTACAGTTTTATATTTACATGTATGATTGTCTGGTCATTTCTGTCTCTTCCATAAGGCTCTGAGCTCTGTGCGGAAGGTACTATGTTTCTTTTTCCTCACTAATGTATATCCTGGGTTCCAGACCAGTATCTGGCCCATAGTGGGTTCTTGCTGAGTGTCCATAATATTGAAACACCAGAGTCAGAGGGGAGTTAGATCTAGACTGAGGGGTTGTGAGGTTTCATGGAGGAAGTGACCTTTAGGTGAGACATGGAAGATGACTAAGACCAGTAAGGTGAAGAGGAGGACAGCAAAGAATTCCAGGCAGAGAGAAGAAGTGGGATAAACCTCTGAGGAAAGCAATAGCTTGGATAGTATGTCCCGGGAAATGGAAGTGGCAGAATGACTGGAGCTTGATAAAGAGTTTGGAATTTATTTCTAAGGGCAATGAGAAGATTTTGAAGTGTTTAAGGAAGTGTTTAATGACAGATATTTTTGCTTTTTCTGGATGCTACATAGAGACTGGATTGGGTAAGGATGGAGGAGGCTAAATGTGGAGAGATGATCTGAAGGTCTAGGTAGACTGTGGTGGTTGTAATGAACATAGTGAAATAGACTTGAGGTACCCACATTGAAGATAGTAGAAGGAATAGACCTGATGACTGATTAAATGTGATGACTGGAGGAGAGGGTGGAGTCAGGAATGACTGCCAAATTTTTAAATTTGACAGGACTTGAGTAGATAGTGGTGTACTTACTGAGATAGGGAACACTGGAAGGGTCTTTGGGAAAGAAGTAAGTTAGATCTGAGTATTCTAATTTTGAGACATTCTTAAGACAACCAAGTGAAGATACTCACTAAATAACTGGAAATATGAGTCAGTTAGAAATAGGATGAGTTGGGGCACCTGGGTGGCTCAGTGGGTTAAAGCCTCTGCCTTCAGCTCAGGTCATGATCCCAGGGTCCTGGGATCGAGCCCCACACCGGGCTCTCTGCTCAGCAGGGAGCCTTCTTCCTCCTCTCTCTGCCTGCCTCTCTGCCTACTTGTGATCTGCCAAATAAATAAAATCTTTAAAAAAAAAAAAAGAAATAGGATGAGTTTATAAGAGAGATATGCATGGATATAAAAATTTGGGAGTTATCATTTGGATGGTAATTGAAATCCCTAGGATATTTTTGGTAATGGATGAGATGCCTAAGGGGAGTATACAGAGTAAGAAAATCATCTCAGGCAATCTTAAGGAGTTCCAAAATATAATGGTAAAGGAGAAAGATGCCACAAAGGAGACTGACACAGACCCACAGAGAGACTGAAAAAAACACACACACGCAAAAAAGAAAAACCCACAAAAAACCCAGAGGAATGAAGTACCACAGAAGTCAAGGGAACACGGTGTTTTTAGGAGCAAGTATCCTCTTATATTGACAGTCCAATTCCTACCATCTACCTCTGTTTCTAGGAAGAAATGATCTAAAACATTTTTCATTTACTGAGCCTTTTACATTCCATCTCCCTGAAATGTCCTCCCTCCTCTATCTGCTTTGGGAAAGTGAAAAGAAGTTTCAATGTATTACTGTCTCTTAGGACACCTTTCACATTTTACTATAGTCTGTTGCTTCCATGACTATCTTTCCTGTTATATCATGACCAGCACAATCCCTGGTACATGGTAGCAGTTCGACCAATGTTAGTTGATAAATGAGTGAATCAGTCAATATAAATAATATTAAGAATATCTATATTTTATTGAATATTTTTTGTTTCCGGGCACCTATGCTAGTGCTTGATTTATAATTACTATTTTAAGCTCTATTAAAAACTCTGTGATGGGGCATGATTATTCCCATCTTATAGATGAAAAAACTGAGGCCAAGAGAAAAGTAAGTGCTCCAAAGTTAAATAATAAGTTGCACAGCTGCAATTCACAAATGAATCTGTCTGATTCCAAAGTCCATGCTTTTAACCACCACCTCTCCCAAGAGAAGTAAACATTCACATTTTCCAGACATCTGTGGAAGAGACATTTTTGAACTGGCAGCTTTCCCAGTTCATCTCAAATCATCGCTCATAAGCAACAGCCTGCTCTCACTCCAGGAATGCTTTATTTTGGATCTGAATGAGCCCCAGCTGAGTTGCCCACCATACCTGCAACACAATAGGTTTTTCCTTCATTCCCTCCCCAGAGCCCTGTGCCTGAGCAAACCTTGGCTTCCCCAGCCAGAGGGCTGTCTTAAGATCAATACCCTAATTTCCTTTTTTCCCCTTTCCTAACAGTTCTTATCCTGCCTTATTCACAGGATTACTTGTGAATTCTTTGCTTGAAGTGTCCAGAGTGATTTCTTACAGATCCTCTCCTAATGTTGAGCTAGTCAGTACACTAGAATGAAGGCTTCATGAGAGCAGGGACCTTGTTGGTCTTGTTTATAGAATTATGCCTAGTATCAGGAACAGGGTGATTCTCAGCATGGTGGGTGACATGACAGGTGACAGCTGACTCAATCAATGTGAGGCTGATGCAGCCCCAAACTTGGCTGACGATCCCAGCAGCATAGACATGCTGTGATCTGGCACTTGAGAGAGAATAAAATCATAAATTCATGGGTGCCAAGTGCCTATCAAAAGCTCAGCTAAGTGAACCCGTTTTCATGAAGGTTGCTTGAAAGCTCTGCAGGTCAATCCTTCTAGACACAAGCCAATGAAGTGAGGAGGGACAGAGCAAGTTGTCTTTGGAAGAAGGGGAAATTCTTCACAAGTTGCCATAAGTAATTCACAAAGTAATCTGTATTAAGACTGTTTCAAAGGTGGGCGCTTGGGTGGCTCAGTCCTTTGAGCATCTGCCTTCCTTCAGCTCAGGTGGTGATTCCTGGTTCCTGGTATTAAGCCCTGTGCTGGGTTCCCAGCTCCGCAGGGAGCCTACTTCTCCCTCTCTTACCTGCTTGTGCTCTTACTCTCTCTCTGACAAATAAATAAAAATAAAATCTTTTTTTTTTTAAAGAATGATTTAGTTATTTACGTAAGTATTCTCTGATTATTTATCTACACAAAAATACTGAGTACTAACAATCAGTTTCTAAGAATTTCCTATCTCAATGATTAAGGTTCCCAAAAGCTACGGGGGAATTATGAATCCAGCACCAGTCTTCTTCATTCAGTGTGGGTGTGTGGGGGGTGGATGATTAAATCACAGACTCATGGATCATCTCTTATTTTCTGTTACCATTTCAGCAATTTCTTCTGCCAACCATATTTGCAGGCAAAATATTACTAGTTGGCTAGATGTGACTTTTATACATAATTATGAATGATGATCATCCTGGAATCTACTCAGGATTCCTTATCGTGGTTGGCTGCATGGAGAATCTGTGTATTAACCTGATTTAGGGAAATATCTGGCACATGATTGCTTTCCCTATATAAAAAAAAAAAGTTCATTATTACCCATAGGGATAGAGAGAGATTAACTTGATCTCTTTAGGGCTATTGTAGGCAGAATCCCCTTTTTCCATTTCATTCCTTTGGAAAATTTCATTGTCACGAGAAAGCTTCCCTGAGGGATAATTACAAGACCATTTTGTTTTCCTGTACTATTAAAAAAAAAAAATGTTGCTTTTTTGGTCCTAGTGCTTCTTTGCAACATTTTTTTCTTATTAGTCAGATTGGCTATCACTGTTCTTTTCCAAAGCCTACTGCCAAATTCATCAATTTCTATCCCCAACTCGTAGAGATTCATTTTCCCCCTTTCACTAAAAGAAATATCCCTTATGCATCTGTGCGTAGTTTTCATTTTAATTTTTTTGGCTCACAGCAGTAGAGGAAATAATATGCATATATCTTTTTATACCTTTTTTCCCCTTATTACTGTTTAGCTGTCTCTTCTTTGTGCCTCACAGAGTACTGACAGCTAGCTAGATGACCACTGAACACTGGATTCTGGCCCCAAGTCATAGTCCCATATAAGATTTCTTGCTCTACTTGAAACAGATTTACAAGAGTAGAAGGAAACTCTTACTTCTCTATCTTCCCTCAAAGCAATGTAAAGTGATTCCTAACTCAATGTCCAATATGTATAAATACACAGTAAAGGGGCGCCTGGGTGGCTCAGTGGGTTAAGCCGCTGCCTTCGGCTCGGGTCATGATCTCAGGGTCCTGGGGTCGAGCCCCGCGTCGGGCTCTCTGCTCAGCGGGGAGCCTGCTTCCTCCTCTCTCTCTGCCTGCCTCTCTGCCTGCTTGTGATCTCTCTCTGTCAAATAAATAAATAAAATCTGTAAAAAATAAATAAATAAATAAATAAATACACTGTAAATAAAGACACACTTGCTTGTATTTGGTTATTATGCATCTGATATTTCTCTTTTAAGAAGACAAAGAACAAATTTAATGTGTCACTCTCATTTTATGCATTAGAGCCACATTATTTAATATGTAAAGATTTCATAATAATCTGTTGCCCAAAGTGAGCGAGAGAACAGGTTAGCATTCATCTTTAATGGAAGGACATTGTGAAGGTTTACTGAATTTCAAGCGAAGAAAATACCTAAAGCTCTTCCTGACAGTGTTCTAGATATTGTGTACATTTCCTTTTACTCTTGGGTCTCTGGTTACAGATCCTAGCAATTCAATATTGGTCACATACTTCTCCCAGCTCACAATACTAACCCTAGAAAGAAGGAACACGATTGGGTCCAGTTTGAAAATGGGGACATGAAATGAGGCCACCCTGATTAACGATGGTCAAGTGATCTGTAACTGTTATGAGTCCCATAGTGACCTATACTCGGGTAGTCCCCTGCAGTCTCATGGGGTCAGAGTAGAGCCTGGGAGAGCAAGTTGCTCATTAAGGCACAGAAGCCTGAGAACAGGGACCATATGTATTTAGACTGTTGTATCTTCAGTGCTATTAGACATCTCATACCTGAGTCAAAAGGCTGAATATATGTTGACTGGATGAACAAATGAATGAATGAAAAATGTCTTGATATGCCTGGCAAAATGGTAGAACAGCTGCCATAGAACTCTGAATGCTTAGAAGACTGAAGAAGTTTTTGAAAGATGTGTTCAGCGAAGTGAGAGAACTGTTCCTTCACGTGTACAGCTGACTTGTGCTAAGTCACATAATGATAAAATTACATAATGATACAAGAGTGGGGTCACTATGATTCTTATTCTCTAACATCAGCGGAAACCACAGTGCTGTCCAAATGCTAAGGTCTGGGCTCTCCCACTCTCGGCAGCAGCTGTTTCAGACTTGTTCCACTATCCTCAAGCCTTCTGCCTGCCTCCTTCAGGTCACTTAGTACAGAAAGGCTTGCTGCCAATTTTACATAGAAATTGGACAACATCTAACCGAAGAAATAATCTCATCTGCCTGACACCTCATGTAGAAATGTGTCAAATGGGAGTGTTATCTCTCCCTGTCCAAGTCTAATCTTAATCTTCTGTTCCCTTCCTTCAAGGAACTCACTCCTTTCTTTATCTCTATCTTAGAAAATTTTTAGAGTTTTATTGAAGGTCTTTACTGAAACTCTTTTATGGAAGCAACAAACTATTCATATTTAAAATGTACAGTTTGGTTAGCCTTGACATCTGACTGCACCTCTGAAGCCATCATTACAATCAAGATAATGAATATATCCATCATCTCCAAATATATCCTTGTATCCCCCTATAAATCCCTTATCCATCTCTACTCTTGTCTCATTTTCCTCCTCCACAAAAGGCAACCACAGATCCACTTTCGGTCACTATAAAATTTGTTCACATTTTCTAGAGTTTTACATAAAGAGGATCGATCATACATTAGGTATTCTTTTGGGGGGGGGCTGGCTTTATGCATTTACCCACTGATGGACTTTTGAGGCTATTACAAATAAAGCTGGTATGAACATTCTTGTACAAATCTTTTGTGGATGTATATTTCTTCTACCTTCGGTAATAACCAGGGGTGAAAGGGATGAATCATATTCACTAGATGGTATGTATGTTTCATTTCTTTTTTTCTTTTCTTCCTTTTTTTAAGATTTATTTACTTATTTGTGAGAGAGCACAAGTTGGGGGGGGAAGAAAAAGAGAGAATCCTTATGGAGACTTCCCACTGAGTGCAGAGCCCTACAAGGGGCTTTATTTCACAACCCATGAGTTCAGGACCTGAGCCAAAACCAAGAAGACTCTAAGTGGCACTTGGTGTCACTTAACTGACTGAACCACCCAGACACCCCATGTTTCATTTCTTAAAGATACTACCCAGCTTTTTTCCAAGACTGTTGTACCATTTTATATTTCCACAAGCAGTGTAGTAGCGTTGTAGTTTCTATACAACCTGGAAAACAGTTGGCACAATCAGTCTTGTCCATTTTAGCCTACTCACAGGTGTATAAGGATATCTCATTTGTGGTTTTGATTTACATTTCTCTAATGATTAATGAACATTTTTGCTGTGCTGATTTGGCACGAGTGTATCTTTTTTGGTAAAAAAAAAAACTGTTAACTTTTGTTATCATTTTTTTATCAGGTTGTTTATTTACTTACTGAGTTTTAAGAATTCTTTAGATACTATGAATAGAAGTCTTTTATCAATTATGTAACTCCCCAAAAATTTCTGCCCATCTGTGGGTTGTCTTCTGATTCTCTTAGCAGTCTTTTGAAGAGCAAAAACTCTTAATTTTGATGAAGTTCATTTTATCATTCTTTTCTTCTATGAATAGTGCTTTTGGGTATTCCAGAAATCTTTGCCTAATTGGAGGTCACAAAGATTGTTTTTCCTAGAAGTTTTTTGGTTTAGGTTTTATATGAGGTCTATGATTTGTTTTGAGTTAATTTTTATATAGGGATCAAAGTTCAATTTTTTGCATATTGGATATTAATTTTTTTCTAGTATCATTTATTGAAAAGACTATTCTTTCTCCACTAAATTGTCTTTTCTCTTTTGCTGAAAGTTAATTGACCATGTATTTGTGGATCTATATCTGGATGCTCTATTCTTTCCATTGATCTATTTGTCTTCCATGCCAGTTGTATTATAGGCCCCTTGCCAGCCTATGAATTGGTTTTCTTTGGATCGGGTTCCCATCCATGGACCAGTCACTGCAGCCAAGTGTTAGAGGGAGCTGGCTTGCAAAGTGTGAAGGAGAGTTGCAGAGAACTATCCATGTGGGCTGAGGGCAGGGCAGTTTCCTTTAACATGTCCTATGGTTATATGTAGGCACCAGATTCTATCCTGAAAATATCCCACTCTTTCTCTGCCTCAAGTTTTACACACCCTTCAATAAATTTTTTATACTCATTTTGATTCTCAAAATGCAAATCTGATCATATAATTTCCTTTCAAACTTTCATCAGTGGTTTCCTAATTGTCTTTAGGGTAAAGTCCAAGTTTCTTGACCTTTGAGACTCAACTTCTGTTTTCCCTTCCAGTTTCAATTCTCCACTCTCCACTTATATGCTATATTTTAGCCATTTGAATTACTTGCCATTCCCCAACATATAACACTCTTGCTCTTCTTGGGCTTTTTTTTTTTTTTTTTACATGTTTCTTCTGCATAGAATATTTTCTCTCCAACTATTTTCCCCAAGCTAGCTTTGAAAATTCTCGTAGATATCGTGTTAGATATAACGGCAGTTCAGTTCAGCAAATATTTATTTATTTTTTAAAGACTGTATTTATTTATTTGAGAGACAGAGCATGAGCAGTGGGGAGAAGAGAAAAGGGAGTGGCAGAGGGAGAAGCAGACTCCCTGCCAAGCAGGGAGCTCGACGTAGCACTCAATCCCAGGACCCTGAGATCACGACCCCAGCTGAAGACAAACACCCAACTGACTGAGCCACTCAGGTGCCCCTCCGCAAATATTTATTAAGCAACTACCATGAGTTTAAAAACATGTTCCCTGATAATGGGAAACCAAGTATAACACATCTGGCTGTTAGTCCTGTCCTCTGCCCAGTTCCCAATTTCCAATGAGGTGGGTTAAATTTCTTAAACTGGGATGGAGAGAGGCAAGGTGAAATGGAGGAAGTAGGATTCTGCATTCCCAATATTCTCCCAAGCCAGTCTTCCTGGATTAGGCAAGTGAAATGGGTGCCAGGTAACTGAGAGATTCCTGGAATCAGCGCTGTGATTCTGGAATTCCTAGCTAGTCATAGGACCTAGAATCATTCCTAGTATATTTAAGCTAGGGAAGTCAAGTACCAGCAGATTGGTCCAAACTCTAGTTGAGAGTAGGACAGATTTTAATCATACAGCCAGACCTCTGGAACTCCAGCCCACAAACCATGTAGTCTCACTCCAGTCATTTCATTAGTCTCACAATAATATGACCTTCTAATTAATGAAATTGAATTTTGGGGCCCTATTTTTCTGTCACGGTGGGGTTTACTGTAGGGAGAAGACAAGTGTAACAAAAGGAAAACAAAGATTGCTATGTGGGTGGGGTGAGGGGGATGGAGCAGAGCAGCAGTCCTCTCTGGGACTGGGATATTCAACTGAAACTTGAAGGGTGAGTAGGAGTTAGACCAGGTGAGAGAGTGGAAAGGTGTTCTGGGCAGCAGAGCCTTCTCTGATCCCCCAGACTAGTGTAGGCCTCCTCCTTGGTGTTTCAAGACTCTGCTGGCTGGTTAGTCCTGTCTCCTCTATTTATTGTACATATCACAATGGTACTTTTTCTTTGTTTATCTCCCTCCATTAGACTGGAAGCTCCTTGAGAGCCGGGACTGAGTATTCAGGATCAAGTAGCCTATCAGTTCCCTTTCTGTGAAGTAGGTACAAGGACTCTCTGGGCAGAGGAATTAAAAGGGTGATGCTCTGTGCGGAAGAATTAAAACAGGCAATGCAGGCCCAAAGGCGCAAGGGTGCTTCACAAAGGAAGGCACTTTTGTGGGAAGAAAAATGGCATCCCTTCCTGAGGAAAGATCAGCCCTGAGCTAAGGGCATGATTTGGTGAATGGAAAATGGGCTGGATTTTAGCCTCCATTCACTGTACAGCTGAGTGTCTCTGTGAAGCACACGAACTCCAGAGCTGTACAGAATGAGCCTGGGGATTTTTCTCTACAGTCTCTGCAGTGACTAACTAGTAAAGGGATTGACATACTAAAGAAATATTTAAAAAATAGTCCATGGAAATGGAACCTTAGACTAAGGGTCCCAGCGCTGTCTTAGTAACACATGTATTCTAGATAGTCAGCTATGACTATGGACGTACCTGGTGGAAAATGGTGATGCCATGTGAGAGGCAGTCATTTCCTGTGGAAGACTCGCTATAGCCACTGAAGATAGCTTGTCATATCAGGGAAATAATGGGATAGTTGGTCAGACCTGTTCTTGAGTACATAAGAATGCCTTAAGGAATTTTCCAGGGGTCATAAGACTCCTGCAGTAAACAGTGGTCACAAAACCCCTGAAGGTTATTTCTGGTTTACTTTAGTAGAAAAGAAAGCACTTATGTATGAACTATTCTCCAATATTCTATATTTTTCAGGAATAAAGCTCATTTATAACCATCTGATCAAATATGAATTGAGAAGACAAAAGCTTGACATAGTTTTTGAACTTAGGCAGTAAGTAATGATGTATTAGGGCAACTAAGTTAATGAAAGTCAACTTAATAAAACAGAATTGGAGGAGTTTCTAAAAATGCTCATTATTCTAAGCTATTGTTAAATGAAAGATCATGCCATTATTTTATGAACCCCTAAGGAAAAAAAAAAAAGCCAATTACAAACAAGATTTGTAAAACATCTTGATTTCAGAGATGTTACTATATTTAAGAGAAAGCATTATAGAACTGATGAAATTTCAATCACAAAATACCTCATATTTCTCTTTTTTGAAGTTTTTTTTAAGTAATCTCTACACTCAGCGTGGGGCTTGAACTCACTACCCCAAGATCAAGAGTTGTGTGTTCCACTGACTGAGCCAGCCAAACACCCTTCCATCTCTTTTTTCTTTTGTTTTAATATATTGTCATATCTTTAAGGAAAATAAGAGTTATTTTGCTGGTGAGAACAGACGAAGAGTTTACGTTCCCTTGACAGGTACATCTTCATGGCAGGTGCAGTTTGCTATCAAAGTTTCATGACACCATCTGTTAAGATCATTTTCATATCATTCCATGCTCATTGAGCAAGTAATTTGGCGTTCCTGGCACCCTTCTCTACAGGGGAGGGAATATGTTGATCAATCCGTCTGAGTATTCTATTACGGTTGGCAATCAAAACTTTTCCTGTAAATTAATATATTAACATGTGATTTATACAGTTGTCTCTTATATATTTCATGCTTTTGAGCTTGATCAATTCTGGCCTAATTGATTCTCAAAATGCAAAGCTAAGAGCGAAACCCTAGAAGAAAATGACTTATTGGCATTATCATTACCACATGAGGCACTAGTTGAACAATGAGCTGATAAAGAAAGCTTTGTCAACTTTAAAATGCAAACAGCACTTTGAGCATGTGAGTTTTGATCTATTTGACCACAAGACATTGGAGAGTCAAGAGTGTTCCACTTACCTTCGCATCTTCCAAGGGGCCCAGTACAATGTCTGAAATATTTTAGGCACCATGTGAATGTTAAAGAAGGGAATGACTCCATATTTTCAGTGTACCATTCAGGCCTAGTAGAAAAGCATGAAATTCATTAGCTACTGGGAGACCAAAGCCATTCTATGTTAAGGGGGAAATATGACAATGAGGAATGAATCTGACAGAGTTTGTAAGAAAAAATGTAATGTCCTGGAACAACAACAACAAAAAATGGATAAGAAAAATAATGGTGACATTATTGTATCATATTTTTAGAACTCTATTTTTATTTCATACTAAATGTTTCCTAAATCTATTTTTTAAAGGTTATAACTACTGTTCTTTTCCTTCTTCAATGTATTTAGAAAACATTTAGAAAATTTAAGTAGATG
The DNA here is from genome assembly GCF_964662115.1 of Mustela nivalis. Classification (NCBI taxonomy): domain Eukaryota; kingdom Metazoa; phylum Chordata; class Mammalia; order Carnivora; family Mustelidae; genus Mustela; species Mustela nivalis. The sequence goes on along the minus strand of NC_139029.1, from coordinate 74,891,930 downwards.
ATAGAGAAAATTTTAAGTTTCATTTTGAAGATATTTAATTTTATTTACAATTAAACTAGATATATCAAAGTCTAATTTCTAATTATTAGAATGTAGTAAAAGGAACATATTTGTACAGTTATAACTCCTAATTATTGATTACAGAGGAAATCAATACATATACTGGAAAATATTGGCTTACTATTTTATGTTCATTTTCTATAGTAAAGCATATGGGATGGCTGAAATTGCAGATGCCCTTTTTCCTTGGATGGATCTCAACCAAATATCCCAGAACATCTGGAATCTTTCACTGTGGAAAAAAATAAACAATAAAGGCATTTCTCAAATTTAATGTGTGTGGAAATTTGATGAAGGTCTAGTGAGGCCTTTCTTCTAACCAAGAGAAGGCTGGATGGTTAGTTGCCAAGAATCCTTGAGCAGTGGCATTTACCTAGAGTCTGAGATTCATCTCTCAGCCTAATGTGTCCAGTGGTTCAGTTTCTCTTTCCCCTTCTTTCCTTTTCATTCACTCCTGAACCCACTGCTGTAGACGGAGTCACTCCACTGACCTTGCGCTTACCAAGGTCACCAATGATCTTGTATACCCAGTGGACACCACTTATCTTTCATAACCTCTTTGCTACATTTACTCAGGATGTGCAGAGCCCCTGCTTTGTGTTCACCATTCCCATTTCCTTTTCCTCCAGGGCACACTGCCTAACTACATTTCCTAGGCTCCGCCTGCCGTTAAGTGGTACCATGTGACTAAATTGCTGACTAGTGGAAAGTGAGAAGTGATTGTGCCACTTCTGGGCTTGGCCACTTGAACTTACTGCACTCGTTTCTCCATGTGTACTCTCTGTTTCTTTACAGAAGAGTCTTCTCTTAGAAGATCTTAGGAGACGGCATAGTCAAATGGTGGAAGGACCTTTGGTGCTTTGGGGCCTCCTCTTTCCTTCCCATTGACTGCAGTGGAGGGTGACCTGAGTAAGAATGAAACTTGAATGTGTGAAGCCATTGAGGTTATTTGTTATGGTAGTCAGCTGTTACCAATACTTCCTTGGCTTCTGTGGAGTTACTTTCATGCCTCAAGCTCCTTTTTTACCTCTGTCCCTCCATTTCTTGTTTTTGTAGACTTCTCCATTTATTCCTTAAATATTTATTTAAATTTCCATAGCTATTTTCTTTGTCTACATGTGTTCTGTGAACAAACTTATATATTCTCATGGACTCTCATGGTCTATTTCTGATATGCTGTTAAGTAAGGAATGTGTTCCTAAATATTAAATATAATTCTTACTAAATATTTATATATGTATTTAACCTATTTTGTACTGTGTTTTATAAGGTTTTCTTTTTAAAAACTTTTTTTATTTTTTTAAGAGGGCTCCACATCGAGCAAAGAGCTCAAAGCAGGGCTTGAACTCAGGATCCCAAGATCAAGAGCCAGATACTTAATTGACTAAGCCATCTAGGCACACCTTATGAGGTTTTGTCTTAACCATTATTTTGAAGTCTTTATTATCTATTTCCTCATCTTCCCTATCCCATGGTAAATTGAGAGTTGATGATAGTTTTTGCTAGTTCTTTATTAGACTGTAAAATCTCCTCATGCATTCAATTACGATTTATTAAATATGTACAACAAACCGTCTTATTATTCTTTTTGCTGTGGTACCTAGTACAGCACTTTGCATAGAGCCAGCAGTCAGTGAATACTGGTTGAATTGAACAAAACTGTTTATTGCATACCTGCTATATATAAGGCTCTGTGCTGGAGTTAATGTGAGACAAAGATAAATATAAGACTTGATTTCTATTTGCTTCATCTTTTCCCATGCCAAACATCCTCTTACTTCCCACCCCAACTGACAAACATAATATTTGCAATTCCACAAATGAGACTGCCTTATAGTCTTGGTATTCAGAGGTGAGTCTAGAACTAGTCAGGCCCTAAGATAAATCCAAAACTTGACTTTATTACTAGGATAGTGGATTAATGAGATTTCATTTTTTCTTATTGCTTGGAATTTAAAAGTATTAGAATGAGAGTTATCTGCTTTATCCAAAATCAAACTGCATTTTCTTTTTGATTAAGTCATTTGAGACCACAGTTTACTTTGTATCTTTTACTGGGTAATTCCATTCACTGGAATAACTTTCTTCTCTTCTTTCTCCTCCTCCTCCTTCTTCTTTTTTTGATTATTTAATTATTTGACAGAGAAAGAGAGAGAGACAGCAAGAGAGGGAACACAAGCAGGGGGAGTGGGAGAGGGAGAAGCAGGCTTCTGCTGGGCGGGGAGCCTTATGTAGGGCTGGAATCCAGGACCTTGGGATCATGACCTGAGCGGAAGGCAGACGTTTAACAACTGAGCCACCAAGGTACCCCTCTCTTTCTTTCTTTTAAAAGATTCTTAATCAGATGTATTTATCAGAGCATTATTTTATTACAGTGAGTAGATATGTTTTGTGAATTTTCTGCCAGGGTCAAACTGTTTTCCACATCTTGATTGCTCAATTGCCATTTTCTTTTAATGTCTTTAAATATTTTGGCATTGTACCACATAACTGGGCCTTGGATTTTTCCAATTGCCTACTTTGTTTTTCTTTTTGTATTACCTTTTTCAAGCTTTCTATCCTTATCAAGTTTTTTGATATCTATTTTGTTTACAGTTTCATTAACTATTACTACTTTTACTTTGTAATTACTACTACTACTGGTACTACTATATCTATAGTACCACATTTTAGTTGGTGGATTGTAGTACAAACAGCTTCTATTAGTAAGACAAGTTCTGGATCATGGTTGAGTTCTAAGTTGTTCTATTTGCTTATAATTGGATCTGTCTGCCCATCTTGGTCAGTCAGTAGTATACATTTACAACAGAGGTTGGGTTTTTTTGTTCATGGGTTTTTGTTTTTTGGTAGTTGCTTCTGTAGTGACCCAATGTTGGGAGAATTTTCATAGTACAAAGTATTTTTATCAATTGTAAGTCCAGTAATAAATGGAGTAGTTCCAATTTTAATGATTCTGCAGGTGAGATGACCCAAAGGGATCCCCCCTCAATTTGCTTAAAAAATATACACATTTATATGTTATTCTTTACCCATTTATGTAAATAAGGAAGGAAAATTCACATTTTAAAGAGTTTAAAGAGCTGTGTGATTTTGAGAAAATTACCTGACCTCCCTTTACCTTACTAAGTTGTAATGAAATTCACTGAGTTAGAACAGTATTTGGTACCTACCTAGTAAGAGCTCAAGTGTTAGCTGTTAAAAAAAGTGTTATCTATTATTATTAACTAATGCAGCAAGTATAAATATCTGTTTTCAGGGATCTGTGTTTGCTGCTGTTGGTAGTCACTATAGTACAGGAAAGAGAATGTTCCTGATTCTTGTCAAATAAGCGCAATTGTACTGTGTTTCTCTGAGTATCAGTGACATCTTGAGGGTTTGGAGGAGCACAGTTTATGATAATTGCTAAACTAATGAAACTTTTTTTCCTTTTAAATTGAAAACAGAGATTCAGAAAAGCTGAAGAATTTATTAAGACAGGAATTTTAGATTCCTTGGGAACTTTTAGTTCACGTCAAACATATTAGCAACTTCTTGTTTGCTCAGCTCAAAAGCAAAGAGAACAGCCCAAGTCAGTGTTTCTCGAAGTATAGTGTGTGAAACTCTGCTCTCAGTCTCTTGGTGTGGATGCTTGTTAAAAAGGAAGCTTTCCAGAACTCTCTTGGAACCTACACTGATTCATTGAAGGGTTAACCGGTATCTCAATTGCTTCCTATATAACCTTAATTTGGAGACTCCCCGCATACTGAGTAACTTGGGGAGAAAATACCCTCCCTGCACTTGAAATCTGGAAGAATCAAATAGGGCCAAATCCTGGGCACCTTTTAGGGTAGGCTGCTCTGCTAATTGAGGTGCCACATTTGATGCTTTGCCTGGCCATCAAGCATCTCCCAACAACTGGTTCCCTTAGGATCCAAACCTTTCTCTGCCATTACAGTTGTGACCGGAGATCTTGAGTTCCTTAGCTGTTTTCATCAACAGTAGGAAAAGAAAAGGAATTCTGGCACGCTAGTGATTATGGAAATCAAATATGGGCCTGTTCCACCTTAAAGGGCCTAGGCTTGCCTAAGTGCTTGGGTCTTGCAGAGTTTGGGCACCACCATATTTGGAGCGTGCCTACTTTGGGGCGGGAACCTCCTTGAGAGTGATTAGGTCAGCGCTGGGGGAGGTGACCTTGTTTGGTTTCTGGCACCCGAGAACAGTGGTGCACTGTTTCTGCTGCCCCCGTTTACCTAATTGGCCCAGGCGCTCCATCAGAGCAAAGCCGCCCAAGAGCTCCTCGCTGGCCGCCCCCGCGGCCCGCAGCTCGGTAGAGGCGGGAAAGCAGCGCGCCTGCGCCGTGGGAACCGGGGCCGGAGGCGAAAAGCGGGGAGCGGAGGGGGGCCGTTGGAGCCGAGTAGCGTACAGAGCGGCGTGTGACGCGGGGACGCCGCGCGCTCCCAACGTCGCCCCGGTTTGACGCACACGGCACCAAACTGTGAGTTTCAGGGGTTATTTGGTCGGATTCTCCGGGACTCGAGTGGGTTTCGGGCCTCTGGGCTGTGGCGGCGGCGGGATTGAGGGTGGCGGAAGAACTTGGGGGACCCGACCTTCGGCGCTCGGGCCCGGGCAGCTACGCCCTAGGCTGGGTCCCAACCATCCAAAAGGACGCGTTTTGCCGCACAGGCTAAGATGGCGGCGGCGGCCGAGGAGGCGGAGTTGGTGCTACACAAGGAGCCCGGGCCCCGGGTTCGGGGAGGCGGCGGCCGCGGCGGCCGCGGGGGGCGGCGGAGCCTGAGGTGAGCGGCGGCCGCCGCCGCGGGGCGGGACTCGGCGGAGAGGGGGTGGGGGTGGGGGACCTTTCCACGGCGGCGTCGGAGAATCCGGTAGCGGACACAAAGGGGCTGAGCTGGGCACTAGACTTGGGGGTTTTGTTTAGTCACATGAAGCCGAGCAGCCAGTGAGCAGTAGGGGGAAGGGGCCGAGATCAGGCGGCCTGGGGAGCCTGGCGGTCGCCATTGCAAAGCACTGAGTAACGGGGCGGTCCGAGAGCAGTCACCAACCCCTCTCCGGGGCTGCTCGGTTTTGGCCAGAAGCGCCAGTTCTGGCATTAACTGTACACACCCCTCCCCTAACGTGGGACCAGGACCGCATAGCAGTCCCCTCCCCCTGTTCTGCAAGATCTTATGCCGCTAGGTGCCTGGGAAGTAACAGCAAGAGGTAAATCGCCCAAAGTGTTTGGGTTGCCAGGGGCTTGGTGGGTGTCCAGCTAAAGCTTTTTGCTTCTCCAGGTCTGATTCCCTGGCCTTTGTGTCCCTGGGAGCTTAATCTCTGCCAGAGGAAAGCAGGTGTGCTCCACTTCTCCCGTGAACCTGAAGATGAGTTGTCCCAGACCCTTCTCAGTGATTGGAAACTTAGGTGGTGGAGCTAAAGGTTTCTTGTTACGAGACTTCCACAGACGACTCTCGTGTTGGGATCCATCCATGGTTTAGCAACATTAGTGGAAAACTTTCTTGAACTGTCTGAGTAATACTGACATAAATTTAGTTTTTATAAAACTTTGATGTCTAGACTTCAGATTTTGTGTGGTCATTAAGAAGTACTCAACAAGGGGGTAAACACAGTGAGGGCCTAAATGATGGTCCTGTTTTGTATACAAGTCAATAATTACAACAGAAATACCAAAACACCATCATCTCTTCTGGCCATTTCCGACTAATGCCAGTCTTGTTGCATTTGGATGATAGATTAGATTTGCCTTAATAGTATATTGCTTCTCTGCTGTAGTTTAGTACCATTTCTTTGGTCCAAGAAGAAGGACAGCATTTCAAAAAAATAGACAACTCAAGTTACTCAAAGGAAACCTGCTCTTTGCCTTCAGTGCTGTGTGTAAGTATCCAGGGAACTTGATGGCAGTAATCCTGCCTTGGTAGCTTTGGTGAGAAAAAATTAGTTTTTATGAAGAAGTTATAATTTGGTTTAGCCATTTTAATTGGTGAAACATGAAGGCTTGACCATTGTTGGTGCAGTGATAAGTATATTTCTTTTTAAATCATGGCAGTGTAAATTTTAGAATTCTAACATAACCTTATGCTGCACTTACGGCTGCATCATACTTTGTATATTGTATTAACTGGGATTTTAAATACAAAACTTGGAGACAGCTAATGTTTTGTTTTGGCCGGGTCACATTAACAAAGTAAATAATGTGATCAGAGGGAGAAACACATTGAGATCCTTAACTTTAGATCTGTTCAAATTAAAATTTGAATTTTTTAATATAACTTAAAACTTTGATTTTCCTTGCTTCTTTCAGATATATATTTTCGCCTTTTTAGCTTTTCTTCTAATAGAGAACAATCTTATTGTATTAATGAATAGAAGATACATTAACATTGGCAAAATGTATTATTGAGTCATGCAGTGTTAGGGTGAAAGGAATCTCAGGGATTCCTAGTTATACCCATTGTTTTATGATATATTGAGGACCAGATATGATTATGTTAGTGCTTAATGGAAAATTATCTTCTTCTACCCCATTGCTCTTTTCGTTGGTCACATTGCTGGGATGAGAAGGTGACTCTGTAACTAAGGGTTGAAAAATGAAACAAGGGAGTATGTTTGAAAGTATCTGTTATATACTATTATTTTAATGAGAACATCTGTGACAATAAGTTAAAAACTGTTATTTAACATGATATGGTGATGTAGTTTTTAAAGTGACTTCCAGTGAATAATTCCAGATACCAAATACAGACATTTCAAGTTAATTTTGGAGCAATATTGCTTTTGAATTTCGAGTTTTTCAAAAAGCAGTCTTGACCCCCAAAATTTAAAGAAACAAATAGCTTGATAAACTTCTTGGAAAGTTTGAAATAACTGCCATTACTACCAGTTATTACATAAGAAATGAGATGCCAAAAACGATGTAGTGCCTTCATTTTGTAATAGATTTTTTTTGGGTAAATGGACGTAGATTGGCTCTTGTTAAAAATGATTTGTTAAGATTACTATGACCACCAAATAGATCTGTAAGATCTATTAGGAAATTCAACAAGTAGCAAAATCATTTATGGTAGAATCTCACAGTTCTTTAATTTCTTTATCAAATATAACAAAAACTTGTTAAATTGTATTGAGGTTTTAAAGCTTTTATGGGTTATTTAAAGTGCGTTTAAATTACCGATTTTTGAAGAAAGTTGGTAAGCTATTGCTTTATTTTCAACACGGTGTGAGTGGATTTACTTGCATTTTAGTCTTATGATAATTAGGATTATTCTCAGATGATTTTTAATTACAGAGTGAGCCTGTTACCTGCAAACCTTAAACATTTTGCAGTTTAAGTTTGTTACTTAAGTTATAAGAGGGAGAGTTTTGGTGTGGTTGAATTGAGACTGTATTGGGTAGCAGAACAAGAAAAGAGAGTCAAGGACAGTTACTGGGAGTGGTGGGGATACCTGCAATTTAGAGAAATTGATAGAAAAGATTAGGTTTGTCGGAGATACACAGTTTGTGTTAGGGTTACTTACTTAAAGGTTACTTACTTCTCAGGGTATGATTCCAGAGGAAAAGAGTGGATCTTAGTCTTGTAGGAATACTTTTCTCATGATTGCTTTTCAGGCAATCTTAAGGCAGAGGTTTGCACTGAATTCAGAAATAGGTATGATCAATTAAGAATTCCTAATTTTTAGAACATTGTTTTTAAAAAGTATTTTTAACTTTTTAATTGATAACCCTATATAGTAAAATATGAGAATAAAGGATGGCTACTGTGATATTTTGGATAGGTATTCAAATGAGTTCTAACTTTTTACATTAATCCCTATAGAGACTATTTTGTAGATGAAATTTGTAAATATTTACGAAGTTATGAGATGTAGCAATGACTAAAGCAGTTCTAGAAGTATTATCTTTTAATTCAGGTTTATTAGAGGGATATCATTGCTTTTAATATTAAAACCATTTACATCTTTGACTTTTCAGAAAATTGACAGTAATCAATCTGATTCTACCACTAGCTCACCCTGCTGGTTGGCTGAAGTATATCTGTCTTCTCTTAAAAATAAATACAAATATCATTGGAGACCTAGAAGGTAGAACAGCAAATTCAATTCATAGTCTTTTCTTCAGGAAGATGGGGGTCTCCATGAAAAAGGTATTTTTCTCATCGTTAGGGTCTTAGTTGCTCTACTGTTAAGTTTTTTCTAAAATCTGCCAAATTTGAATTGTGGAGTTACTATCCTCTTTGAATTCACTAGGAACTCTTACGTGATTATGAGGAGTTACTATGTTTTTGTTTTTTTAAATTCAAGATAGGACATCCTTTGACAATTGAGAGATGTTAGCATGGAAAACAAAGTCCTGTGAGATAACTTTCCAGGAGGAGAAAAGCAGAGGATTTCAGGGAGAAGAAAAGAAGCATGCCAGGACAGAAGCAGCAGCGCACACTTCCAAATGGAGGAAAGTGAGGCTGGATTAAGATTAGTGTTTCTAAGATACTATCTTTATACTCTCCCTCTACTAATGTTTGCTTTACCTCTTCTGTTTGCAAGCTGTAGCCTTCCCATTTCATTTGGGATTCTTCGAACTGTGATCTTGTGAGTAACTTTATAAAAAGTATAGAGGAGTCCTTTGTTCCTTGCAATTTAATTCTATTAGTCTAGATTGTGGTACAGTTGAAGTTGGTTAGAGTGATAAATATGACTTTTAGGTAATAAGCCTTTTAGTATGTGTATCATTCATTGAAGTTGAATATATAGCCTTTAAAAGTTTTTAAAAGACTTTGTAAAAAGTCCAGAAATGTAAATATGTTAGGAACCAAATGGGTAATTTAAAATAAAATCCTAATAAAGTGTTAGAATTAAAATACAAAGCATAGATATCTGTATGATACCAGTTTTTTTAATCTACCTTTTATAAGAGATTAATGTGTTTATCCTTTTCTTTCATGGCATTTATCCTTTTACTGGAAAGCTTAATGCAAATCTTCATTAGTTTCTTGAGAAAGATGTTAAATGTAACTTTTATTTTCAAAACAGCATTTATTGGGGAGGGAATGATTGCCAGTTGTTGAATGGTATGTGAAGGTGGATAAAACCTTGCCAAAGTGGGAATTAATTTCCTGCTGCTTACTATTGATTTACTGAATAATACACACACACACACACATACACAAGCGTGTATATGTACACATACGCACACACACAGGAAATCATAGTTGCATTTATAATTGTATATGAATAAAGAAGCAGGATGAGATAAGGTTTAAAAGTATAAGCCTTGAAGTAAATCTAGCTGTGTGGGGGTGCCTAGCTGGCTCAGTCGGTGGAGCATGTGAGTCTTGAGTCAGGTTGTAAGTTCAGGCCCCACTCCCTACATTGGGCATAGAGAGGACTTAAAAAAAAAAAAATCTAGCTGTGTGAGCACTAAGCAAGAGGATTTAACAGTAATATCATCTTCATAGAAGCTTAAGGTTTACATTGCATAATTCTCGTAAAGTCCTTAGCTTTCTGGTACACAATGAATACACAAATGTTAACCTTTTATAATAATAGTTATTCCTATTACCATTGTTTAATTTTTTTATAGTAACTTGATATTTTCATCTGCATGTGATTTGGAATCGTATACTTTTGCTGCTTTTCATTTTTTAGACCCATGTCTATAAAGGTAAGGTTGTAAGGAAGTCAGAGGCAGGCACCAAAGTTTGCCCTCTCCAGTTCTAGCAGCAAAATCTATTAAACAGGTTCAGTATTTCAGGAACACATTTGCTTTTACTGTCAGCTGATGAATAAAGGCACTTGAGGATGAGTACATTCTAGTAAAGTTATTTCCCAACGAATGTGTTGGTTTATCTTTGTTAAAACATCCTAAATTTCTTCACTCTCCTTTAAAATTTTGACCATGAGAATTGTGGTGATCATTAGAGAGGAGAAAGTGAGTGGTTTTGTGTATTTGTACGTAATAACATAAAAACTCCAGATAGGAAAGAAGAGAAGCTTCAACAGCAGGTAGATTGAGGAGAGGAGAGGCATGTTAATCTTTTCAATGCTTAGTCTGAGTTAGGGCAGTTTCTTCAAACAGCATTTCCTTTTGCTGTTTTCTTCTCTATACTTTGTTTTGTATTTGTTTCTGCTGATAGAATCTTAAACTTATTTCTGTCTTTAATTTTTCTTCTACCATGTACTCCTCTCACTGCCAGACGAATCTTAAGCTTTTTTTTAAAAATTGTGAAAGGAAGCTAGTAAAATTAATTGTAAATTCACATGCAGAGGAGTGTGAGTCTGAAAAATTAGAATTTTCATATATGCTTAAAAATACTTTGAGCGGTTTGGAAAATGAAGGGGGGAAATGTCACCCATAATCTTTTACCATTATATAGTTATTAGTATTAAAGGAGAGGGATATGAGACTGACATTAATTAAATGTCTGTGTATTCCTTGTAATGATGCTTGATACATACATATATTCCCATTTTATATGCAAGGAAACAAATTCAGACTCATGTCACATAGATAGTAAATAGTCCAGCAGCCAACTTTGAACATAGGCATAGCTTGCTTCTATAGATAAATTCTATTCTGCCTTTCTCTCCTTTCAATCTATACTTTAACAATACTTTTATTACGATTTGTAAGTTTTATTTCCTACTTATAAAACATTATAAAAGCATTTTTCTGCCTACCCTTATTTCAAGCAGTATCTTATTGCCCACATTGTTTATTTATACTACCATATAAAGGCTCTTTGTCTTGGCTACTGGATATTGGTACAGTGATATTGGTCAAAGTAGAAGCTGCCTTTTTCTTTACTGAGTGACCAAGAAGAAAAATAATGTAGGTTGATCAGAACTAATACTTTCTGATACTAGAAAAGCTACAGGTTTAATAATACTATCTGATGAGGCATTTAACTCAAAATTGGAGATACATAAAATGTAGATGAATTTTCAATTTATAGCCATCAGAGAACAACTTTTTAAATAATTTTATATTTTGAAATGCCATAAGCTTCCTTGTTATATTTTAAAAGTGATATTAAAATTTAACAGGCACTTAATTCTATTTAGTTAACTATCCGTAATTCCTAATGTAATAATCACTATAGGGCACCTGGGTGGCTCAGTCATTAAACGTCTGTCTTTGGCTCACGTTGTGATCCCAGAGTCTTGGCTAGAGCCCCGCATCGGGCTCCTTGTTCAGCGGGGAGCCTGCTTCTCCCTCTCCCTTTCCCCCTCCCTGCTTGTGTTCCCTTTCTCATGTCCCTCTCTGTGTCAAATAAAAAAAAAATCTTTTAAAAAAACACTGTAAAAGGGAAAAAATATTGAATTCTTATACTCTCATTGGGTGGATGGCATGTATTAAAAAAAATTGTGGGCCTTTTATAAATAGATTGTATAGGACAGCACCCCCGATAGAAATATGTTGAGCCACAAATGCGATTTAAAATCTTCTATAGCTTTTTTAAAAAATAAAAATAGGTAAAATTAATTTTATTAATGTGTTTATTTAACCCAGATTATTTAAAACATTTTTTAAATATATAAATACAATTGACTTATTCTGCATTCTTTTTTTTTTTTCCCATGCCAAGTCTTCGAAATCAAAAGTGTGTGTTCCACACTTAAAGCACATCTCAATATAGATTAGCTAAACCTCAGGTACTTAGTAGTGACATGGCTTTCATATTGGACATTGCAGATATAGGTAGTAAGTTCTATACAAGGATGGGGAAACGATAGTAAGTTCTGTAAAAATACAGAGAAAGGATAAAGTAGAAATTGAACTGAGCCTTAAAGAATAGCTAAGAAAAGAGTATGCTGGAGAACAAATCTGTAGTGATGGGAATTAAAATAGGAGATGTAATTTGAAATCAGGTAATAAGAGTGGCTTGGTTCTAGGGAATTTGTTTTATATGGAGGATACATATGTGAAATATATGTTAGAGGGTGCTTAATTATGTCTTGTACACATGAGCATTTAATGAATATTGAATTAGTATTTAAGTGAATTAATACGAGGCAGAGCAAGAAAAATGCTGGAAGAATACTGACAAATCCTTATAGGTCTCCTAAGGGGAAACAGTTGTGCTTAGGGTATATTAGTGATCTGTGATTAGCAGTATGATGGAGAATGATCAACACGGATGAGATTTGAGAAAAGGTTTTTTGATTTGACCATTATTGGTAAGTTATTTTTAAATGTTTTATTTATTTTTAAAGATGTATTAAGTTATTTGATAGAGAGCAGGGGGGAGGAGCAGAGGGAGAGGTTGAGCATCTCAAGCAGACTCCCTGCTGAGTGCAGAGCCCAAAATGGGGCTCCATCTCACGACTACAAGATCATGACTTGAGCTGAAATCAAAAGTCAGATGCTTAACCAACTAAGCCACCCAAGCACCCCTATATATTTTATTTAGATATAGTTTAAAAACAGTGAAGTGCACAAATCTTAAGAATACAGCTCAGTGAAATTTTACATATAAGTACACATAACTTCTACTCAGATCCATGTACAGAACACTGAGAAAGGTGCCTTGTGCCCCCTCCTATTAAGATCTCCTCTCAGAAGTATCCACTATTTTAGTCTCTATCACCGTGAATAAGTTTGGCTTATTCAAACTTATTATTATTAAAACTTATTATTTAAGTTTGAACTTGTTTATGGCATATTTGTCCTCCTTTCCAAGGGTAGGCTGATGGCTTGAATCTCTTTCTTTTCTATCCTTGTTTGGCATTAAGTGAATTTGGAGGTAATGAGCTGATAAGTAATTGGTTCCATGGCTCTTCTGGTGTTTTGGTTTTTTTCCCCTAGTGTGGAGTATGCCAAAATCAGAGAGGTATTTCTTAGTTTTCATTAATATTGACCCTTTAGAAGTTTTATGATGAGAAAATTTGTTTAGAAAGCAGAGATTTGAATTGCTTCTTTAGAATGCAGAAATTTGAATTGCTTTTTCAGATAACATAGTTATCTGGCTTATTTTCATTACAGTGTCCTCTAGGCGTATAGCCAAGAAGTAGGTAGAGGAGGTCTTGATTTGCCTCCTTATATAGAGGCCTTTTGGAACCTCTTTAGTAGTAGCTTCTAAGCATTATGTGAGTTAGCTTTCAAGCATTGCAGGTTTCTTAATAAGGTATTTCAGTATTTCTGATTGTGATTGTAGGGATAAGAATAAATTGGTATACTTCTGTTTACTGCTCAGTTAGTATCCATTCTCAACCTGAAAGATTTTGACATTTATGTGTGAAGAACTAAAAGATTACCTTAAGGACAGCTGCACAAAAATTTGAATGGTTAAAATCATCGAGGTACACTTTATAAAATGAGAACTGAAATAGAATTACTGATCATGATTTACTTCTAGTGCTTGAGTTTATTTTTTATTTATTTATTAATTTTTCAAATGAATTAATGGTTACAACATTGTGTTTCCATAAATATTGAGCAGGGGAAGGATTGTTTACTAGTGTAACAATTGGTGCTTTTGGGAGAAGGATTTTTATTTCTGAAATATGTATTATAATAAAGTTGTAAAAAGTACATAATAATGAAAATATGTATCTTTACATTCTAGTATGCCTAGTTTGGAGGAATAGATATGTTTTATAAATTGTGCATAAGTGGACATGAAAATACTTCCTCATTAACGTTTGAATTATGAATGCTTTTGAATTTATGAATGAAAATATAAAGTTTTGTTTTTTTAAAATGTATAACATGACTTAATTATACTCTTGATCTAAAAATTTTAATAGTTGTCTTGAAGAAATAAAACCATCTATCAACTTATATAGGTTTTATATTTGTGAAGTATAGAAGGCTAAACCAAATTGGTTAGATTAGACCTTGAAAACATATGGTTATTATCTACAAAATATTAAGACTTTATGTAGTACCTTTTGTGTAAGATTTAGAAAACCACAAACAAAACAATTAGAATGTTACTAATTAATAACCTTAAGAGTCAATTTCTATGGGAAGAAAAAACACATTTAAGGGTGTGTTCTATGTTTTTGTGTTGTTTTGACAAAACTGGATGTTGTATTTGAATGTCGTTTTGGGAGATTGGATTTTTTTGTCTGCAGAAAAACCTTATTTGTATGGTTGTATCTTCAACCTTTGCTTGTTTTCATTGGGTTAGTTATATATAGAATTCATATAGTATCTTGCTGGGAGTAAGATTGTTGTAATAATAGAGCAAAGGATATGGTTCCTCCTCTAAAGAGCTCATGAACTAAGACACAACTTGAGGAGTACTTAATAATGAAACATTTGAAATACTGAGTTGACACAAAATAAAATGAGTGGTATCAGATAAGATTGGATTAATTAAGCTTCTTTGCAAAAATGTTTTCATAATCTAGGTTTTGAAGATTGGTATAAATGAATAGATTCATGAAAAGGAAAGAGAGTATCAACTAGGGAGAAGAGCATGTTAAAAAGCACAGAAATGGGAATTGTGGAATGCAAGCATTTTCCTTACTCAAAGTAGAATCTATTTTAAATGAATGTAATGAAGAATAAGTTTGATAAGATTGTGGCTGGCGCTGGAGGAATCTAAAGAAATTTGGATTAGAAATTAGAAATAAGGGATTTAATTAAGTCCACTAAACAGAAATAAATGAAGAAAAAAAAAAAAGATTAGCAACCAGATATAACATGATTGAGAGAAAAGATTGAAGTGAAGAAGGCCAATTAGAGGTTATTATCTTGGTGGATGGAAGGAAGGATATTTTAAGAGTAAGAATGGGTAGTTTTAAAATCAGGTAGGTGAAATGTGTGGCTCTTAAATTTGCATACAAAGTTAAAATTAGAATGGAACAGTTCTATTATCTCCAGATACTGAAAATAAATTTACTTGGACTCAATTTACAAATAAATTATTAACACTAATTAGGATACATCTGCCTTGTTCTTTAAAAAAAAAAAACTGATGAGCTTTTAAGTTTGATTTGAAAACTAAGTAAAAAAGTTATACTATACTGGTATTTTCTGAATTGCTAGTACTTTGAACTAAAAAAATACTTGAATAGTAAGAAGAGCTTGTAATTGTAATGTTGTATTTTGAGTTATAATAGTACGTTTTAGCCATGGTTTAAGAAACATTTTAATTGGTATGGGAGTTGGGGAAACATATAATAAAAATTAGTAGTCTGGACTTTCAGTGTTAAATTTGTTTTTAAAAATGCTTATTTTAAAATTTAGGGTAGTGGAGAATACACTGCTTTTATTGGGGGGAAATTCCCTATAGTTCCTTTGGAGCAATAGTATTTTTTGATATTTAAGATCTAAGTTGTCTTTACTAGAGTTTTTAAGAGTTCTTGAATGTGTATCGTGTCTTAGAGTGAGTAAGATTATTTTTAAGACAAGAATTTTTTTTTTAAAGAGTTATTTATTTGAGAGAGAGAGAGCGCAGTATGGGAAGGGGCAGAGGAGGAGTGTCTCAAGCAGACTCTGTGATGAGCTCCGAGCCTGATGGGGGCTCGTTCCCACAACCCTAAGATCACGACGTGATCCAGAACCAAGAGTTGGATGTTTAACAGACTGCACTAACCAGGTGCTCCTTAAAAGAGGAGAACTAGAAAAATATGAAAAATTTATACAACTAGTACAGTTAAAAATTGTTTTCTGTGCTTTTTAGAGTTAGTAAATCGAGCAGAATTTGGAAGTTGAGTCTAGGAATATAAGATAGTATAGTCTTACTTTAACAAGTTTACATTTTAACCACTCTCACAGCTAATACAGGGTTAATTTCTGTTAGTAAAGAGTTTTCTGGCAACTTGGCAAAATAGGGAGGTACATTTGACTCTGTTCAAGTTTACCTGTTGAGATAGCAGTTAAAGCAAAAGAGAATAGGCTGTTCCCTACTGTCACTGGAAATAGAGATTTCATCCATCACTCTGAAATTTGGCATTTTGGTATAAATAGTATGGGTGAGAAGTGTTGACAGCAGAACTGTCTACTGTGATTATCCTGATGAACTATTGGTATGGGAATAGGAAGCGTCCCTGAAAGTCCTTCCCTGAACCTCTTTTCCTCTTCCCTGTTTGCCTGTAAACTTCTTGGCAGTAGATCCATCCCACCTTTTTGTGCTCCTTGGGTCTATACAAGCTGAAAAGCAATGAAAAATCACCATGTGCATGAGGAGAGGCTGCAATTTGAGAGGGACTAGAAAACAAAATTGACTATTCCATACACATGGATCCCATTAAAAAGTTCATACAGGAAAGAAGTGGAGGAGACAGAGATAATTTCCAGTGGCTGTGATGGAACCAAAAATCTTGTGCTAGGTCATTGAGTGACATAATGATGTCAGTGCCATTTAGATTGATACAGATGGCATCTTACGTAGGTGTCCTTTAGTGTGATATTCCTTGTCTAACTTCCTCCTGGTTCATCTTATTTTCCAAGACTTACTCACCAACTTCCTATCAAGTTTGGTTACCTGATACCCTTCCATCAGCTTTTTCTTCACATAACAGGAATTGGTCCTCCTTACTCCCTCCGTTTACATACTGGATTACACATTCTTGGTGTGTGGTTTTGAGTTTTATCTTAGACAAAGTAACAGAAACCTTAAAAATAAAGAAATGGCAAAAATATGAAAACTTACAAGCTCATCAATTCAAGTGAAGGAAAAAAACCTAGGGTAAAACTTTTTAATAAGTTAGAACAACTAAACACTATCAGGCTTGAACTTTTGTGTGATAAACAGCATTGAAATGTAAAGTATAGTGTAAGTAGCCTTTCTTTAGAGCAATTAGTAAGAGTTATTCTTACAATAACTCTTACAATAACTTAGCAATTAGTAATTCTTAGTAAATCTTAGAATTTCATAGAAAAATAAAAAAAATAAGGCTATGAAGATTTATTGAATAGTGGCATGTTTTATTGACTAGATGTATGTCAAAACTTTATTCCAAATGGATAAAAAACATTCTTTTCAAATTCCTGTGAATTTTTTAAAAAATTGTGTCTTGGGCTTCAAAGAGAATCCTAAGGTTTTAAATTAGAGAAATTGAATTGTATAGGCCAATGTTTTCTGACTAAAGTAATAAAACTAGATGATTGTTAACTACTTGGATGATGAAAACTATGTCCGACTGGGATTTAAGCTTAAATTTAATACTGATTAGAGGTTAATAACAATGAAAAAACAGATGAGATTAATATTCATTTAAACATGATGCATTAAAAACACTTTACTTTGCTATCATATCAAATCCCTGATAGAATTATAATAGCAGTTTTCTTAAAAAGGCATTGTGTGTCAAGGACAAAGAAAATGGCAAAGCTAGTTACAGAAGTAAAATTTTGGAAGCTTGAAAGCAGCAAGTGGTAACTAATTTTGTAGATTTGAGAAAACCGAATTTTCTGCCATTAGTTGGGGTCGGGGTGCCTAGAATTGGTGCTGTAGACGCTGGGATTGAAATTTGGTGGCTTCAGAAATTGGTTGCTTCAGGTAATTTGAAAGAATTGCCCCAAGGCATATAATAACAAGTAAACAATACTTGTGGTACTAGGAAAGGGTTTCTTACCTTCATGTTTCTTCTTTGATATTCAAATGAGAATTTCTGTATTTGAGAACTCTACACAGCTTGGGTTAAGAGTATCATACTGGAATTATCATATTGGAATTTCTAGAATTACTTAGAAATCTACATGTTGAATCAGGAATCATCCCCAACCTCTTTTCCTCTATTAGTTCTGAAAATACTGGGTATCAGGCTCATAACCCTGGATGTGAGATTGGAAGATTAATCCTGTTACAGCAAACTAATGATCAGGGGAAAAGACCACCAGATAGTAACAGTTGTGGATCCATCCAGGGAAATGGCCCAGATTGATCATCTTGCAAGGACACCTACCCATTAACACAGAATTTCCAGACAGCTTTTATATGTTTCATTTTAAGATGTGACATTATGGATCATTAAACATTTGAGGAACACCCCAGTATGAAAGACGAGGAGATAGAAACAGCAGTTCAAAAGAAAAGAAGTTACTCAAATATGTTTGGAAGTAAGGTAATTGTATATTTGAAACAAGAAAGGAAGCTTGCTATAAGGCAACCCTCAGAAGACAAAAGCTCTTAGACATTTAGAATATGAAATAATAGGATTGGAAATAAAGAATATGAGATACTTAATAGAAGAGTTAGAAGTTTAGAATATTAAATTCTTGTAGAAGATTGGAAGATAAAATTGAGGAAATCTTCCAGAGAGCAGGACAAAAAGAGATGTAAAAAGGAAATTAGAGGATCATACTTGCCAATTCAACATATGAAGGGTAAGAATTACAGGGTGGAAGAAAATGTGTGGAGGAAATTAATAATAATTGAACCAAAAATTTGGGTTTTCACATTGAAAGGTCTTACAGAATGGTCAGCATAGTAATTGAAAAACAACATATCAAAGTATATCATAATGAAATTTCAAACACCAGAAATATAAGGAAGATCCCAATAGCTTTCCCATAGGGAGCATATAAAGGAGATTAGGAATCAGTAACAATGGAAAGGAATCGTTATGGAATAATGCCTTCAAAACTCTTGAAGGAAAGGGGTTTCCAAACTACTAATTCTGTACCTTGCCAAGCTGTCAAGTGTGGGAGTAGGCTAAAATTATGAAACATAAGAGGTCGTTGGAATATTTCCTCCAACTGCACTGTATCTCAGGAAGTTACTAGAGGACATGGACTTTATCAAATGATGAGTTACGTAAAAAAGAGGAATTCTCCAGGAAATAGAATTTAGCATAGGAGAGATGCTAAAATGATGGTGAAGGGAGATCCAGGGAGGGTAGGCTGTACAGCAGTTCTGAAAAATGATGAGTTCAGATTGGGACAAGAAGGAAAGAGGATCTAAATGGTAGGTCTTTAGAAAGACTTGTATGCGAGCACACATGAAATAGGATTTTTGTGACTTTATTCAAAAGGAACATTTATCTGTAGTTTTCCTGTGGTGTCAGTTTTGATATGAAGGTAATAATGACTTAATAAAATGAATTAGGAAATGTTCCTTCCTCTTCTGTTTTGGGGAAGGTTTGAGAAGGATTGGTGTTAATTCTCCAAACTTTGGTTTAAAGGTAGATTGCACCAGAGAATCCATCTAATCCTGTTTTATTTTTGGTAAGTTTTTTCATTACTTCATCTCTTTAATTTGGCATGGGTCTCTTTCGATTTTCTGCCTCTTCTTGATTCAGTTTCAGTAGTTTTTTCTAGAAATTTGTCCGTTTTTTCTGGGTTATTTAATTTGTTGCTATATAGTTGTTCCTAGTGTTCCCATATAATTCTTTTCATTTCTTATTATAACACCAGTAGTATTGATCCTTTTATCATTCTTGATTCTAATAATTTGTCTTTTTTTTCTTGGCCAGCCTAGATGAAGATTTGTAAATTTCATTGACACTTTCAAGGAACCAACTTTTATTGATCTGTATTTTCTGTTCTTAGTTTCATTCATTTAAGCTGTGATCTTTATTATTTTCTTCATCTGCTTCTTTTGGGTTTAGTTTTCTCTTCTGTTTTTTTAAGGTCAAAGGTTAGGTTATTGGTTTGAGATCTTTTTTAATGTAGGCATATATAGTTATAAATTTCCCTTTAAACACTGCTTTCTCGTCATTTAAATTTTGACATGTTGTGCTTTTGTTTGACCTTAACAGATTTTATAATTTTCCTGCGTGATTTCTTTGATCTGTTGGTTATTTAGGAGTTTGTTGCTTAATTTCCACATATTAGTTTCCCATATTTCTTCTGTAACTGCTTTCCAATTTGATTCCATTGTGTTTGGAGCACATAATTTGTATGATTTTATTCCCTTAAAATTTTTGAAATTTGTATTATAGCCTAATATATGGTCTGTATTGGAAAATATGTACACTTGAGAAGAAAGTGTTCTTTTGTTTTGAGTGGAGTATTCTGTAGATGTATGTCAAGTCTAGTTAGTATATAGTGATAGTCTTGTTTCCTTGTGGTTTTTTGTTTTGTTTTGTTTTTTAAAGATTTTATTTATTTATTTGACAGAGAGGGAGAAAGCACAAGTAAGCAGAGCGGCAGGCAGAGGGAGAGAGCGAAGGCTCTCTGCTAAGCAGGGAGCCTGATGTGGGGCTTGATCCCAGGACCTTTAAAGGCAGAAGCTTTAACCCACTGAGCCACTCAGGCGCCCCTATTGTTACTTGTTTTTATCTGTTGTCTATTTTTACTTTCAATTTTATATGTTTCAATTTCATGTGTTTTGAGTCTTTATTGTTAGGAGCATATATGTTTATAGTTGATACATAATTTTTGATGAATTGATTCTTTTATTTTATAAAAGGTCCTTCTCTGTCTCCAGTAATACTTTTTTTCCTTAATATCTATTGTGTCTGATGAGAGTATAGCTACTCCAGCTTTCTTTTGGTTACAGATTTCTTGGTATATCTTCTTCTGTCCTTTTACTTTCAGCTTATTTGAATCTAAAGTGTCTTTGAACCTACAGTGTATCTCTTTTATTATTTTTTGTATGTGTGTGTATCTCTTTTAGATAACATCTAATTGGATTGTGTTTTTTTTTTTTTAAGATTTTATTTATTTATTTGTAAGAGAGAGAGAGAATGAGAGCAAGCACAGGCAGACAGAGTGGAAAGCAGAGTCAGAGGGAGAAGCAGGCTCCCTACGGAGCAAGGAGCCCGATGTGGGACTTGATCCCAGGACGCTGGGATCATGACCTGAGCCGAAGGCAGCTGCTTAACCAACTGAGCCACCCAGGCGTCCCTGGATTGTGTTTTTTTACCCATTCTGTCATTCACTGGTTTTGGATTGGAATGCCCAATTAATTTGAATTTAATGTAGTTACTGATAAGGGAGAATTTATGTCTGCTATTTTGTTGTTTTCTGTGTCTTAAGGTATTTTTCTTTTGTTATTTTATTCCTTTACCATTGCCTTCCTTTTTACTAAATAGATTGTTTTCTAGTACCATTTAAATCCCTTTTTTTTCACTGTTTCTTTTTTTCATTGTGGTTGTCCTGGGAATTGTAGTTAATAACTTATTTCAGTCTAGTTCAGATTAATATTGCTCTTGTATAACTCCATTCCTTCTCTTTCCTTTATGCTATTTTGTCATGCAAATGATGTCTCTATATGTCTTTTAAGTTAGAAGAAAAAAGTTACAAAATTAAAAATTATACTGTCTTACATATTTACCTATTCAGTTACCTTCCCTGTGCTCTTTATTCTTCGGGTAGATTCAAGTTACTGTCTAGTGTCCTTTCATTTCACCCTTTAGTATTTCTTGTGTAGGAGGTCTTGTGGTAACCAGTTCTGTCAATTTTTGCTTATCTGTGAATGTCTTACTTTCATTTTAGTAAAGAATTCTTGGTTGACAGTATTATTTTTTCAGTTTGAATCTGTCTTCCTATTGCCTTTTGGCTTCCATGGTTTCTGATGAGACATTAACTATTAATTTTATGGAGGATCTCTATATGTGACAAGTCACTTATCTGTTGGCTTCTTTCAGGATTCTTGATTCTCTGGTTTTTGAGTTTATATTAGTTCCTCAAGCTTTTTGGATATTAGAGTAATATTTGTCATTAAATTTAGGGAAATTTTCAGTGATCATTTATTCAGCTATTTTTCTGCCCTTTCCCCTCTATTTCTGAGACTCCTGTTATATGTATGTTGGCATGTTTAATGGTGTCCCTCAGGTATCTTAGACTCCTTTTTTTCTTTCCTTTATTTTTCTTTTTGTTTTCAGAGTAGATAATCTCAATCTTCAGATGCACTGAATCTTTCTTCTGCCTGCTCATATCTGCTGCTAAAAACTTATAGTGAATTTTAAATTTTATTTACATTTTTTTGCTTTCCAACTCTAGTTCTGTTTCATTCTTTTACATGATTTCTTTCTGTTTCCTGTTTGTGAGACATCCGTCTCATTCTTTACTTTAGTTCTTTAGACAGATTTCCTTTAGTTCTTTGAACATGTTTAAAATAAGTGATTTGTGAATATTGGCTAGTAAGCCTAAAGTCTGTGTTTCCTCAAGACTTTTTGTTGACTGCTTTTTGTTTGTTTTCCCATGTGTATAAGCCATTCTTTCTCATATTTATGTCTTACCATTTTTTTGTTGAAAACTACATTTTAAATAATGTGGCACCTTTGATAATCAGATTCTCCCCTTCTCAGTGCTTGTTGTTGTTACTGTTTGTTATTTGTTTATTGAACTAATAAACAGATTTTTAAAAGTGAATTCTGTCAAATCTGTTTTCTTTATCATGGGTGGCCACTGAAGTTTCTCTTCAGTTAGCTTAGTGGTCTAATTTTGACAGAGGTGTCCTTAAATGCCTGAAATCTCCCAGTCTCAACATTCAGAACGGAATTTTATAACTTTGCCTTTCTCTTCACTTAGTGCTTGTACAAAGCCACTGGTTAGCCAGAGGTGAGTGCTTAGGACCTTCTCAGGCCTTTCCTGAGTCTGTGAACATCCCTATGCTTACATGTGACCATCTAGATGCTCAGGAATGTATTGCAGCTTTTTTTAGTGCCTGGTTTTTCTTTTTAAGCTCTTTGGTTAGCCTGTTATTTGTCTCAGCTCTTATCTACTGCCTTGGTCAGCTGCAATATGAAACAATTGCCTCAGATAGTTTTTTGACAAACATTCTTGGGGAAAAGTTTTGCTTTGTTTTATTTTTGCATCGGGTGAGCTCTGAGGCCAAATTAAGGTAACTTTAGGAGTGGGGTCTTCCAAGAAACCACCAAACATGTCAAATAATGACAGTCCTCTGGGAATGTAGTAGAGGTGATCTCATCATCTTCTGCGTTCCCCTTTCCCCCATATAGCTGCCAGGCTATTAGTTTTCAACAGGTTTGTGGACTGTTGAGTTTCAAAGCTACTATAGAGCTGCAGTGGCAGGATGGGAATAGGACAAAATAAAATGCTACAAAGTTTGCTGGTCTTAAAGATTTAACCATCTTCTTGAATCAGTTCTCCCCAGATTGCAGCAAGACTTTGGTTAATTTCTCATTTGGAAAATATTGACTCTTTTTTTGCCATTGTTCTTGTTGATTTAATGGCGGTGATGATTTTCAAATGCCCTTTTTTTTTTTTTTTTTTTTTTTTTTTTTTTGCCAGTCTTACTCTTGAGTTTCAAGAGTTCTATTTTAGAGTCTTGTTATGTAGTTTACAAACATTTTCTCCAACTCTGTCACTTGTTTTTTAATCCTCTTAACAGGATCTTTCACAGAGTAAATAAAAGATTTTTGCTTATTTTTTTCTTTTATGGATGATACTTTTGGTGATATTTCTAAGAATTCCTTTTCTAGGTCTAGATACTGATGATTTCTGTCTTCTACAGGAATAATAGATTACATTTAACATTTAAATCTATAATCCATTTTAAATTAATATTGGTATAGAGTGTGAGATTTAAGTTGGTATTCTTTTTTATTTTATTCTCTCTGTATATTCAGTTGCTCCAGCACCAGTTGTAGAAAAGACTTTTTCCCCCCATTAAACTGCTTTTACATTTTTGTGATAAAGTAAGCTAGCCATCCTCATGTAGGGGTTTGAGGAGATTATAGAAAATATAGATGAATTCTAGAGAGTTAATTCATTCTCTTATATAGGAGGCAGTTAGATCCAACATGAAAAACCAGTATAACCAAATTGTTTAGAAATCAGGTAGGGGGAGGAATGTTTAGAGAAGAGGTGGTGGGTAGTGCTAGTTTTCATACAAGCTTTGTTTGATTCTTAAAATATGCATTTGTGTAATTTTAATTAAAATAAAACCAATACTATAAGGTAATGCCAGTGCTTAGGGGAAATTTTAAAACCATAAATGTCTGTATTTTTAATTTTGAAATGTTTTTAATGTGGAAAAAATACTCAGAATAATGCATGGTAAGAAATATAAAACTTAAGAGTGCAGAAGTGTGTACCTGCTTAACTAACCCTAGAATTAAAACATTGGCAGTTCCTCCATTCTTTTCCCTTCCAGTCAGACCTCCGCCTCTGTCCTTGGGAGACAACCATCAAACCTTTTATGGTAGCCACATTTTTGTTTTATATTTTTGCTACTTTTTGAAATATACATTTTTTTCCTATATGAAATTTATATAAATGGATCTTGGCTTTTCCAGCATTGTTTGTGAGATTCATGTCTGTTTTTGCATGTAAGTATAGTTCATTCAATTTTATGGCTATGCAGGTATACCTCATTTTATTGCACTTCGCTTTGTTGAGCTTTGCAAATGGTGTTTTTTGTTTTGTTTTACAAATTTAAGGTTTGTGGCTACCCTGTATCTAGCAAGTCTATTGGTGCCATTTTTCCAACAGCATTTGCTGCCTTCATCTTTTTGTCACATTTTGGTAATTCTTGTGAAATTTCAAACTTTATTTCTGATGGTGATCTGTGATCAGTGATTGTTGATGCTATTATTGTAATTGTTTTGGTGTGCCACAAACCACAGCCATATGAGATGGCAAACAGTAAATGTTTTGTGTGTTCTGACTCCTCCATTGACTGGCTGTTTTCCTGTCTCTCTCCTTTAACTTGGGCCTCCCTATTCCCTGAGAGACAGTGTTGAAATTAAGCCAATTAATAACCCTATAATGGCTTCTAAGTTTTTAAGTGAAAGGAAGAGTTGTGCATCTCTCACATAAATCAGAAGCTAGAAATGATTAAGCTTGGTAAGGAATGCATGTCAAAGGCTGAGATAAGGCCAGAGGGTAAGCCTCTTGCACCAGTTAGTCGAGGTATGAGTGCAAAGGAAAAGTTCTTGTAGGAAATTATAAGTGAATACACTAGTGAACACGAGAATGATGAGAAAGTGAAACAGCCTAATTGCTGATGTGGAGAACACATCAGTGGTCTGGATAGATCAAACCAGGCACAACATTCCCTTAAGCCATAGCTTAATCCAGAGCAATAGGCCCTAACTCTCTTTAGTTCTGTGGAGGCTAAGAGAGGTGGGAAGGCTGCAGAAGAACTGTTTGAAGCTAGCAGTTTGGTTTACAAGGTTTAAGGAAAGAAACCTTTAGAACCTAAGAGGGCAAGATGAAACAGCAAGTGATGATGTAGAATCTGCAGCCAGTTCTTCAGAAGATTTCTAGCTCAGATAATTAACAAAGATGGCTACACTAAATGACAGATTTTCAAAGTAAACCAAGCAGCCTTATATTGGAAGAAGATGCCATATAGGACTATCATAGTTAGAGAGGAAAAGCCAGTGCTTAGCTTCAAAGTTTCAAAGTGCTGGCTGACTCTTCTTGGGGGGCTAATGCAGCTGATGACTTTAAGTTGAAGCCAGTGCTCATTTACTATTATAAAAATCTTAGGGCCCTTAAGAATTGTGCTAAATCTGCTCTGCCTGTGCTGTATAATAGAATAACAAAGCCTGGTTGATAGCGTATTTTTTTTATAACTGTTTCACTGACTATTTTAAGCCTACTCTTCAGACCTACTGCTTAGATAAAAAGATTCCCTTGTAAATATTATCTCTCACTGACAGTGCACTTCATTAAGAGCTCTGACAAAGGTGTACAGTGAGGTCAATGTTTTCATGCCTGCTAACCCAACATCAGTTCTGCAGCCCATGGATCAGGAAGTAAATTCAACTTTCAAGCCTTGTTGTTTTAAAAGTACATTTTGTAAGACTGTAGCTGCCATAGATAGTGACTCCTGATAGATGTGGACCAAGTAAATTGAAAACCTGGATTCAGGGCACCTGGGTGACTCAGTTAAGTGGTTGCCTTCGGTCAGTAGATATGGATCCTGAGTACCCTGAATGCTAAGGTTAGCATATAAAGAATTCAAAGCACCTTTTCTAACTATATTACAAATATTAAAAGAAAATAAATTCAGGGATACCTGGGTGGCTCCGTCAGTAAGTCAGTTAAGTAACTGCTCAGGTAATGATCCCAGAGTCCTGGGACTGAGTCCCACACCAGGCTCCCTGCTCAGCAGGGAGGCTGCTTCTCCCTCTCCCTCTGTTCTCCCCTCTTTTCATGCTCTCTTTCACACACTCTCTCAAATAAATAAAATCTTGAAAAAAGGAAACCTGGATTCACCATTCTCGATACCATTAAAAACATTGTTAATTCATGAGAAGTGATCAAAATAAAGACATAAATAGGAATTTGGAAGAAGTTGAATTCAACCTTATGGATGACTTGGAAGGTTCAGGACTTCAGTGGAGGCAGTAATTGCAGATGTGGTGGAATCAACGGGAGAACTAGAAATGGAACTTGAAGATGTGACTGAATGGCTGCAATTGCATGATAAAGCTTGAACTGATGAAGAGTTGCTTCATAGGATGAGTGAAGAAGAAAATGCTTTCTTCAGATGAAATCTGTTCCTGGTGATGATACTGTGAAGACTGTTGAAATGATAACAAAGGAAATACATATTACATACACACTTAGTTGATAAAGCAGCATCAGGGTTTGAGAGGATTTGGCTCTAATTTTGAAAGAAGTTCTACTCTGGGTAAAATGTTACCAAACAGCATCACATGCTACAGCGAAATAGTTCATGAAAGGAAAGAGTCAGTAGTTGTGGCCAACTTCATTGTTTTTTTTTTAAGAAATTGCCACAACCATTCTAATCTTCAGGAATCACCACCCTAATTAGTCAGCTGCCATCAAGATTGAGGCAAGACCCGCAAAAAGATTGACTCGATGATAATCTGGAAAATGGTTAGCATTTTTTAGCAATAAAATATTTTAAAATTAAGGTATATGCTTTTTAGAAGACATACTGCTATTGCACACTTAATGAACTATAGTATAGTGTAAACACACTTTTTATGTACTAGGAAACCAAAAAATTCACTTGACTTGCTTTTACGGTTTTGCTATAGTGTGGCAGTGTGGAACTGAACCCACGCTGTCTCTGAGGTGTGCCTGTATCGTAGGGGACATTATATGAATAGCCCACAATTCATTCTGTTAGTGATAGAAATTTGGATTGTTTCTACTGTTTGGGCTTTCATGAATAATCCTGCTGTGTATTTCTTGTACATGTCTCTAATGCACATATGCACACATTTATATTTAGTAAATTTTTTGGAGTTAAATAGCCTAGTTTTAGAGTGTATTTATGTTTAATTTCAGAGGATATTAAAAACTTCCTTCCCAAAGTGTTCTGTAACAATTTATAATCTCATCAACACTTTTGCACTTCATCTTCACCAACACCTTCACCAATATTTTGTATTGTTAATCTTTAATTTTAGCAATTTTAGTGGATGTGTAGTGTTTTTATTTCCCATTTCCCTGATTCCAAATGTGATTGTATCTTTTTATATATTTATTGACCAGGTTTTATAAATATTTTGTGTATATTTGAAAAGAATGTGTTTTGCAGTACAAAACGGGTACGGTATTTATATACGTGTCAAGTCAGTTTTGTTAAGCATGTTTAAAACTTCTACATTCTCACCAATTTAATTGCAGCATGTTGGCTCAATTAGAGATGTGTTAAAATTTTCTACTGTTATTATGGATTTATCTTTCTTGTGTTACTGCCCATTTTTGCAAATTTAGAATTGTTTCTGAAATGTTTTTGATGAGTTGAACATTTTATCATCATTATTTTTTGTTGTCTTTAGTAATTCTCTTTGCTTTGCAGTCTGCCTTAATTAATAACAATATAGCTACACGGGCCTTGTAGTTAGTGTTTAAGTGGTTCATTCCCACCCCCCCAACCTTTATTTTAAGTTTTTCTGTGCCTTTTTGTTTCAGAATTGTTTCATGTATCCACCATATCAGTTTTTCTTTCAATCTGATCTAACACTTCATCTTTTACTTACAGTATAAAGTTTGTTTAGATTTCTTGTGATTATTGATGTATTGGGGCATAAATGTGCAATCTAATGTGCTTTCTATTCTGTTATGTTCTTTTTCTTAACTTTCTTGCTGTCTTATTATTCTTTTCTCCCCCCATCTTTTTTTAAACTATTTTGTCTGTAGCCACAAACCTCACAAAGGCATTTTTATCTGAAAATAATCTTTTTTTAAATTTGCCTTAATTGGGGCGCCTGGGTGGCTCAGTGGGTTAAGCCGCTGCCTTCAGCTCAGGTCATGATCAGGGTCCTGGGATCGAGCCCCGCATCAGGCTCCTTGCTCAGCGGGAACCCTGCTTCTCTCTCTGCCTCTGCCTGCCTTTCTGCCTGCTTGTGATCTCTGTCTCTCTCTCTCTGTCAAATAAATAAATAAAACCTTTAAAAAAAATTCACCTTAATTTTGAAGGAAATTGTTACAGGATATAGAAGGTGTTGCTCTAGTATGTCCCATTTTTTTTCTGATGATGTAAACCATTACTTGTGTTGTCATTGTCATTTCCTATATGTAGCCATTTTCCCCTGGCTGCTCTTAAGGTTTTCCCTTCAGTCTTTTAACAGTCTAACTGTGATATGTGTGTAGAAATGGTTCTTGATATCTATCCTACTTGGGTTTGTTGAGATTCTTGGATCTATAAATTAATGTTTTCTATCATCTGAGATGTTTTTGGTTATTTCTTCAACAAACATTATTTTGAACCTTTTTTATTCTCTTCTGTTGCATCTTGTACATCAGTGTTGAGTTGGGTTATATTAATGTTGGACTGCCTGATACTGTCCTCTTGGCCTCTGAGACTGGTAATTTTTTCTTCATTCATTTTATTCTGTTCTTTGGACAGTAATTTATTGCCATATTTCAAGCTCACTGATTATTTTTCTGCCTCTAATCACCCTCTTCTGTTAATATTTTAATTGTAGTTATTTTACCTTTCAACTTTTTCTTTATGGTTTTTATCAATCTTTGAATCTATTTTCTTTTTTTGCTTTTTTTTTTTTTTTTAAAGACCTTATTCATTTTTCAGAGAGAGAGAGCACAAGCAGGGGGAGCAGCAGGCAGAACATGTAGAGGGAGTAGCTGGCTCCCCACTGAGCAGGGAACCCAATACAGGACTTGATCCCTGGACCCTGGGATCATCACCTGAGCTGAAGGCAGTTGCTTAACTGACTGAGCCACTCAGGCATCCCTGAATTTATTTTCTTTTAATATTTGTAATATAGTTAGAAAAGCTGCTTTGAATTCCTTATATGTTAACCTTAACATTCAGGATACTCAGGATAAGTATCTATTGACTCCCCCTTTTTTCCCAAGTATGGATCACAGTTTACTGTTTCTTTGTGTATGATATAATTTTGCTCAATAACTGGACATTATGAATATGTTTTAGTGACTCTGCTTTCTTTTAATGTTCTTCTGGGAATTGGGTGAAATTTATAGTCTGATTTTGACGCTTGCCCTGTGATTTTCTTGCTCCTAGAGATGCCACTAATTTCCATGTGTTCTCTTGGTCTTGAGTTCTGTTCTCTGGCACTTCAGCCTTATAAGGCTTCAGCTTCCTGTTGCCCAAATTATGCACACTTGAGAAATTCATGCTGTTGAAAAAGCATCAATAGTATGGCTCTATTTTTCAAGTGTAAATATACTGACCTCTGCTAACTCTTTCCCCTTGACCCCTTCAGTTGTTCTTTGTGCATACATAACATACATCAGTCATCCAGTCATTTGGGCAAAATTTATACTGAGAATTTTTGTTTGCTTCTCTGGTTCTTACTGCCATATTCTTTCACTTAAATTTCCATTTAAATTTTCAGCTGCCTTTCTAGGCTTAAGTTCTGAGCCCTATGGTAATATCTTTTTCCAGAGATGATTTTTGTTTGCACCATACAAACAAAGTAATGTCAACCATTACTTGTATTATATGAGATCTCCAGCAGTCTGGGATTACTTTAATTAAATTTTAGGGATTGAGTTTATTTTTTCACCTAAATATCTTTAGGTAGGGCTGCAGTACTTGCAAGGGCTTGTTTCTTTCTTGCTCACTAGAGTTTAGTCCTTTGGGGTCTCAGCTCAAATAGTGGGCAGCAGTTAGCATGGTTCCCACCTTTTCTGAACCTTGCATTCCCCTTTTGGTTCCCTAACTCTGTAACGATGTTAGAAATAACCATCAGTTTCTCAGCTACCTCATCTGGATTGGCAAAACAAACTTTCAAGGCAAAAGTATCCTTGGGTGCTGGGTTGTTGTTTTTTTTTTTTTTAAGATTTTATTTATTAGAGAGAGAGTGAGCATGGGAGTGGGTGGGTGGGAGAGGGGAGAAGCAGACTCCCTATTGAGCAGGGAGCCCAAAGGGAGTCTCATTCCCAGGACCCCAGGATTGTGACCTGAGCTGAAGGCAGCCACTTAACCAACTGAGCCACCTAGGCACGCCAGGGTGCTGAGTTTTTATCAATAGGTTTCCATCTTCGATCCTGGCCTGGTCATTCTTTACTGTTGTGTCAGCTTTTCGGTGCCTTTGGTGACTGTTTTTAATATTTTGTTCAGTTTCTCTAGTAGGTTTCAGTAGAAGGATTGATAAATATTTGAATATTCTGCTATTAACTGCAGTTATTTCAGACATGTTTGGATTGATAGGTGCGTATCATTGTGATAATGTTTATATCTCATGGCTTGGGTTTTTTCTTTGGTGGCTTCATTCCTAATTATGTTAGGAGGTGGCAGAGATAGCTACTGGCTGCTCTGACATGCATAATTCTCCTAGCTCTTATTTCCACTGAAGAGTATACCTTTCCTAGTACTTGTAGACATCTTGAGAAGGAGTTTTAATTTCCTACTCTGGCCTATATTCTCATCCATGAAAAAATTACTGTGGCTACTTGAGGAATACTCATCAGTGTAGGTGTCAATTGTTCATTCCTCAGTTCAGGGCTGTGTGATGGGTACCATTTTAACAGTTGAGTAAAAGTGTTTTATTAATGGGCAGTCAGGGTGCTATTAACATAAATAGGAAAAGGAATGTTAGGTGAGATAACAGATTGCTCTGTAATAGTTTTCATAGATTTTTGGAGTATCCTGAAAATTTTCATTATATGATTGAATCTGGTAAAGCTGTCTAAGAACAGAATTTCATAAAAAAAAATAGTAGTTGACTGGTAACATTACTTGTAAAAAACGATTTTGCTCAGTTTATATGTCTCTTGAGATTAACAAACTGACAAAATGTTTGTAGAGTCACTGCTAATAAAATAGTAAAGTAGACATTTATGTCTTTTTTTCCCTTTTAAAAATTAAGATCTAGGCCAATTATTAATCTAAACTTAATCTTCTAGAGATAGAGATAATTTAATCTGCTATTTTAGGATAAAGTATCAGTTAGCTATTACTGTGTAAGAAACTACTCTAAAACTTGGTGGTTTAAAACAATGTGTTTATTATTAAAACAAGTCTGTGAGTCAGCTGGGAAGTATTTCTGGTCTTGGCTGGGCTCATTTATGGATCTGCAGTTAGCAGCAGTTCAGGAACTGCTGCTCTTGGCTGGGTTCTCTAGGCTGGCCTGTGGTGGGACATTTGGGCTGTCTTGTTTCCTGCAGCAGATTAGATGGGGCTTTTTCTTACGGTGGTAACAGGATTCTAAGAGCAGAAGCCTGCAAGGTCTCTTGAGGTCTAACTCAGAATTGGTAAACTGACATGCATATATTCTATTGGTCTTCTTTAAAAGGAAGCCTAGAGTTAAAGGGTGGGGGGAACCATTCTGCCTCTTGATGGGCGAAACTGCAAAGCCTCATTGCCAAATGTATGGATAATGGAGTAGTATAGAATTGAGGCTATTTTTGCAGACAGATTTTTTGATTCATGCTGTAAAGCTCATTTCTGTGCTCTTGGTTGAGCACTATTATATTTCAGTAGGAATGGTGTCTGAGTATAGAAGACAGGTATAAATTAAATGCATCACTCTGTTTGGAGGTCCATATGACTCTAGTTATCTTGTTTTGTAGGATATATCTGATGATATTTTGGAAGCATTGCTCATGCATTGAATTACCAATTGCAGAGTAATTGTAGTACCAGTGATAGGTGTTGAAAGATGAGTGATTTTTGCATCTGTTCTCTTTGGGTTATAAATGATGGTATTCTTTTTGTGCTCATTATTATTACTCTAACTTCTTTGAGATTTCATTGTTTCCCCAAGTTTATTAATATTTACATATTGTGATCTTAAATGGATTTGTTGAAGTGTATTTGACATATAATAAATCTTAAATTTTACGTGTATAATATGAATAGATTTGGTATCTATATACACCTATGAAACCATCACCACAATCAAGATAATAAACGTATCCTTTACCCTCAAAACTTTCCTTGTGCCCCTTTCTAGTTCTTTCATACTTACTGCCTTTCCCCTTATTCAGTATATAATCTTTTTGTCTACATTTTTTTTTACTCATCATAGTTATTTTCAGGTTCATCCACATTGCATGTATCATTAGTTCACTCTTTTTCCATTATAAAGCTATAATGCAAGGGTTCACATGTTCATGGATGTTTTTTCCTTCAGCTTTTGGCTATTACAAATAAAGAACATTTGTATGTAAGTTTTTATGTGAACATATGCTTTCATTTCTTTGGGTGAATATGTAGGAGAGTGGAATGACTGATCATATATGCAGTAAGTGTATACTTGACATTTTTTTTTTAATGTCAAAACTACTTTTTACAAAGTAGTTGTACCATTTATCTTCCTGTATGAGTGTATGAGTATTTCAGTTCCTTCACACATTTATCAGCATTTGGTATGGTTGGTCTTGTTAATTTGAGCCATTGTTATAGTTGTGTAGTGATAATTCATTATGGCTTAAGTTTGTACTTTTCTAATGAAAAGCGGTAGTATATTTTCATATACTTAACATTCGTATATCTTTGATGAAAGATTTCACCAAAAGATTTGTGGCTTCAAATCTTCTGCCCATTTTTTGATTGGCTTGTTTTGTTTTAATTGAGGTTTTAAAAATGGATTTATTGAGAAATAATTGACATGTAGTGAAGTACAAAGTGGACAGTATAAGTTTTGAGGTATGTATAGTATACAGTTGGGAAGCTATCACCACACAAACAAGACACTGAATATATTTATCACTCCTGAAAGTTTCCTCATGCCTTTTTGTGATTCTTCCCTTCTGAGCCACATTTCCCCTTTTGGGTCTGTCTTTCAAAAGCATTTAGTCTAGGGTTACTCTAGTCAGTGCTACCTGAATTAAGAGGTTTTTCCACTCTGTCTGAAGGAAGCAGGTCTTATTTTTGGCTTTGTGTGAGACTAGGGCAGTGATTCTTGTCATCCTTTTGAGTGTCTCTTTCCTTGGCCTCGGGCTTGTTTTAATAATATGGGTGTTCTCGCTCTGTGCAGATGTCTTCTCTAGTACTCTGCCCTGCAGTCCCTAGCTGTCTTAGCTTTGGACTTCCAGTTAAGTCTCCTCAACTCAGAAACCACCAGATTCAAGCCTGGGTATCCTGTCTCGGGTGAGGGTCTGTAGTAAGTTGGGGTCATTGGAGGGTGTATTTACCTTATCTATTTCCCTTCTCTTGGGGTTCACCCTCTGTATTTGCCTATCTAATATCTGAAAACTGTCATTTCATATATAGGTCTGGTTTTTTAGGGTTTTCAGATGGAGGGCAAACTCAGTCCCTGTTAATCCATGTTGGCCCTTATATGTATTTTTTTTTCTTGGTACTTATTTTTTAAATGGTATTAAAAAAAAGATTGTTTACCATCTTAACCATTTTAGTGTACAGTTCAGTAGTGTTAAGGATATTCACATGTTGTGCACCAGATCTCTAGAAATTCCTATTTTGCAAAATTGAAACTCTGTACCCATTAAACTCTAATTTTATCACCCCCTTACTTCCAACCCTTGATTAGCAACCTTTTTACTTTTTTCTGTGATTTCGACTACTATAAATACTCAATATGAGTGGAATCATACCGTGTTTGCCCTTTGTGGTTGGCTTATTTTACTTAGTGTCATGTTCTCGAGGTTTATCCTTAATGTGACTTGTGATTGGATTATTTTTAAAGGCTGCACAGTATTCCATTCCAGTGCTTCATGTATATACCACATTTTCCTTACCTGTTCCTCTGTCTGTGAACTTTCGCTTGCTTCTCCCACTTGACTGTTGTGAATAATGCTAGTGAGCATGGGTATGTAAATCTGTCTTTGAGATCCTACTTAGAATTCTTTTGGATATATACCCAGAATTGGGATTTCTCAATCATAGGCCAATTCTATTTTTAATTTTTTTGAAGATGTATTTATTCTTTTGAGAGAGAGAGAGTGTATGCATGCAAGCAAACGGAAAGGAAGAGGGGAAGCCGACTCCCTGCTAAGCAGAGAGCCTCACCTGGGGCTTGATCTCACCACCCTGAGATTGTGACTTAAGCTGAAACCAAGAGTTGGACACAACCAGACGAGCCACCCAGACACCCCTGTAAATGAGATTTTCATAATTTTGTTGTCCAGTTTGGTCATTATTAGTGTATAGAAATGCAACTTATCTTCACATGCTGATATTCTGAAATTTTGCTGAAATCATTTATTAGAGTAAATTTTTAAGACTCTTTAATATCTTCTACCTAAAAGGTCATGTTGTTAGCAGATAATTTTACTTTTTCCTTTCCAGTTTTGAGATCATTTGCTTCTTTTTTCCTATCTGTTTGCCCTGACTAGTACTTCAGTACCATGTTGAATAGAAGTAGCAAGAGTAGGTAGGTACTCTTGATCTCAGGGTTGTGAGTTAGGGCCCCAAATTGGGTGTAGAGATTATTTAAAAACAAAATCTTTTTTTTTTTTTTTTTAAGATTTTATTTATTTATTTATTTAACAGACAGATCACAAGCAGGCAGAGAGGCAGACAGGGGGTTGGTGGGGCGGGGTGGGGGGGAAGTCTCCCTGCTGAGCAGAGAACCAGATGTGGGGCTCAATCCCACGGCCCTGAGATCATGACCTGAGCCGAAGGCAGAGGCTTAAACCAGCAACCCAGGCGCCCCATAAAAAAAAAAAAAAAAAAAAAAAAAAAAGAATAGGCACCCTTCCTTCTTAATCTTAGAGGAAAATAAAATCTTTACGTCTTTCACTATTGAGTGTGATGCTAGCTGTGAGCCTTTCACTTATGGCATTTATTATGTTGAGGGTAGTTTTCTTCTATTCCTAGTTGAGTGTTTCTGTCATGAAAAGGTATTGGGTTTTGACAGATGCTTTCTCTGCACCATTTAAGATGATCATGTGGTTTCTGTCCCTCATTCTGTTAATACGGTGTATTCCGTTGATTTTCATTTGTTGAACCATTCTTGCATTCCAGGAATAAATCCACCTTAGTCAATGTGTAGAATTCTTTTCATGTGTTAATTTTGGTTTTTAGTATTTTATTGAGGATTTTTGCTCAGTATTCATCCAGGGATATCAATCTGTTGTTTTCTCATTGTGTCCCACACTCACCTAAACAGTATTTTAATTACACTTTTTAGGTATGGGTTTAAAAAGTACTTCCTATCAAGCTTCATTATAAATTCCCCATTAAAATATATAGTATTTACAGTGACTTGGTTTGGCTCTCTGGGGAACAAAGTGTTTTTTTTCTCAGACTTTGAAATATTACAGAGAAAAATAAAAAAGAACTAAAGTCAAAGGTTACTGTCTTTGTGTGGTGTTTAACATTTAAAGCATTTTAAAGTATAGGTAAGTGGCATTAAGTGCATTCACACTGTTGTGCAAACGTGTATATCCTTGTATTAGTCTACTAGAGTAGACTCATTCCTGCACTGTGTTCTCAGGTACATGAGTGATAATTCCTTTCCCACTTGCTATTGTTTTGTAAGGGGTGCCTGGGTGGCTCAGTTGGTTGGGCAACTGCCTTCGGCTCAGGTCATGATCCCAGAGTCCTTGGGATCCCACTGACTTGGTGGCTTGAGCAACAAATTTATTTTCTCACAGTTCTGGAGGCTACAAGTCCAAAATTAAGGTGTTAGGTTTATTTGAGGCTTCTCTCTTCTCAAGATGGCTATTTTCTTTCTGTGTCCTTACATGGCATTTCCTCTGTGCATGCATTTCCTTGGTGCATGTGTCTTTTTCTTCCTGTAAGGACGCCAATTCTATTGGATTAGGGCCCCATCCTTATGTCCTTATTTAACCTCAGTTAACCTTTTTGAAGGCCCTTTCTGCAAATGCAGTTACATTGGGAACTAGGGTTTCAACATATGAATAATCAGTTCATAACACCTTTTATGTAGTGCTTCTGGTTTATTTCCTAGAAAACCTACCATCATCAGCATAGTCGTTTCTTACTGTTGTTCTAACAAATTATCACAATGTAGGTTGCTTTAAACAACAAACTTACTGTCTGTCAATTCTAAAAGCCAGAAGTCTGAAATTGGTTTCACTGGGCAGAAATCAAGGTGTCAGCGGTGTTATTCTTTCCAGAAATTCTAGGGGAGGCTCTATCCCTTGCCTCTCTCAATTTCTGGTGGCTACTCACATTCCTGACTATGAGTTCAATCTTCAAGGCCAATATTTTCAAATCTCTCTCTTCTCTGTCCTTGCAGTCTCTGTGTATAGTGAAATTTCCTCATCTCCCTCTTTATAAGAATACATGTGATTGAAGTTAGGGCCCACTCAGATGATCCAGGATAATCCCTCCATCTCAAAATTTTTAATTTAATCACATCTGTAAAGACTTTTCTTTTGGGGGGAAGGGTCATATAAGGTAATATGCACAGATTCTGGGGATTCGAATGTGGATTCTCTTGCAGGGCCATTTTTTTTTTCATCCCATTACACTCAGCAATTCATAGTAGACTTTTAGTGTTCTTACTGTGATTTATAGCTTAGCTTGTAATAGGTCACAGTATCCAGTTATGGGTAGGTAAAGATTGGGGGCAGTGGGTGGCCGAGAGAATATTCTCGCCTCTTCTAGACATTATGAGGAAAACTCCAGGTCTGTGGTTCTAAGTGGTCTGTGGTCCTGGAAATAACATCACCTTAGGACTTTACTAGAAATGCAAATCACTGGGCTCTAATTTAGAATTACTGAATCAGGAACTTTGAGGGTGGAGGCTAGCAGTCTGTGTAACAGGCCCTCTGGGTGATGCTAATATATGCTAAAGTTTGAGAAACAGTTTGTTAGACTGTTGACATTATTAGTGTTAAGACCATATTCACCTCCTTTTCTAGCTCTTTTCTGCTTCAGTCTAATACTTCAACGAGTCTAGGATTTATAGTCCACAAAGTTTGTTTTCTGTAGGGATGCAAACATTTAGTACTGTAATCTTGGTATTGATGATCAGTGAAATTAATTAATACACTCAATAAAAGTTTGCACTGGGCTGATTTTTTATCAGTTGTGTTTTTACTTAGATAAAGTTATTTCATAAAGAAATATTATTGGATTCAGAAGTGTTGTGAATTTTTTTTCTAATCTTTAAGTGGGCCTACACTGTTGTACTTTTACTATGTGCCACCCAGTGAAATGATGAAATAAGATGAATGAATTCTTATCCTCCATGTGTCCATACTGTAGTTCAGAAAACGTCTAAGTGAACAGCTGATACAGAGTTATCACCAGTTTCTGTATCAATTGAGAAACAACGTAACTGTGAAGAAATTGAAAAGGGATCTTTCAAGGTGACTAAACTAATTATTGCAAAACTAGTAAAAAAGGTTTTAGCAAAATTAAAGAGAGACAGAAAGTAGAATAGTTCACTATGTGAAGCAGTGAGAAAGCTGAGAAGGCAAGGGGGCTGTTCTGGAATTTGAAGGAGTTTAGTATTAGAAACCTGCAGTGAATGGGAAAGTAAAGATTGGAGATAATTGATAAGAATGAGATCATTGGTGAGTACTGTTGAAGGACTTGAATCATAGATTTGATACCCTCAGGATAGCCATTGGAAAATTATACCTTACATGATTCTGGGAAGAATAAATTTGAGATGATAGTCTGGAAATAGAATAGTTATAGGAATCTAGGCGAGAATGGCAGTAGGTATGGTAGTGCCATTTTTTTGTGAATAAGAATGCAAAAGAACAAGTTAGTTTCAGGTTGGGGAAGATGTGTAGAGTACAGGATGAGACATACTGAGTTTTCAGAATTTGTGGAATATGATAAAATTAAGGGTAGATTTTTCAAGTCAGTTTTCAGTGGAATGTTGGGATAGCTGTTATACTAGATTGTGAATTAAATTGAAGAAGCAGGAGAGTATCAGTATGTACTATCCTCTAGAATAATGGTCCTTGGCATTTAGTATTTAATCACTGTTAGCTGTTATTGTATTTATTGTTAGTATATACTTTTATGCCATCTCATACTTTTTTGTTCTTCAGCTTTTTGGTGTACTTTTTAGTATATATGTAATAGTATTAGATAAGCATCTATATAGAAGTGTGTGTTTTATTAACAAATACTGATTTTTATTGCTTTACAATTAAAATTAATGAAAATAAGTTATTGTAAATTTTTTAAAAGAAAACTAGAAAGTTTGTCATTTGAATAGATTATTGTTCATAAAAAAGTGGTATTGAGCAAGTTTCCTGAAAGTATAATATGATCATGTTTTAGTTTAACAACTTTTTTGGACACGTTATGTCAAAATAACTTGTTTTGTGATTTTTAATTTCAAAGAGTAAGTGTATCATAGATGTACTTATTCATACCTGACACAAAAATTAAATGATGGTCTTTACATGTATTCTTTCAGGTTTGAGTTAATTTCGAATGAGATTGTTTTTGCAACGAGATGTTAATAAGACAAAATCTAGGTAAGTAGAAGACTACTTTGTTAAATGTTATATATCAAAGTGGGAATAATAGAAAAAGTTATGTTTTAAAACTCTGCCTTCAAGTTCAGATTTAATGAGTTTTTCAATAAAATTTTGAAATACAAAGAATTGACTTTAAGGTACTTGCTCGAGTTGATTTGATGGGAGTAACAATAGAATCATCAAATTGTGCTCTTAGTTTTCCTTCCTTTATGTTGAATTTAACTTAAGTATGTGACTATTAAACATGTGAGAAAATTGAGTTGGTGTTTGGGTTAGCTATTCAGAAAACAGTTCAGTAAGAGATTTGCTGCATGCTTCAATGTTCTCAGTGGATTATAGTGCTCGAGTAGTTTTTGCTTTTGTGAATTTTACTTATTTTGATTAATGAAGTACTTCCATAAATTGATTAAATTTGCCAAATTGTGACTTCTTTATATTAATATAATGTTCAGAATATAAATGATTGTTTCAAAGAGTATCTGTGTTGGTCATTGAATTGGTCAAAGTCATTGAATGAATTTTCTAATTTAGCATTCTGATTTGCATTCTTTTTTTAAGGCTGTTGACTTTCAGGAAATTGAATTGTGATCATGTACTTTTTTAGTCTGATATGTGAAAGACTGTTTTTTGGGGTGTGTGTGTGTCTTTGTGTCTTTGTGTCTTTTAGGTTTTATTTATTTATTTGAGAGAGAGAGAATGAGACAGAGTGTGAGAGGGGAGAGGTCAGTGGGAGAAGCAAACTTCCCCACCAAGCAGGGAGCCTGATGTAGGACCTGATCCTGGGACTCTAGGTTCATGACCTGAGCCGAAGGCAGTTACTTAACCAACTGAGCCACCCAGGTGCTCTGAAAGAATGCTTTTTAATAATAGAAACTGTTCAGATGTTAAAAAGACTTAACAGTCTTCTGGCAAATGAACATGGTTTCAGGATATAAATAGATTAAAAGGAATACTTAAATTGTAGTTAACTTGGTCTTTCTCTAATCTAACCAGATGTTTAAGCTGTTGGAAACTTGATGATCTCAAAGTTAAAAAAAGGAAAATTAAAAATCTAAAATGAGAAGTGCTGTAGTTAAGTGATATGGAGTTAAACAGTGTGTTCTTAGTAAGTGGTTTAGGCATAATTTGAAGGAGAGTTTCTGTTTTATTGCTCTTATATAATAGTAATTGTAGTGATTGTGCTGTATGTTGTGTTAACTGCTTCTCATGCCTTGTTAATCTTTATAGTACTTTTGTAAGGTAGGTACTCCTGTGTAGAAAATTTTTACTTATTTGGTTTATAGT
The DNA here is from genome assembly GCF_964662115.1 of Mustela nivalis. Lineage (NCBI taxonomy): Eukaryota > Metazoa > Chordata > Mammalia > Carnivora > Mustelidae > Mustela > Mustela nivalis. Next base: position 74,852,000 of record NC_139029.1, on the reverse strand, counting down.
GAGCTAGTTCTTTTCTTTAGGAAGAGTGCATTATCTCCACAGCATCTATTATAAGGAACACTTGCCTATATATCTTCTTGTAGGGAAAAAGAAGCTAGACTTTTGTACTTAAGGTCTTATAGGGATTTTGTTTGTTAATTGAATATACAGTGTGTTAGAACCTTTATTCTGATTTCTTATGTCAGGTATCACTTAAGGGATGATACTGGATTAACATATTCTGACCCTATTCTACCACAATTATGCATTTTTTGAATAGAACTTAATGCAAATGTATAACTTACATTTTTATATAAATTAAGTTGTAATTTGTGTATGGTAAAATTTAAAGTATAGAGCTGAATGAGGTTTTTACATATGTAAAACATACATATATGTTCACACATGTAACTACCATAGAGATATGAAGACATGGAACATTTTCATTGCTCAGAAAGTTCCTCATACTCTTCCCTTTCCAGTCCAATAGCCTTCTCCTCCTGAGGTAAAATTTCTGAATTTTATCAGCATAGCTTAGTTTTGCCTGTTCTTGAATTTTATGTATAAGAAATATATAATATGCATTAGTTAATATGTGGCTTTTTTCAATCAACATACATCTTGTTGTATGAATATCAGTAGTTCATTATTTTTTATTACTGAGTAATATTCCATTGTATGACCATGCTACAAATTTTTTATGTATTCTCTCTGTAATTTTGTTTATTGGATTCTTCAATTCTCTGACCTCACTTTCCAGCATTCTACACTATTTTCCTTCCTCTAATTGTCCTCTTTACTGTTCCCGTATCACCTGCACAATAAAATGTAAGCTCCATGACTTGGTATACAATGGTCTCACTGCAGCTATTCCAGAATGCCTAGAATTATCTGAATAAACTAAGTCTGATGTTTCTTATGTTTAGTTTTAGTCCTAATTATATGTTGTCACTCTTCCCTAGCCTCTCACCTCCCCCAACCATCATTGTCCTTCCTCCTGCTCATCAGCTTATCTCCTGAAATATCTCCTGAAATCTTATCCTTTGGGCCAGACCTGGCCATACTGCAGTAGAGTGTTTTCTTTACTGGACTGTGAGCCCCTTGAAGGTAGACACCATCAATGTTGTACTTACCTTAGTAGTACAATGCCAGAGTACTGTGTGTACTTAGTGAATTTTGTAAAACATGGAACAATGAGCATAATTCTCTCTCAGTCATCTAGGGATTCAGAATTCTGGCTGGAAAGGGATGAGGACATTGGCACAGTTGCTGTTGGGCTGTAGGAAGGAGTCAATGGGGACAATACAGAAGCAGCATTGTAGGTATTTTGGAAAGCCCTAAAATATCTCCAAAGTCTTCTTTCAATCCAGTTTTAAAAAATGGCGAGTAATGTTCTTAGTTGAGACCTTAAGGAAAACTGTGTTGATTTGATTACTCTTTTCAAATGAAGGCATTAACCCATGTCATAGAAATTGGAGTGCTTGCTTCTAACAGTATTCTTTTTGTGAGTTTGTGCTAGTTATTTCTTTAAAGATTTTAAAGGATGTATTAGATTAATACAAGTAGAAGGCTAGGAAGACTGGTCACATCTATAAAGAAAACTTCTCATTTTCCTAAAGGTAAAAAAGAAATTGGGAGTAGAGAAGGAAATTGAATCATAGTCTGGAATTGTGATAACATTTATTTTTATAGCTCAGGAAGTCTGCTGTTTGATATAATTTAAAAAATTTGTTTTATCATTATAGGTCTGTAATATATAAATAATATGCTTACTTAAGAAACTTTTAAAATATTATAAAGTACTTTACACTAGTTTTTTTCTTGAAATTAGGCTTGTTGGGTTGGCCATTGTAGTCACCTTGGGGATTTTTATGCCTTCTAGCAAGTCCAGAGCAAGGAGAGGTTCTTCCCCACTGGGATCAATTTATTGCTTTTCCTCTCTACAGCTTCTGCCATAAAGGTTGAATACAGAGTTGGACATTGACCCCATCTCTTGCTGTTTCTTCAGATCCCTACAAGGATTTTCTTAGACATAGATTCTTATCAAATGTTAGAACTTCAGTTATTTGTTTTATTTCATCATTGATGTGAAGTATGTTTAGTTTTCTTGTTGATAAAATTTGAGTATTCAGAGAAATATAACCTTCAGGTTGTTTGACTTACGTGTATTTGAAAGATTTTAGGCTAGTTTCTCTTCACAGATAGGTATACCTCAGTTTCAGACTCTTCGTCTTCATTCTGTGCTTCAATATTTTATATGGTCAGCCACTGCTTTTTCCATTTTACAGAGTCCCTGAATCCAAGGATTCGAAATTCTTTATATTTACTTACCTTATATTAGCTAATTTCCTTCATTTTCAAATTAAGTTCTCCGTGCTTCACGGTCTTTAATAGCAATGTAGTTATGTGCGGACCTTTGTTGCAATGTAAATAAGACTTAAAAAAAAATTTGTCCTTCATTCTAGATGAGATTGCACAGTGCACATTTGACCTTTTTCAAATATATTGCCAGGTAACATTTAGTATTTTTGAAATTTTATTTTATTAAAGGTTTTTTATTTATTCATCTGACAGAGATCACAACTAGGTAGAGGCAGGCAGAGAGAGAGGAAGGGAAGCAGGTTCCCTGCTGAGCAGAGAGCCCAACTCAGGGCTCGATCCCAGGACCCTGAGATAATGACCTGAGCCGAATGCAGAGGCTTTAACCTACTGAGCCATCCAGGCGCTCTGAAATTTTATTTTTTTTTAATGGAAGTCACATACACTTATTTAAGTATGAGCAAATAGTGTATAGATGTTGAGAATAAGTAAACTCTCTCACCCAGCACTATGTTCCCGTAAATTATCAGAAATAGTTGATATGTATTCTGCATCTTTCTCTTTCCATTTGCCAGTATGTCTTGGACATTTTTCCATATATGGATTGCATTTAATATAATTGTTTCCTTGTTGATAGAGATACTTTGGTAAATCTAAAGGTTTTTTGCTTGTATATGCAGTGCTGCAATAAATACTCTTCACTGCATTATTGGAATTGTGTGAGAATGTAAGATAATTTGTAGCAGTGGATTGCTGGGTCGGTATATATGTACACTTTAATTTCTGATACTGCAAAATTGCAATGAGATTATATCACTTAATATTTCACCTAGCAGGGGCGCCTGGGTGGTTCAGTCATTGGGCGTCTGCCTTCGGCTCAGGTCATGATCCCAGGATCCTGGGATCGAGTCCCGCATCGGGCTCTCCGCTCGGCAGGAAGCCTGCGTCTCCCTCTTCCACTCTCCCTGCTTGTGTTCCTCTCTCACTGTGTCTGTCAAATAAATAAAATCTAAAAAAAAAATTCTGTTATCAGTGAGAATATCTTTCTCCACACCCCACCAAGTATTATTAACTCATGTTTTAATCCATGCCAGTCTGATTGAGAAGTGGTATTAATTGGTGCATTTTTTTAAGAAGGATTTTACATTTCCAAGTCTTTTGAGAAAGCAAAATTAATGCAGTGCAAATCAGAACATCCAATTAATAAGTATAACAACAAGCCAAAGTAGTTTTGTTAATGGATTAACCCATTTATTATGGGCTAGCAGTGTTTCAAATGGTGGAACTTCTACTGGTCTTTCAACTCCTTCAGTCTTCTCATGGTGCACTTCACTGTGACAGCAGGAGTGATGTTGTAATGGTTGGTCCAGGCACCACTGGCTGCTCTTTTCATGTAGGAACCACAACACCAGATCCTGACGTCTTGTCTTTTCCTCTTGGTTTTGCCACAGAGGGAGCAGGTGTATTTGGCACACTGACCTGTTTCACTCCTCACCATTTTCCTGAGTGAGGGACCATAATGGGTCCCGTATTTACCTAAGATTTTGACCTTCTTAGTACATTTAACTATACTGTTGCAAACTTGAGAGAGCTCTCATTGTGTTTTACATTTACATTTCCCTAATGACTGTTGATGCTCAACATCTTTTGAAGTGATTATGTGCATTTTTATCTTAGGTGAAATGTCTGTTCATGTCTTTTGCTCATTGTCTAGTTGGATTGTTTATTATTTTTTACTGTTGTTTTGAGAATTATGTATTCTAGCTACTCGTCCTTTGTTAGATAGGGTTTTTCTAAGTACTTTCTCCCATTCCAGTCTGTAATTTGTGTTTTTGTCTTCTTAACAGCATCTTTAAAGTTCTCAATTTTCATGAGGTTCAGTTTATCACATATTTTGGTTTTTTTGGAGGTAGCATTTTTTTTTTTAAAGATTTTATTTATTTACTTGACAGGCAGAGATCACAAGTAGGCAGAGGGGCAGGCAGAGAGAGAGAGGAGGAAGCAGGCTCCCTGCTGAGCAGAGAGCCCGATGTGGGACTCGATCCCAGGACCCTGGGACCATTACCTGAGCCGAAGGCAGAGGCTTAAACCTCTGAGCCACCCAGGTGCCCCTGGAGGTAGCATTGTGATTTTAATTTCAGATTCTGTATATTCATTGTTAGTATATGGAAATACAGTTGATTTTTTCCAAGATAGAACCTAAAATATATTATTAATTTTACAGTAAAAAATTGAGTGACTTTTTGATTTGCAGTATTGTGCAAATCTAACTAGTTCCATTATATTTCATCATACCCAAGGAAACCCATTAAGCAGTCAGTCCTCATTCCTCCTCCCCAACCCCCCAGTCCCTGGAAATCACTAATCTGCTTTTTATCTCTATGACTTTACCTGTCCTGAATATTTCATATAAAGGGAATTATACAGCATGTAACACTTGTGTCTAGCTTCTTTCACTTAGCCATAATATTGGTTCTTTTGGAGTGTTTTATTTGTTTTTAAATATTTTATTTATTTGAGAGCATGTGAGCAAGCATGAGCAGGCTAAGGGGCAGAGGGAGAGGGAGAAGATTATTTCTTAATGAGTGGAGAGCCTGACATGGAGGACCCTGAGGTCATGACCTCAGTGGAAGTTAGATGCTTACTTAACCAACTGAGCTACCCAGGAGCCTCAAAAATAAATTTTTTTAATTTTAATTTTTTTTTAAGATTTTAATTTATTTATTTGACACACAGAGAGATTATAAGTAGTCAGAGAGGCAGGCAGAGAGAGAGGGAGAAGCAGGTTCCCTGCCGAGCAGAGAGCCCCATGCAGGGCTTGATCTCAGGACCCTGAGATCATGACCTGAGCCAAAGGCAGAGGCTTAACCCACTAAGCCACCCAGGGGCCCCTGATTTTAATTTTTTAAGTAAGCTCTACTCCAACATGGGGCTCAGATTCACAACCCTGAGATCAAGAGCCGCACACTCTGTTTACTGAGCCAGCCAGATGCAGCATAACCATTTTCGAGGTTCATCCATGTTTCGAGGTATATCCATGTTTTAGCATTTTTTTCTGTGGTTTTCAGTACGCAAGTCTTTCATTTCCTTGGTTAAGTTTATTCCTAAGCTTTTCATTCTTTTTGATGCTTTTGTAAATGAGATTGTTAATTTTTTTAGGTGCTTCGTTCTTTTCCTTTTTTTTTTTTTTTCTTATTTTAAAGATTGATTTACTTGTTTTAGAGAGAGTGCATGCATGAGTGGTGGGAGGAGAGGCAGAAGGAGAGAATCTTCAGATGGCTTGCTGAGCTGGGAGCCCTTCCCAGGGCTCCCATCTCAGGACCCTTGAGATCATGACCTGAGCCAATACCAAGAGTCGGACACTTAACCGACTGAGCCACTCAAGCACCCTGGTACTTCTTTCTATGCCTGAATAATATTTTATTGTATGGCTATGCTATAGATTCTCTACCTTTCATCTTTGGATAGACATTTAGGTTGCTTACACCTTTACTCTATTTTGAATAGTGCTGTTGTGTGCCTCTTAATCATTTTGTAAGTGTGTAGTTCAGTAGTATTACATATATTCACACTGTTATGAAACAGATATCCAGAACTTTTTCATCTTGCAAATCTGAGACTCTGTACCCATTAAACAGCAAATTCCCTTTTAACCCCTTTCCCCAGCCGTTGGTGATCACATTCTACTTTCTGTTTTCATGAATTTTACTACTTTAGATAACTCATATAGGTGGAATCCTACAATGTTAGTCTTTTGGGGACTGACTTGTTCATTCTGTGTAATGTTCTTGAGGTTCATCCATTGGGTAGCATGTGACAGGATTTTTCCCACTGTTTCAGTGTGTCATATACCACATTTCCTTTATTGATTCATCCATCAGCAGATGTTGGAAGCATCAGCTCTTGGCTATTGTGAATAGTGCTGTTATGAACATGGGTGTGCACATATTCTTCAAGATTCGTTAAATTTTTTTCAAATATATACCTCAAAGTGTTATTGCTGGATCATATGATAGTTCCATTTCTAAGTTTTCCAGGAATGTCCATACTGTTTTTTCACTACTTTACAGTCCCACCAAGAATGCACACACCTTAACCAACATCCTAATGGATGTGTAGTGATACCTCATGGTTTCAATTTGTATTTCTCTGATAATTAATGATGTTGGGCATTTTTTCATGTTTCTTGGCCATTTTTAGATCATATTTAGAGAACCATCTATTCAACTCAAATTTTATTTGGGTTATTTGGGGGGGTGGTTTTTTGTAAGAATTTTTAAATATTTTCTAGACATTAAATACTTATATCTACAGTTTGGTAATATTTTCTCCCATGCTGTAGATCACCTGCCTATTGACTCAGTTGATTGTGTGCTTTGATACAGATAAGTTTTTAAGTTTGATGTACTTCCATTTGTCTACTTCTGTTTTGTTGTCTCTGCTTTCTGTATCCAAGAACTTATTGTCAAGTTGGATGATGTCACAAAACTTTTTCCTCTGTGTTTTCTTCTGGCAGTTTTATAGTTTTAGGTCTTATGTTTAGGTCTTTGATTCATTGTGAGTTAAGTTTTATTTATGGTATAAACTTCAACCTTTTGTATGTGTTTATCCAGTTTTCCCAGCACCATTTGTTGAAGAGTCTGTCCATTTTTCATTGAATGGTCTCTCCTTGGCAGAGATCATTTGACTGTTTTGTGAGTGTATTTCCAGGGTCTGTCTTCTGTTCCTTTGATCTGTTTGTCTCTATGCCATTACCAGAGTGTTTGATTACTGTAGCATTGTAAATTTATTTTTAAATTAATAAATAAGAGACATGCAACTTTGTTGTTCTTTTTCAAAATTGCTTTCCCTTGAGATCTCTTGACTTTTTTTTTTTTTAAGAGTTTATTTATTTATTTGACAAGGAGAGAGACAGAGAGAGGGAACATAAGCAAGGGGAACCAGAATGGGAGAGGGAGAAGCAGGCTCCCCACTGAGCAGGGCAGCCTATGAGGGGCTCCACCCCAGGACCCCGGGATCATGACCTGAGCTGAAGGCAGATGCTTTTAAAGACTGAGCCACCCAGGTGCCCCGGGAGCTCTTAATATTTGAATTTTAGGGTTAATTTACCTACTTCTGCAAAAAAAGGAAAAAAGCCAGTGGGAATTTGATAGTGATTATGTTGAATCTGTTGATTGCTTTGGATAATATGGACATCTTAATATTAAGTCTCCCAATACTTGAACACTGAATATTTTTCCAGTTGTGTTTTTTTTTTTTTTAACATTTTTCAGCATTTTTTTCTGTGTTTTTCAGTATGTAAGTCTTTCATTTCCTTGGTTAAGTTTATTCCTAAGTTTTTTATTCTTTTTGATGCTTTTGTAAATAAGATTGTTAATTTTTTTAGGCTGCTTATTGTTAATGTATAGACACAACTGATTTTTGTGTGTTAATTTTATATCCTACATTGGTGAATTTGTTTATTAGTTATAACAGGTTTTTTTGGTGTTTTTTTGTTTTGTTTTGTTTTTTTGTTTTCTACACAAGGTCATGTTGTCTATGAAAAGAGATAATTTTTTTTTTCTAATTTGAATTTTTTTTTCCTTGCCTGACTGCTCTCACTAGGACTTCCTGTACTGTATGTTTGATAGGAGTAGCAAGAGCAGATGGTCTTGTCTTATTCTTTGTGTTAGAGGAAAAGCTTCCAGTATTTCACCACTGAGTATGATTTTAGCTCTTGTGTTTTTTTGTAAGTGGACTTCATTATGTTGAGGTAAATTTCTTCTATTCTAGTTTATTGAGAGTTTTGTTTATCATGAAATGGCATCATATTTTGTTAAATGTTTTTTCTGCATCAATTGAGACGATTTATGTTGTATTTGTTCATTCTGTTAATGTGTGGTATATTATACTGATTGGCTTTCATATGTTGTCATCCTTGCATTCCAGTGAAAAATCCCACTTACTCATGGTGTAATAATTTTTTCAGTGTGCTTTTGAAATCAGTTTGCTTTTAGGTTGTTCAGAACTTTTTGGTATCAATATTCGTCAAAGATACTGGTCTATAGTTTTTTTGTCTTTGTCTGACTTTGGTTAGACCAGGGTAATGCTGGCCCCTTGAATGAGCTTGGAAATGTTTCCTCCTCTTCAATTTTTTTGGGAGAGTTTCAAGAGAATTGGTGTTAATTCTTTAAATATTTGGTAGGACTCTCCAGTGAAGCAATTGGGTCTTGGACTTTCCTTTTTGGGAGAATGGGATTTGATTACTGCTTCAGTTTCCTTATTAGTTATAGGTCTGTTCATATTTTTTTATTGCTTCATGGTTCAGTCTTTGTAGGTTGCATGTTCCTAGAAATTTATTCATTTCTTGTTATCCAATTTTTTGGTGTACAGTTGTTCATAGTATTTTTTTGTAATTCTCTTTACTTCCATGACATTGTTTATAACGTCCCCTTTTATTTCTGATTTAATTGAATCCTCTTTTTTCTTAATTCCTGACAGAGGGCTTATTGATTTTGTTGATCTTTTCATAAAGCCAACCTTTGTTTCATTGTTTTTTTTCCTATTATTTTTGTGTTCTCTATGCCATTTATCACTGCTCTAATCTTTACTATTTTCTTCTTCTAGCTTTGGGTTAATGCTTTCCTTTTCTAATTTCTAGAATTGTAAAATTAGGTTATTGATTTAAGATCTTTTTTCTTTTTTAATCTAAGTATTTACAACTGTATAATTATCTGTTAGCATTGCTTTCATTGTGTCCCTCAAGTTTTGGTTTGTTGTGTTTTCATTTTCATCTGTATCAAGGTTATTTTCTTTCTTTCTTTCTTTCTTTCTTTCTTTCTTTCTTTCTTTCTTTCTTTTTTTTTTAAAGATTATATTTATTTATTTGACAGAAATCACAAGTAGATGGAGAGGCAGGCAGAGAGAGAGAGAGGGAAGCAGGCTCCCTGCTGAGCAGAGAGCCCGATGTGGGACTCGATCCCAGGACCCTGAAATTATGACATGAGCTGAAGGCAGCGGCTTAACCCACTGAGCCACCCAGGCGCCCCTCTTTCTTTTTTTTTTTTTTTAAAGATTTTTATTTATGTATTTGACAGAAATCACTAGTAGGCAGAGAGGTGGGGGAAGGGGACAGAGAGGAGGGTGGAAAGCAGTCTTCCTGCTGAGCAGAGAGCCCAATTCTGGTCTCCATCCCAGGAACCTGGGATCATGAACTCCATCCCAGGAACCTGGGATCATGACCTGAGACGAAGGCAGAGGCTTTAACCCACTGAGTCATTCAGGCGCCCCATGTCTCAAGGTATTTTCTAATTTTCCTTTTTTTCTTTGTTTTGACCCTTTGGCTGTTTAAGAATGTTAAATTTTCACAGATTTGTGGATTTCCGGTTTTCTTGGTGTTGATTTCTAATTTCATTCCTTTGTGGTCAGAAAAGGTATTTGTATCATTTCAATCTTGAATTTTTATGACTTATTTTGTGGCCTAATGTGGTCTGTCCTAAAAAATGTTCCGTGCGTACTTTGAAAAGAAAGTATATTCTGCTGTTTTGGGGTAGATGATTCTGTATATGTTTGTTAGGTTCACTTGGTCTGTAGTGTTAATCAAGTTCTCTATTTCCTTATTCAAAATCTGTGGTTCTATCCCTTACTGGTTTTGGGGGTTTGTTAATTGATCTTTGTGTTATGCATCATTTTGACTTTCTTCTTATTTCCTTTTATGTATATTTTTTAGTTATTGTGTTTACCTTGGTAATTACAGTTAACATTTTAAGATTACAGTAGTAATCTAGTTTAAATTAATACCAGCTTTGTGTCTGTAGTGTAAAGACTTATCTATACAGCTCCATCCCTCTTCTGTTTTGGTGTTACTGTCCCAAGTTACTTTACACAGTAGTACTGGCTTTTAGGTTTGCCTATGTAATTGTCTTTACTGTTGTTCTTTACTTCTTTTTATAGCTTTGAGTTACCGTATAGTGTGTTCTGTAGCCTGAAGGATTCACTTTAACATTTCTTGAGGGGCAGGTCTTCTAGTGGTTAACTCTCTTCAGCTTCTGTTTTGCTGAGACTATCTTAATTCCCCCCTTTTTTTGAAGGATAATTTTGGTGGGTATTGAATTTTGGGTTAAAAAGTTTTTTCTTTTAGCACTTCCTTATGTTGATGCTTTCTTTGTAGCCTCCCTGGTATTTGAGGAGAAATTAGCTTTTTGTCTTCTTAGGACTCTTCTTGTATGTGACTAATTGCTTCTCTCCTTCTGCTTTTATTATTCATCCTTTGTGTTTGTATTTGTGTTACTATGATTTAGTCTGGATCTATTTTGAGTTTTCCTACTTGGAGTTTGTTGAGTTTGTTGGCTATTTAGTTTCATGTCTTTTTTCAAATTTTGGATATTTATCATCATTTTTTAAAATATTCTTTCACCTCTTTCTCCTTTGTGTCTCATTATAAATAGGTTGGTAAACTTCATGGTGTCTGCAGGTCTCTTAGGCTCTGTGCGTTTTTATCTCTTTATTCACATTCTCTATATTGAGTCATTATTCATGTCATTTTGTGTTTTTTTTTTTTTTAAGATTTTATTTTTTTATTTGACAGAGATCACAAGTGGGCACAGAGGCAGGTAGAGAGAGGAGGAAGCAGGCTCCCTGCTGAGCAGAGAGCTGGATGCGGGGCTCGATCCCAGGACCCTGGGATCATGATCTGAGCCGAAGGCAGAGGCTTTAACCCACTGAGCCACCCAGGCACCCCTATTCATGTCGTTTTCAAGTGGCTTTCCTAACACAGTCATACTTGCCACAGGTAAATAGGAACATTTAATCTGTAGGTTGGAAATTACTTTAAATGTAAATGGTATAAATATATCCATCAAAAGAAAGAAAATGACAGAATGGATAAAAGATGTACAGCCATACTTATATGTAGCTTACAAGAAATTTACTTCAAATTCAGTGACATAAATTGGCTGAAAAAGATATAAAAGACTATACCATGCAACCATTAACCTAAAAAAGAAGCAAGAATGGTTACATTAAATTATGATAAAGTAGACTTCAGAACAAAGAAAATTACCAGGGACCACGAGGAGATTAAGTAATGATAAAAGCATCAGTCTACCAGGAAGACATAATGACTCTGAATGTGTATGTACCAAATAATAGAGCCATAATCTATACTAAACACACACACACACACACACACACACACACACCAAAAAAACCTGATAAAGCTGAAAAAGGAAGAGATGAATCCGCAATTGTAATTGAAGACTTCAATATTCTCCTCTTAACAGCTGATATAACTATTAGGCATAAAATCATCAAGACTGTAAAAAATCTGAACACAGTAAAGCAACAGAATCTAAATGACCTATATAGAACATCCCACCTAGCAGCATGGGATGCATATTATATTCAAGTGCCCGTGAAATACTCATGAAGTTAGACAACATCTTCAACAGTAAAACAAACCTGACAGATTTAAAAGAATTGTTTTATATATAGTATATTCTCTGACCATAGTGGAATCAAATTAGAGATCAATAACAGAAATATCTCTCTTGACTGAAAATTAACACAATTCTAAATAATCCATTGCTTAAAAATTCTCAAAATTAAAAGAATGAAAAGGAAAATACAACGTGTCGAAATATGTGAAATACAGCTAAAGCAGTGCTGAGGAATTTATAGTATTAAATGTTACATTTGGAAAGAGAAAATGTTCATGTGGTAGAAAATGAAAAGTAAAACAAACCCAGGGCAAGCAGAAAAAGAAAGTAATAAATTTAAGAGTAGAAATAAATGAAATTAAAAGAAAAATCACTGAAACAAAAAGCTACTATTTGAAAAGTCAATACAATTGATGAATTTCTAGCAGGACTGACAAAAAGAAAGTGGATAAAAATTACCAACTTAATCATGTAATGGGGTATCACTGTAGACCATTATAGACAGTAAAGGATAATAAGAGTTTACTGTAAACAACTTAAAGGTAAAATTTAACAATTTGGATGAAATGGCCTAGTATCTTAAAACACAACCAACCACAACTCACTTAATAACCCAGTAGCTGTTAAGAACATTGAATTTAGAATTGCGAAACTCCCCAAAAAAGAAATCTGTAGGCCAAGACAGTAAGTTTCATGAACACCTTTTCCAGTATTCAAGTTTCAGTGGAAAATTCCAAGCTGGAGAATTACTGTAAACAATTTTAAGAAGAATTAACAGCAATTCTATCTTATCCTTTCCAGAAAATGGAAGAGGGAACACTTTCCATTTTATTTTATGAAACTAATATTACACTGATATCAAAACTAGTAGAGACAGTACAAAAACAAGAAAACTACAGATTAATGTCTCTGATGAAACTAGATGCAAAAAATTCTCAACAAAATATTGGCAAATTGAGCAAAACAATGTATAAAAACAATTACATACTAAAAATAGGTAGGATTTATCCCAGGTATGTGAATGGATTCAACATTTGAAAGTAAGTCCAGTTTCATCCTTTTGCATGTTTATTGGGTTTCTCAACATCATTTGTTGAGAAGACTAGCTAAGCCTTTTAAATGTTGTTGGCATCCTTGTCAAGAATCATTTGACCTTATATATGAGAGTATATTTCTGGGCTTTCTATTATAGTCCATTCATCAGTATGTTTGTCTTTATGCCACTACCACACTGTTTTGATTACTATAGCTTTGTGGTAATTTTTAAAATCAGAAAACATGAGACCTGTAACTTTGTTTTTCATTTTCAAGATTGTTTTGGCTATTTAGGGTCCCTTGAAATTCCCTGTAAGTTTTAGAATGAAATTTCCTATGTCTGAAGAAATGCTACTGATATAGTCATAAGGTTTGCATTAAATCTACTTTGAGGGCGCCTGGGTGGCTCAGTGGGTTAAGCCGCTGCCTTCGGCTCAGGTCATGATCTCAGGGTCCTGGGATCGAGTCCCGCATCGGGCTCTCTGCTCAGCAGGGAGCCCGCTTCCTCCTCTCTCTCTCTCTGCCTGCCTCTCTGCCTACTTGTAATCTCTCTCTGTCAAATAAATAAATAAAATCTTTAAAAAAAAAAATCTACTTTGAATACTATTAATATTTTAATGTTACTAAGTCTCCTAATTCATGAACACTGGATGTCCTTTCATTTATTTTTATCATCTTTAATTTCTTTATTAAGAAATTTTTTTTGAAATGTTTTCAGTACACAAGTCTTTAGCCTCTTAGGTTAAGTTTATTCCTAAATTTTTTTTAATTTATTAATTTTTAAATAAGCTCCCCACCCAGTGTGGAGCCCAAGGCGGGGCTCGGACTCATGACCCTGAGATTGAGACCCGAGTTAATCAAGAGTTGGACACTTAACTGTGCCACTGAGAAACCCCGATACTATATATTTTTTTATGCTTTTGGAAATGGTATCGTTTTCTTAATGTTTTTTCAGGATGGCCATTGTCTTTTTATGGAAATGTAGTTGACCTTTGCATGTTGATTTTTTCCCCTCTATTGTTATTTTAAAATTTTTTTAGTTTTATTGAGATATAATTCACATATATCACTATATAAGTTTAAGGTGTGCAACATAATAGATTGACTGTCATATCCAGTTGACCCTTGAATGATATGGGGGTTAGGGGTGTTGATGCCCTATAGTAGAAAATCCATGTATATAACTTTTGACTCTCCAGCAACTTAAATACTATTAGGCAACTGTTGATCAGAAGACTTAACCAAAAACATGAAGAGTTAAAACATACTTTGTGTGTTAGATTCTCTTCTTAAAATAAGCTAGAGAAAAAATGTTATTAGGAAATTTGTAAGGAAGAGAAAATAAACTTATAGTACTGTACTCTGAAATACTGCTTAAAACTGGACCTACACAGTCCACACCTGTGTTGTTCAGGGGTTTAGCTGCATTGTGAAACGATTACTGCCATGAGTTAGCATCCATCATCACATAGATAAAATAGAAAAAGCAAAAAAAGAGAAAAAGAATTTTTTGTGTGTGATTAGAGCTCTTAGGAATTACATTCTTAACAACTCTCCAGTATATCCTATGGCAGTGTTAAGCGTAATCATCATGTTGTACAGTACTTCTCTGGTACTTACTTGTCTTGTAACTGGAGGTTGTATGTTTTGGTCACCTTTCTCCAATTTCCCCCTCCTACTATCACCCCACCTCTGGTAACCATAAATCTGATCTCTTTGTGAATTTTTTTTTTCCTTTTAGATTCCATAAATTGTTTAAGTCATACATTATTTGTCTTTCTCTGATTTATTTCACTTAGCATAATGCCTTTTTTTTTTTTAAGATTTTATTTTTTTTATTTATTTGACAGAGACACAGCGAGAGAGGGAACACAAGCAGGGGAGTAGGAGAGGGAGAGCAGGCTTCCCATCAAGCAGGAAGCCCAACAGGGCTCCATCCCACAACGCTGGGTTCCTGACCTGAGCCAAAGACAAACGCTTAGCTTAATGACTGCATAGCAGTCATTAATGACTTAGCATAATGCCTTTAAGGTCCATCTAGATTGTTTTAAGTGTCAAGGTTTCCTCATTAAAAAAAATGATACAATGACAAATGTTGTAAAGATTTATATTACTCTTATATTCTAATTAGTAGAAATATTAAATAAGTTTTTCTCTTTTGTGCACACACAGATGGCTAGAGGGAGGCAGTTATTCCAGAAACAGGCAACGTGTCTGGATAAAACAAAGTTAATAAAGAAGAAAGTTTGCTTTGTTGATTCTCATAATTGATTACAGGCTTTATTATTCACTTATTGTTAGCCTGCTTTGTCTTTGTCTGTTTATTTAGGTATTCAAGCACCTTCTAGTTGCTGAAAACACGGTATACACAACAAAAACATGGTTCCTGTTCTGTTAGAACTTAGGTTCGTTGGGAGAAATATGTTAATCAAAAATGTTATAAATTAAATATTTTAAAGACATTAGAGCTCTGAAAGGAACACTTCTTTTCTTCAAAAGCCTATGACAAAGGAACTTGACAGAGTGCTTGAGGAAGTGACAGAGTATTACATTTAGAACCGTGATCTGAAGGAAGCTTAGGAGTTAACTGTTTATGTGGTGGAAGGCTGGGGAGAGGAGAGCAGAGGATTCCAGATCAGAGGAACTGCATGTGCAGGGACCCTGTGATGAGAAGGGACACACTGGGGTATTTGAGAGAGGGCCAGAGTGGTTGAATCCCTGAAAACTGTGAGACCAAATGGAAAGGTAGACAGGACCCAGTAAAGCCTTTTCAGCTGTGATAAAGACTTGGGACTATGTCCTGTGAGAGAGGAAAATGTTGGGTTCCATAGAGAAGTAGTGAGTTTGAAAAGGTCACTCTGCCTCTAGATGTGAAGAACTGATTAGGAAGGAGCCAATAGATCCAGTTAGGAAGCAGATGCATTATTTTGTTTAAAGATTTTATTTATTTGACAGAGAGATAGCACAAGTAGGTAGAGTGGCAGGCAGAGGGAGAGGGAGAAGCAGGCTCTCTGCTGAGCAAGGAGCCTGATGTGGCTGATGTGTGATCCCAGGATCCTGAGATCATGACCTGAGCCAAAGGCAGCTGCTTAACAGACTGGGCCACCCAAGCATGCCGGGAAGCATTAATATTTTTTAAATTCTTTATGCTTGTGACACTACACAAATACAATAGTCACATTAGGTACTGTTTTAGATGTCAGGGGTACATCAATGAACAAATCATTAGTCTTTGCCCTCATGCTTACTTTGTAGTGGGGGAGAAAAAAACAGGTAATCAAAAAACTGTATAATCTGCTGTTATTAGTAAGTACTTTGAAGAAAAAGAAAACCAGAGAGAGAAGAAGAAGAAAACCAGGATGAAGAGTGACTAAGGGTGCTTTTTATTTAGGATGATCTAAGAACAGATCTTTGGAACTAAAGGAACTGATCTATGCATATACTTGGGAGAAGAACTATGATGCCAGTTGCAAGTCCAGATTGTTACCTTGTTACCTGTATCTCAGACCCATCGGCTATCAATCAGGGGTTTCCATGACCCCCTCCATGGGTTGATTAATTTGCTACAGCAGCTCACAGAACTCAGGGAACCAGTTTACTTACTACATTTCCAGTTTATTATAAAAGGATATAACTCAGGAACAGACAGAACAGACAGAAGAGAGTCATAGGCCAAGATATGTGGGAAGAAGTGTGGAGCTTCCATTGTCTTTTCTATATTGTCTTTTCTAGACTCACCACTTTCTCAGCACATCCCTGTTTGCCAACCCAGAAACTCTCCAAGCCCCATCCTTTAGGGCTTATAAGATGGCTTCATTATATTTGCAGGATTGATTAAATCACTAGCAGAAGTCAGTTGACCCAGCCTCTAACCCATCTCCCCTCCAGAGTTCCGGTGGGTAAGCCACATAGTTAGCACGGTACCCTCTGGCTAGCAGTCCCCAACCTTAGGTGATTTCCAAAAGCCATCTCACTAATGTAACAAAAGACATCTTTGTAACTCTCTACTCTTGGGAAATTCCTAAGGGTTTTATGAGCACTGTGCCAGAAACAGGGAGAAAGACCTTATATGTCTCTTATAAATCACAATATCACAAGTATTCATCATTTAATAATTTTTATAAAAGATTTGTTTATTTTAGAGGGAGAGAGTCTCAAGCAGACTCCATGATGAGCTTGGAGCCCATGACACTGAGATCATCACCTGAGCTGAAACCAAGAGTTGGATGTTCAACTAACTATGACCACCCAGGTGCCCCTCATTTAATAATTTCTAAGAGCTATTTTGTCTTTTATTTATTTATTTTTAAGGACTTTGAGAGAGAGAGAGAGGGAGGGAGAGAGCACAAGGGGGCGGTGGGCAGAGGGAGAGGCAGACTCTCCACCTGACAGGGAGCCAGGCACGGGTTTTGATCCTAGGACCTTGAGATCATGACCTTAGCTAAAATAAAGGCAGATGTCCAACTGACTGAGCCACTCAGGCACCCCATATATTTTTTTAAAGAATTTATTCATGTATTTGACAGCAAAAGAGCATGTGTGTGCACAAGCAGAGGGAATGGCAGGCAGAGGGAGAGGGAGAAGCAGGCTTCCCCATTGAGCAGAGAGCCCAGTGATGCGGGACTCAATCCCAGGACCCTGGAATCATGACCTGAGCTGAAGGCAGATGCTTAACTGATTGAGCCACTCAGGTGCCCCTATTAAGTCTTTTTAAGTAAGAAAACACAGTCATCAAAAATACAAATGATTAGTGCTATTGCTTCAAATTGTACCACCTCCCCCAACCATGAATTCACCTCCACTGCCTCCAGGTAGGACCTGAAGTAGGTACCTCAGAGTAAACCTTATTTGGAGATAGGGATTTACAGATGTTATCAAGTTAAAGGTAGGTCATTAAGGAGGATGGGGCAAACCCACTTATAATTAACTGATGTCCTTATGAATAAAAGGATATTTGGACACAGAGACATGCTCATGGAGGGAAAACAGTTTGAAGAGACATGGGAAGATGATCAATAAACCAAGGAGAGGCCTGGAACAGATCCTTTACAACTCTTTAAACTTAATGGGGGTAATAGTGTTATAAAACCTTCAGGTTAAGAGGTGCCTGGGTGGCTAGCTGGTTAAGCCTCTGAGTCTTGGTTTCAGCTCATACCAGGTCTTGGGGTCATGGGATCGATCCCTAGGTCAGAGTCTATGCTCAGTGGAGAGTCTGCTTGGAATTCTCTCCCTCTGTCCCTCCCCCCTCAAATAAATAAAATTTTAAAAACACCCTTCAGGTCTCTTACTGTGTGTGTTTTAACTACCTTCTAAAGCAATTTAAGTCTTTTAAGAAAATCTGGAATTAAAAGACAAGCAACAAAAGGTAAACGCTCCAGCATTATATTCATAGTTGTTTCCTTTCTAAGAAAAATTTAAATTTGAAACTATAGGTTCTTTAGGGTGGTACAAATGTTTTCCAAGAAGATTGACCTTTTTTGTTTTTTAAACTTTTGTACCAAATATTTTGCAAACTTATCTACTTAAAATTTATTGTCAGATTGATTTTTTTTATTCCATTCTGATTCTGTTTTTCAGTGTAATTTTTTCTGTTGCTTCAGAGCGGTATGTTAACAAAAAAATTTGCCACCACTTGGTGGCACTACTTGGCTTAAAAATGAATCGAATTGTCTGCTGTTAACTGCTGTTCTACATAAATGATTAAATTCAGAAGGGATCAATTTGATATTAAGCAACTTAATATTATAAATATTTGACTCTTATTTTGTAAACAAAATAATAATTGGTATTGTAAACTTGAGTTATATTAAATGCCATATGGAATATAAAAATAAAACTAAGGCTTAGTTTGGTAGGAAGGGAAGCATTCCAATTTTTGAGAGACATATCTTTTTAGTTAGGCGTCATTTATATTCTGCCTTAATCTTCTTTGTCTCTAAGTATAAGAAAAATATTTTTAATATTAGAAACAAACATCTTCAATTTTTATGTTAAAATTTTTCAAGATGTGTATTTTATATAAAGCTAAGAAATTAGATTTTTCTTTTTAGGTGATCAAACCAAATTAAACATAGGAAAATAGAATATATAAATGTGTTTAATTATGTTTTTCTGCAGCATACTGAAAACTCTGACGGTCCTTTTTAAGATATTTTATTTGTTTTATTTAAATAGAGAAAGGATCCAGAAATGTGGAAAGTTACTACGCCCCAGACATGACTTTTACTCCTAAATAGTTGATGCCTAATATCATAATAGCTAAAGCAGTTGTAATTAAGGTATTCTAGGTTACATATACAGCATATCAAAGATCGTGATCTGTGTCTTTTTAAGATTCAAATGTAATACATACCAGAAAGTGCACAATGTGTAAGTGTACAGCTCGGTGAATCACCACAAAGTAAACACTCCATGACTACCACCGATCAAGAAATAGAGTATTATCAGCAACCGAGAAACTCCCTGTTTCCTTTCCCAATCACTCTTTCTTTCTCATTTCCTTGGAGCAACCACTGGCCTGACTTCAAAGAATATATTTTTTTTTGTACTTTTGTACTTTTATATAAATAGAATTACATAGTAGTAGTATTTTGTCTCTGCTTATTTTGTTTAACATTATGTTTGGGAGGCTCATAGAGATTTACAGAACTAGTCATAGCTCATTTGTATTTTATCACTGTCTTTTTACTTTTGGATTGAATAATACTGTCATAACATTCGTGTACGTGTTGGGGTACATGTACAATATTTATGTTGATTAGATACCAGGAGTGGAATGGCTGGGTCGTTGGTGTATTTGGGTTCAAATTTAGAAGAAAATGCAAGAATTGTTTCAGTATGGTTGTACCTATCCCATCAATAGAATATAAGGGTTCATGTTACTCTGTATTTTCACCAGCGCTTGATATTAATAGCCTCTTTAATTGTAGCCCTTCTGGAAAAAGTATTTCCCTAATTCGAAATAAGATTGTACTTTTTCATAAATATTCTGGCTGTTCATAATATCCTCTTTTGCAAATAAGTCTCTTTCTCCCCACCTTTTATTAATTATTATTATTGAATTTTCTGTAGTCCTAATTTATAGGAGTTATATACTGTATGGATATGAGCCCCTTTTTCCCTTTTGGTGCTTATGTCATTTTGTTTTCAGGAGTTTTTATATGTGCTAGATAAAAGACCTTTGTTGAGTTACATTTGTTAGAAAAATGGCTTGATTTTTACAGTACTATTATTATTTTTTTTAAGTTTTTTTTTTAAAGATTTTATTTATTTATTTGATAGAGAGTGAGAGAGAGAATGACAGGGGTGAAGGTCAGAGGGAGAAGCAGACTCCTCATGGAGCTGGGAGCCCGATGCCGGACTTCATCCTGGGGTTCCGGGATCATGACCTGAGCTGAAGGCAGTTGCTTAACTGACTGAGCCACCCAGGTGTCCCAACTATTATTATTTTTGATGAAAGGAAGGTCATAATTTTAATGTAGTTCAGTTTATCATTATTTTTCCTTTATAGTCAGTGCTTCTTGTGTCCTGTTTAAGAAGTCTTTCCCTGCTCCAAAGAGAGGAATATCTCTTATGTTGTCTTCTAGAACAATGGTTCTTAACTAGAGGCAATTCTCCCTTCACTCACCCAACACTTTCCATCCCTGTGCAGAAAATTTGGTAATGTTCAGAGACATTTTTAGTTTTCACAGCTAGGTGAGTGGAGTCCTGTCTTTTAGTGAGTTGGCTAGGGATGCTTGCTAAACATCCTACAGTGCACAGAATGCTAAACATCCTATAATGCGCAAAACATTTACCTAGCCCAGAGTGTCACTAGTGCTGAGGTTGTAAGACACTGTCCTAGAAACTGTATTATTCTGCTTTTTACTTTCTTCCTAGAATTGACTGTTGTATATTATTTTGTGTATTGTGTATTTGTTTAGATTTACTTTCTACCTAGAACTGATTGTGTATACACTTGACCCTTGAACAACATGGGGTTTGGGGCACGGACCCATCCATAGTCGAAAATCAATATGTAACTTTTGACTCCCCAAAAACTTAGCTACTAATAGCCTACTGTTGATTGGAAGCCTTACTGATAACCTGAACAGTCAATTAACACATATTTTGTATGTTATATGTATTGTATACTGTATTCTTACAATAAAGTAAGCTAGAGAAAAAATGTTAATAAGAAGATCATAAGGGGCACCTGGATGGCTCATTTATTAAGCATCTGCCTTCGGCTCAGGTTGTGATCCCAGGATCCTGGGATCAAGCCCCACATTGGGCTCCGTGAGAGGCCTGCTTCTTCCTCTCCCACTCCCCTTGCTTGTGTTATCTCTCTCACTGTGTCTCTCTCTGTCAAATAAATAAAATCTTTTAAAAAGTCATAAGAAAAATACATGTATAGTACTGTACTGTTTCACTGAAAAAAAATCCGTGTGTAAGTGGATCTGAGTAGTTCAAACCCATGTTGTTCAAGGATCAGCTGTGTTAATGTATAGTGTAGAGGTCATTTTTTCTTTTTCTTTTTTCTTTATTTCCTTAGGGATATGTATTGTATGAAGCACCATTTACTGAAAAGATTGTTTCCCCACTGCTCGACAGGATCGCCTTTGCATAAATCAAGTGACATACACGGGTCTGCTTTTGGGCTGGGTTTTTTTTTTTTTTTTAAGATTTTATTTATTTATTTGACAGAGAGAAATCACAAGTAGATGGAGAGGCAGGCAGAGAGAGAGAGAGGGAAGCAGGCTCCCTGCCGAGCAGAGAGCCCGACGCGGGACTCGATCCCAGGACCCTGAGATCATGACCTGAGCCGAAGGCAGCGGCTTAACCCACTGGTGCCACCCAGGCGCCCCTGGGCTGGGTTTTTATTCCCCATTGGTTTACTTTATCTACCCTTACACCAAAACCATGCTGTTTTAATTTACATGGCATTATAGCAAGTCTTTATAGTCAATAAGGCAAATCTTTCTACCTTGTTCCTCTTGATTCTTTGCACTTCCATGTAAATTTTTATAGTCACATTGTCAGTTTTACAAAAATTAAATTTATTCATTAATTTGAGATAGAGTTGACATCTTTATGATATTGTCTTCCAATCCATGAATGTAATCCAATCTTTTATTTATTTAGATGAGGAATCTCAAATTCTGTGTTCTCAAGACTGATTTAAATTCTTAAAAAGAACTTTATTTGGTTATATCAATGTTTCTCATCCTTGGCATAGATGCCGTTTTGGGTCAGATAATTTAATTGTTTATGGGAAAAGTTTCCCATTAAATGTTAACATAAATAACATAATTTTGTGAAGAATATACTTTCCAAAACAAAAAAAAACTCTTACTCTTAGTAGTAAGAGTAGCATTCTTGTACATTTTTGCAAATCTCTTTCAATATCTAGCTTAGTAGAAAACAGCTGCATTCTTACACCTGCTTCTACTTTAATCTGTTGGAATATCATGAGTCAAGTAGACTGTGAACAACACCATTGTAGTTTTGAGAGAATGGGAGTGAAAAAGCAAATCAGGTCTTTGTGTTATTATGAAAATAGTTGTGATTTTAAAGATCCCCTAATAGGTCTCAGGGATCCCCCAGAGGTCTGCAGATTGCACTTTTGGGAACTGCTGCCCCAGAGATTACAATATATATCTTTGATCTGTAAGAGTCTAATTAAGTTATTTTATATTTTCCAGACAATTAAAACACTTTAATTCCATCAGTTCTTTCCCCTTCACTCAATTTTTATTTTTGGCAATGCTTATGTATTTTTAACTCTGTGTGTATTTTAAGCTCCATAAGACATCATCACTGTTTTATCTCATTATTTTAGATTTACCCACATAGTTACCTTTTTTATTTTTAATTTTTTTTAAGATTTTTTTTATTTATTTGACAGAGATCACAAGTAGGCAGAGACACAGGCAGAGAGGAGGAAGCAGGCCCCCTGCCGAGCAGAGAGCCTGATGCGGGGCTCTATCCCAGGACCCTGAGATCATGACCTGAGCCAAAGGCAGAGGATCAACCCACTGAGCCACCCAGGCGCCCCCATAATTACCTTTTTAAAAAAGATTTATTTATTTTAGAGAGTATGAATGTAGGGAGGGGCAGAGAGGAGACCAGCAGACTCCCCACTGAGCGGGGAGCCCAATATGGACCTTGATCCCAGGACCCTGAGGTCATGACCTGAGCCAAAATCAAGAGTTGAATGCTTCATTGACTGAGGCACCTAGGCACCCCATATAGTTACCATTCTTTTTTTTTTTTTTTTCTTTTAAGATTTATTTATTTATTTATTTGACAGAGAGAAATCACAAGTAGATGGAGAGGCAGGCAGAGAGAGAGAGAGAGGGAAGCAGGCTCCCTGCTGAGCAGGGAGCCCGATGTGGGACTCGATCTCAGGACTCTGAGATCATGACCTGAGCTGAAGGCAGCGGCTTAACCCACTGAGCCACCCAGGCGCCCCCATATAGTTACCATTCTTATATCATTTTTTACTCTTTCCTGCTTATCCAGTTCTCCATCTGTGATCACTTCCCCTTTTTTTGAAGAGTATATGCTGAAGAATTGTCCATATTTGAGGTCTCATCATGTTCTGTATTTCACCTTCATTTTTACTGGTTAAAATTCTGGGTAGGCCATGGTTTTCTTCTAAATATGATATTATCCCTTTATGTTCTGGCTTCTGTTCTTTCTTTGTTTTTCTTTGTTTTTTTTTTTTTAAAGATTTTATTTATTTATTTGACAGAGAGAGATCACAAGTAGGCAGAGAGGCAGGCAGAGAGAGAGAGGAGGAAGCAGGCTCCCTGCTGAGAAGAGAGCCCGACTCGGGACTCGATCCCAGGACCCTTAGATCATGACCTGAGCCAAAGACAGCGGCTTAACTCACTGAGCCACCCAGGCGCCCCTCTTTTTTTTTTTTTTTTTTTTTTCTTTTAAGGTTTTATTTATTTGAGAGAGAGTGAGACAGAGACGAATATGGGCAGTGGGGAGAGAGAGAAGCAGAATCCCTCCTGAGCAGGGAACCAGCACACTCCCTCCTGGAGCTCTATCCTGGACCCTGGGATCATGACCTTAACTGATAGCAGATGTTTAGCCAACTGAGCCACCCAGGTGCCCTAGCTTCTGTTATTTCTGTTGAGAGACTAGTTGTTAGTCTTGTCAATGCCTTCCAGCCAAAAAGACCAGTGAGAACACTTACAGCTTTTTTTTTTTTTAATAATTTTTACAGTGAGGGATTCTTCATGTATTTATAGGGGACCTTTAGGTGTTTTCTTAAGATGGTATTAGAAAAAACCTATTAAGGATTTGGATTTTGGTTGAGTAATTTTAGAGAGAATCTAAGGCAGCAGAAGTTTGCTGCAAACTGGATGTTGGCAGAACATGGGAACATTTTAATACTGTCATCTTTTGTTTGAGGTGAAATTCATGAATCATACAATTAAACATACATTTTAAATGTACAGGTCATTGTTACTTGGTATATTCATAATATTATGGAACCATCAGCTCTCTTGTTTCAAAACTGTTTTGACACACTAACAGCTATGTAATTATTTCCTATTTCCTCTTTCCACTATCACCTGATACACTTTACTTTCTGTCTCTTTAGATTTGCCTATTCTGGATGTTAATATGTGACCTTCATGTCTGACTTCTCTCACTTAGCATCATGTTTTCAAGGTTCATCCAAGTTGTGGCATGTACTTTGTTTCTTTTTTTGGCTATTATGAATAATGATGCTGTAAATATTCTTGTACCATTTTCTGTGTGTGTATAAGCTTTCATTTGTCCTGTGTATACATCTAGGAGTTGAATAGCCAGGTCAGATGGTAATTTTCTGTTACACGTTTTTAGGAAACACCAAGCTGGTCTTCTATAGTGGATGCAACATTTTACATTCTCACCAGCAATGGACTAGAATCTCGTTTCTCCGTATTCTCATCAACAGTTGTTATTTTCATATTTTCCTTTTTTTTAAATTAAAACTATTCTAATGGGTGTGAAATGGTATTTTATTGTGGTTTTCATTTTCATTTTCTTTTTTTAATATTTTAGAAAAGATTTTATTTGAGATACAGCACTCCCTTCTGGACTGCAAAGTTTCTGCTGAAAAGTCCACTTATGTGGTTTCCCTTGTATGTAACTATTTTCCTTTCTCTTGCTGTTTTTTAAATTCTCTTGGTCACTTTTTGTCATTTTAATTCCCTTAGTGTAAACCTCCTTGGGTTGATTTTATTGGAGGCCCTCTGTGCCTCCTGGATCTGGATTTCCTTTTCCTTCCCCAGATTTGGGGAAGTTTTTTTTCTTTCTTCAAATATATTTTCAGCCCTCTTTTATCTCTTTCTCCTTCTGGGATCCCTATAATGTGACCGTTATTACACTTGGTGTTACTGAGTTCCCTTAATCTATTTTCTTTTTTTTTTTTTATTTTTAATTTATTATTATTTTTCTCTCCTTTTCAGCTTGATTACATTACATTACTCTGTCCTTCATATTGCTGATCCATTCTTCTGCTTCTTTTAGTCTACTACTTACTCCCTATACTCTGTTTTTAATTTCAGTTTTTGAGTTCTTCATCTCTGATTGGTTTTATGTTTTCTCTCTTTGTTGAGGGACTCACTGAGGCCCTCCACCCATTTCTCAAGTCCAGTGAATATCTTTATGACAATTACTTCAAATTCTCACATATATTCACATATATATTCTCACATATATCACACATATTACTTATCTCCATTTCACTTAGCTCTCTTGTTGTGATTTTACCCTGTTCCTTCATTTGGAACATAGTCCTCTTTCTCCTCATTTTGGGTAACCTTCTGTCTGTTTCTCTGTATTAGGAAAATCATCTGTTTCTCCTGCTCTTAAATGTAGTGGCATTATGAAGAAGAGGCCCTGTAGTACTCTGCAGTGCAATGTCCCCAGTTCACCAGAACCAGCCATTTCAGTGTCTTGTCCTACATGTTGTCTTGTCCAACTTGTGTTGGTTTCGTCTTACTGTTGTGGATGAACTACATTTGCCATCAGTCCAGTCATCTGTAATGCTTCTTTGCTGTTTGCAATGGGCGGCATTTGGTCCCTGTGGTGTTAGTGGGCAAGTCTGGGCCTCCTTGGGCTTGAATTGTGTCTTACTAGTTGTTTGCCAGAGCCGTGCTAGCACTGATCTGCAGGATACTTTCTCTTTGTTGCCCTGAGAAGTTTTCTTGGTGGGCAGGGCCGGCAGTCAGACCAGATGTGTGCCCCTATCCCACTTCAGGGCCACAGTTGGACTGATGTGTGTGGTTATCTTTCCCTCTCCTTGGGGCATGAATCATTTTGGAGTTGTGCTTGTCTCTGGCAGGGCTGCTTGCACACTGCTTTGGAAGGACTCCTCTGGACCTGCAGGAGAGCATGGTGACAGGGTACAGAGTACCAGCAAAGTCTCTGCCAGTCTTCTGCAAGAGGGGACTTGTAGCTGCCCAGGATGGAGGGACCAAGTCTGCAGAAGAGAGTTGGGGGTGGGAACCCTGTTAGAAAGCTAGATAGAGAGTGTTTGTGCTGCATTGGTTCCCACAGGTATCCCTGTATCTAGGCTGGAACGCACAGGAGGGAAGTGGCACTTGCTAGCTCTTTTGTTGTTGGAAAAGTCTTCCAAAGGTCCTGCACCCTCCAGCACATGCTCTGAAATTAGTAAACCAATCTCCCTCCTGTATATACCCCTGGCGTTTTTTCTGACTGTTGATTCTATGTTGTAGCTCATCAGGCCTGTTTGTAGTGCTATCTCTTGAAGGGCAGGGACTCCCATTTCTTCTCACCTTGCCTGGTGATTTTTAAAGTTACAGTGCCCTGGTTTTCAAAGCCAATTGTTAACGGGGATTCATCTTTGCCTGATATGGAGTCTGTTCATCTCCCTTCTTTGTGCCTGCCGCATCCCTCCCTCCTGGATAGTCCCATTGGTCAGTTTGGCTCCCTACCACGTCTCTACCCTTCCTACCCTCTTCTCTACATTTAACTGTGGACAGTATGCTCTGCTGGTCTTCATGTCATTTTCTGGGTTATTTACACTGATGTGGGTATTATCTGGTTGTATCCGTGGGATCAGGGGAGCTTAAGGTCCTCCTTTGTCATCTTCCACATTAGTTCTAATCTGAGCCTTTGTCCATTTTTAAAATTGGGTTGTCTTTTTTTTTGTTTGTTTAATTGTTAATATATTCTGGATATTAAACTCTTATCAAATATATCTCAGTAATGCTCTTTGATGAAGGAACATTTTTTATTTTGATGAGTCCAAATTGCCTATTTCTTCTTTTGTTCATCATGCTTTTGGTATCAAATCTAAGAATTTATTGCCAAATACAACATCATAAAGATTCATCCCTATGCCTTCTTCAAAGAGCTTTACTGTTTCAACTACTATAAATATATAGTGGATACCCACGCGTGTGCACACACACACATACACACACAGTGTTGATCCATTTTGATTTCGTTTCTGTATGTGATATGAGGCAGGAGTCCATCTTCATTATTTTGTATGTGATTGTCCATTTGTTTTAGCACCATTTGTTGAAAAGACTGTTCTTTCCTCCGTTGAATGGTCTTGGCACCTTTGTTAAAAATCATTTTGCCACAGGTGTTTGGGTTTGTTTCTGGATTCTCAGATCTTTTCCAATGGTCTCTAGGTCTGCCGTTATGCCAGTACAACACCTGATTACTATAGCTTTCTAATAAGTTTTTAAGTCAGAGTGAGTATTCCTACTTCATTTCTTTTTAATATTGCTTTTGCTTTTCAGAGCCCTTTGTAGTTCCACATGAATTTGAGGATCAGCTTATCCATTTCCACAAACAAATGGCCTTAGAATTTTCATTGGAATTACAGTAAATCTATAGATCACTTTGGGAAGTTTTATCATCTTTACAATATTTCATCTTCAAAACCATGATCATAGATGTCTTTCCATTTATTTATACCTTCTTTAATTTCTTTCATCACTGCTTTGTTGTTTTAGGTGTATAAACCTTTTTTTAGGTGTTTAGGTATATAAGCCTTTTATCTCCTTGTTTACTTTTATTCTTTATTTTGGATGCTTTTGTAGATGGAATTGTTTTCTTAATTTTCTTTTGGATCACTCATTGCTGGTATAGAGAAACAACTGATTTTTGTGTTTTGATCTTACACCTGCAGTTTTGCTGAATTCGTATATTATCTCTATATAGAATTTGTGTGTGTGTGTGTTTGTGTGTGTGTGTGTAGTCTGTAGTATTTTCAAAATACATAAAATCATGTCATCTGCAAATGGAGATAATTCTATTCCTTTACGATTCGGATCCTTTTTATTTCTTTTTCTTGTATGCTTGCTGTGGCTAGAACTTCCTGTGCAGTGTTGAATAGCAGTGATGAAAAGCAGGCAGTCTTGTTACTAATCTTAGAGTGAAAGCTTGGTTTTTAACCATTGATAAGGATGTTAGCTCTGGGTTTTTCATGGATGCCTTTTATTTAGGGAAATTCCCTTCTTTTTCCTAGTTTGCTCACTCAGTGTTTTTGTATGAAACAGTGTTGGATTTTATCAAGTATTCTTTCTTTGTCTCCGGAAACGATCGTGTATTTTTTTTTCCTTTGTTCTATGATGTATTACCTGGATTGCTTTTCCTGTTTTGAACCATCTTTGCATTCCTGGAATAAGTCCCACTTGGTTATAGTATGTAATCTTTTAATGTGCTGTTGGATTCGGTTTGGTAGTATTTTGTTGAGATTTTTTTTTTTTTTAAGATTTTATTTATTCATCAGAGAGAGAGAGAGAGAGAGAGGGAGAGAGAGCGAGCACAGGCAGACAGAATGGCAGGCAGAGGCAGAGGGAGAAGCAGGCTCCCTGCCGAGCAAGGAGCCCGATGTGGGACTCGATCCCAGGACGCTGGGATCATGACCCGAGCCGAAGGCAGCTGCTTAACCAACTGAGCCACCCAGGCTACATTGTATTCATAAGGGCTGTAGTTTTCTTTCAGTATCTTTATCTGGCCATGGATTTAGGGTAATGCTGGCTTAATAAAATGCGTTAAGAAGTGTTTCCTCTTCTATTTTTGGAAGTTTGTGAAGGATTGATGTTAATTCTCTAAATGGTAGAATTTATTAGTGAAACAATCTGACCCTGTACTCTAACTTTAGGGGAGATTTTGGATTACTGTTTCAGTCTCTTTACCTTATAGATCTGTTAAGATTTTCTATTTATTCTTAAGTCAGATTTGTGTTTCTAGGAATTTGTCCTTTTCATGTAACTTATCTAATTGTTGGTGTCTTGTTGTTCGTGGTATTATGTTATAATCCTTATAATTTCTCTAAGGTCTGTGGTAGTCCCTTTGTTTCCAATTTTAATTATTTGCATCTTCTTTTTTTTCTTAATTTCTCTGTCAGTTTTGTTGACCTTTTAAAAGAACCAACTCTTGATTTGTTTTACTCTATTTTTATATTTTATCTGTCCCCTAATATTTTTTAATTCCTTCCTTCTGCTAGTTTGGGGTTTAGTTTATTCTTTTTCTTGTTCCTCAGGGTGTAAAATTAGGTTATTGTCTTGTTATCTCTTTTTTTTTTTAATTTTTTAAAGGTTTTATTTATTTATTTGACAGATCACAAGTAGGCTGAGAGGCAGGCAGAGAGAGAGAAGGGAAGAAGCAGGCTCCCTGCTGAGCAGAGAGCTGGATGTGGGGGTCAATCTCAGGACCCTGAGATAATGAACTGAGCCGAAAGCAGAGGCTTTAACCCACTGAGCCACCCAGGCACCCCTCTTTTGTTTCCTTAGAGAGAGAGTGCACTAGCATGGGGTGAGGGACAGAGGGAGAGAGAGAATCTTAAACAGGCTCCATGCTGTGTGTGGAGCCCAGAACAGGTCTTGATCTCAAAACCCTGATAACATAACCTGAGCTGAAATCAAGAGTCAGATGCTTAACCAACTGAGCCACCCAGGCACCCCTTGTTATCTTCCTTAATGTAGGCATTTATAGCTATAAATTTACTTCTAGAGTACAGCTTTTGCTACATTCCATGTCTTGGTATATTCTGTTTTGTTTTCATTCATCTTAGGTTTACCATCTTAATAAATTAATTTTAACTAATTAGTAGGAAGGTAGACTGAAACTGGTATCCCAGCTTATAACTGATAAAGAAGATTGCAGTCAGCTCAGTGAGAGAAAGGCATATTCAGTACTTTGTGTTACGCAGTGACCTTCTCTGAAGTGATAATTCTGTGAGATGTTTTATGTTCAACATGAGAACAATATGATTTAGCTAAAGGCATCAGATTAAGTGCTTGGACTTCAGGAGCTAGCTGCTTTTTTTCTCCCCTTGGGGAAATTATTATCTCTTTATATCTATTCCTTTTTCTGCTGCAACTTTTGAGATTTTCTTATTGTTATGCGTTATCATCACTTTTACTGTGATGTTTCTAGGTATATTTTTCTTTTTTATATATTCATCTTAAGAGTTCTTGGTGCTTCCATAAACCATGGCTCCTTGTCTTTTGTCAAGTTTTAGAAAATTCTTGACCATTATCTTTTCAAGGATTGTGTCTGTCCTATTTTCTCTTTGCTTAACTTCTAGGATTCCCATTAAATATATGCTGGATCTTTTTATTGTATCATCCTTTGGCTCTGTTCTTTCTTGGTTTTCTATCTTCTTGTGTTTCCTTCATTCTTACTTTATTCTGACCTTTTTCTAGCTCACTAACTCTTTTTGTTTGCTTTGTTTTAGTAGATACTCTTTTCCCCCAGTTTTATTGAGATGTAGTTGACTTGTTAATTAACTCTTTAATTGTACCTAATTTTTATTTTCATTGCATGGTGGCCAGAGAATATAGTCTACAAGATTTCTGTCTCTATTGGGAATTTCTCCATGATTATTACAATATATAGTCAGGTTTGTAAATGTTCTACTTAGGTTTTGAAGTAAGAAAATGTATTTATGTTTAAAATAAGAATGTTGGTTTCTTGTTGTATAGTGCTATCTATATATTTGATCATAGTTTTTGCACTTTTTCCCTTATTTCCTAATAGAATTTTGAAAAACTGGTGTCTTTAAGTTGGCATCTGGATTTTTTGTCATGAGTGAAAATAATTATCAGTGTTTATGTATTGTGTAGGTGCTATAAATCTAATTTCTTCAGTCTTTGTACTGTAGATTTAATTCATTCAGCCAGTCTTCCCAGCTACATCAAAGTAACCCTTTGTCAGTAAAAATGTGGCTTTACTTTTTAAATTCAGGTATCATACTTTCTGTTGACAGCCTTTTCATTTCTGAATTTTAATTCTAAAACTGGGAAATGGATTGTGGAGGGTATGAAAAAAGGGAAAGTGGGTATGGTGGGATAGAAGGCAAAGGGGAAGGGACAAGGCACTGGACTTTTGCCTTGAGTCTTCCAGTGAACTAAGACTATATAGCCTTTCCATATTGTTTGCTTTGCTGCCGTGGCAAGGAAATATCTATTTCCTAAACCTCCTTTTACTTAGTACCCAGAGGTTTTTACATAGAGCATTATCAAAGCAATGCACAATACCAAGGTTCTGAATGGTGGCATTCTTCTAGACCTTTGAGAGATTCCATTAACAAATAGAAAGATCTATGTCCTTAGTTCTGTAGGAAGAATATACAGACAATAACCATAATAAATATTATATAGTATATTAGAAAGTGATATACGTTTTGAGGTTAAGAAAAGGGGGGGGGGTGTAAGCCAGTGTAGGTTTATTTGAGATTGCCCACAGACAAGAGAAGGTAAGGGAGTTTGGGTTATAATTTTAATAAAACGGTCCAGGTAGGCATTATTCAAAAGAAAATGTTTGATCAAAGGCTTGAATTAAATGAGGGAATTTGCCATGAGTATCTGGGAGCAAGAACATTCTAGCTGGAGAATAATCAATAATATTAAGACCTTAATATGGGAGAGAATGTGTTCAAGGACTAGTAAGAAAGCCACTGTGACTTGAACTGGGTAAGTGAGTTGGGGGGAGGAGTAAAGTGAGATCAAAATATTGCTAGATAGGTTCTTCGTAGGGCATTACAGGTTATTATAAAGATGTTGGGTTTTTTTCTCTAAGAGGATAAGATCAAGAGCTGTTGAAGGATTTTTGAGGAACATTACCTGTCTTAGGATTTAAAACGATTCCTGTGGTATTAAGAATAGACAGTACGTTTGTAAAGGTAAATGCACTAAGACCAATTTAAGAAGCTATTGAAATAGTACAGGGGAGAGATAATAGTGGATCTGGATGTAGCAGTAGTGAGAAGTGATTGGATTCTGGATATAATTTAAAGATGGTGGCAATAAGATTTCTTGATAGTTTTGGTATGAATTGTGAATAAATGAATGAAGAAGATTGCTCCAAGGTTATAACTAACAGAGACAGGGAAGGTTGCAGATTCGTTGGGAACCTTTTTCAAGTGCAAGAAGGGTGATCTTGAAGGAGGAGTTAGATAAAACTGGAATATTGTGCTTGATCTGTTGACTTTTGGGGAGAAATTTTAAAGCCTCCCTCTGTGACTGTCAGTTTTGCTTAACACTTGTAGATGTTTATTATTTATGTATTATTATGTATTATGTATTATTATATAGCCATTTTGTTGTGTGCAGAGGAGCTCATGAATACTGTATCTTCTTGGTGAATTGTATCTTATTATATATAATATTCATCTTTAGCAACTGTAGTACTTCTTGTTTTAAATTCTATTAGATTGTTCTGATAGTAGATGGTTATTAACATTTGCTTAATCTTTTTATCATCTATTATCCTCAGCATTTCCTTTTCCTTTATAAACAGCATATAGCATATATCAAAATAAAACAAGTATGAATGCTTTTTTCTTAATTTATAAACTTTTAATATTTATTGAGAAGACTGTGTTTGGACTTCTCTGCTTTTTCTTTTCTCTTTGATGTCTTCTGTTGTTACTTTTTATTTTTATTTAATCAATCAAATTTTCTTTACTTTTTAATTCTACAGATTTGAAATTTATATATCTTATTTCACTATCATATTTGGGCACCCTTAGCATTTTAATACATTTTTTAAAAGATTTTCTTTGAATCAGTGTCCACTAGTCTAACCTTCCATGGTGAAATCTTTTGGGCTTCTTAGTTTCTGTATTATTATATACAATATAACTCTCTTTTCATAGTAATCCTTTTGAACAATTATTAATAGTTACTACATTTAGTTGCCTTTTTCAGTAGTTTAATTGCTTACTAATGTTTATTGGCTTTTTTAAAAGATTTTATTTATTTGACAGAGAGAGAAAGCACAAGCAGGGGGAAAAGCAGGCTCTTTATAGAGCTGGGAGCTTGTAGGGCTTGATCCCAGGACCCTGGGGTCATGACCTGAGCCCAAGGCAGATGCTTAACTAACTGAGCCACCCAGGCACCCCTATTTATTGATTCTTGTGTCTTTCTTTTTATGTATTCTTGTTTCTGTGCTGGAGAATTACTCTATGAGTGGATGATAAACTTTTGGAATCCTTGCTTGTCCAAAATGTCTATATTCTGTTGTTATGCTTGAGTGGTACTTTAGCTAGTTATCGAATTCTGGGTTGAAAAGTATTTTCACATCTTTCACCATGATGCTGGCAAAAAATTTTAAGACTGTGGGAAAAACAGGCATTCTTACACATTGGAGGTAGATTGACATATTGATAGAAATTTGGGGAATGATTTGGAAATGTGTAGTAAACAAAAATACACATGGGACTTTGAAAAATCTATATCACTGAAATAAAAACACTACTATAAGGCTATCTATGCAGGGTTATTTATGGTAGCATGTATATTATATAATCCCACTTCTATAAAGAAAATCAGAAAACAAACATGTCATATGTTTGTATGAATAAGAAAAAGGAATAGAAGGATACACCAGACTATTACCACATTGGTAACTGAAGTAGGAGAGAGTGGAAAACATAGATGAGATAATGTATTCAGACAGATTTTATTTATTTATTTATTTACTTATGTTTAAATGTTGGCTATTTATTTATAAGACTGTACTCCTTTGACAGAGAGATACACAGTGGGAGAGGGAAAAACAGGCCTCCCAGAGCAGGGAGCCCAATGTGGGATTCAATACCTAAAATCTGATGACACTGCTAATGAAGAATTATGTGTTATTGTTTTTTAGGTAGTCTAGTTTTTGTTTTTATCTTGTTTTCTGGAAGTGAGTAGAATTCTACCTTTTATTCTTAAAGTTCTGAAATTTTCCCAGGACTTGTCAAGAAGTGTATTTTTTTTCTTCATCCACTGAGCACTGTTTGGGCCCTGTTAATCTAAAGACTTCTGTATTTTTTGAGCTCTGAAATATTTTCTATTGTGTCCTCTTTTTTAGTCCCCTGGGCTTTGTTTTATTTTGCTTTTTCCTATAATTCCTACTTGGTATAATCTGGGGATCTGAATTTCATGGTTTTTTTTTACTCCCTTTTTTAAGAAGTTTTTGTAAGAATACCCTATTTCATCAGCCATATTCATTCTGCTTTTCAGCCACCCACTGAGAGTTCTTTTGTTGTTATTGTTGTTGCTGTGTAGTCATTTTTTATTTCAAAGTTCTTTGGCACCCTCTTGCTCAGAGCATATTATACTTCTTAAAACACAATAGTTTATAGAATTTGAGGATCTTAAGTATATTTACTTTTTGTTCTTCTAGAGATTAACCTTATAATTCTGATGAACTCTTAAGTTTATACATTATTTCATACACTTAACATACTAATTTTAGCCATTTTCAAGACACACCTCTCCCTCACATTCAGCCTTTTGGAAAAACTTGTGAGATGGTAGGTGAGTGGTGAACTTAGAGACCCTGTGCTATTACACTTGAATATTATGTGCTCTGTATAAAATTCTATACTCAAAATAATTTTAACCCCGAACTCTGATGTTATTGTACCCTTGACATAATACTTAACTCTTGACAGTGAAAAATCGGTTGCTTTTCTGATTCGTATTTTTTGGTATAAAATCTTTTTTTAATTTTTTTAGATTGTATTTATTTATTTGACAGAGAGAGAGATCACAAGTAGCAGAGCGGCAGACAGAAAGAGAGGGAGAAGCAGACTCCCCACTGAGCAGAGAGCCCAATGTGAGGCTCAATCTCAGGACCCTGAGTTCGTGACCAGAGCTGAAGACAGAGGGTTAACCCACTGAGCAACCCAGGTGCCCCTGTTTTTGTTTGTTTTATTTGGGATCGCCCTTTCCATCCTTTCCAGCAGTCCTCATCTGTAACTCTTCTAGTTTATGGTTTTAACCACCTTGGTATGTCTCTCTGTTCTAGTTCATCTGCTTTCATTACGTTGACATTTTATGAGAGACAAAAATTAAATTCATGTCCTAATGGACCCTAAGGAATCAAACTCTTAAATCCTGAGTGGCCACTTCATGTCCTTTTTCCTTGGAGCACTGGTCAAGCACTGTAATTCCCCTCTTTATTGCTTATTGAATTACTGAAGCCCTGCTTTATCCCCACAAGAGTGTTATTCTTACAGCCCCAGCAAGTCCTAAGATGTGTTTCTTCTGATGGTTTAGCTTCTGCCCATTTATCTTAGCAGTGGTTTTAAGGTACCAGGTATCTCTTCCCAGAATAAATTTCTGCTTGTAAGGGCCTCCTTCATCAGTAGGAGCAATGTACAAATTTACTGTCATCATTCCATAAATGAAACAAGTTTATGGTAGGGTTATAGGGAATTAACATTCCCTATATTAGTGAGTAATTACTAAATACCAGGCCTGTTGCTGCATGTTTTATATTGTCTTATTTAATCCTCACAGTCCTCTTAGTAGGTTTCATATGTACTTTATTGATGAAACAACTGAACTTTAAGAAACATGGAAGTAACTTTGCCGCAAGGTGGAAGTTGTGGAGCCATTTTTCAAACTCCGGCATGTCTGACACCAAAGAGTGATTCTCCTGGCTCAGTACACTATAAAATTTAGTTAACACTCTCATTTTCTGAGGCTTTTCTTATCCATGGTATTTTGTAGAACCTTCTATTTCCTCTGAACCATAAAAAGTATAATCCATATTACTCTCTGGGGACATAATTTATTGCCTTTTACTGACAAGTAGTTTTTTATACTATGTGTATTATACTATACACTATACATAAGTGTCCTATATATAGTCTTCCTTAATTAGATAGATAGCAATACAGTAAGAAAAAAAATTGACAGCAATAACATTTGATTAATCTTAATAATTAAAATTTTCCCTGAAATAATCTCAAATTATTATTATTATTATTATTATTATTTATTTATTTTTTTGACAGAGAGCTATCACAAGTAGGCAGGCGGCGGGGGGTGGGAAGCAGGCTCCCTGCTGAGCAGAGAGCCTGATGCGGGGCTCAATCCCAGGACCCTGAGACCATGACCTGAGCCAAAGACAGAGGCTTAACCCACTGAGCCACCCAGGCACCCCTAATCTCAATTATGCTTTAGTCACCTTTTATAAAACAATAATATACTATTCATAACATTTTGGCATTATGGATATTGAATAAATTGGAAATCATGGGTTCTGTAAGTTTCTTCTGGTTCAACAACTGCTACTTTTGACCTTGCCATCTTTCTCTCTTCATAGGAGTAAAGTAAAAGGAAATTCTTTTAAATCACACTTGTTTGAATAGAGCCATTTACGTTTGATTATTAGTAATAAGTAATTGCATTTTCTAAATATTAGATAATATTTTCTTTAACATTTTGGAGAAATTTTGTTATTATTTATATTCACAATAAATAAATGTCTTTGGTTTTATACATGAAACTCCAGAATTGAACATGTAGTAAGGAAAACTTGTTAAATCAGAAAAATGTCATGGCCAGTTTGTGATTTGCCATCACCAAAATATGTTCTTTTTGTTTTTTTAAGACATTGGTGCAAGAGAGGTACATCTTTCTGCATATTTTGTTTTAAGGAAAGCAGATTTCTTGTATTTGAATTTTTACCATCCTAAGTGAAGATTATTGTAGAATATTGATTACTTTGGAATATTTTTCTTAGAAGCTAGTAGGGCTGATTTTAGAGAAAGAAGAAAAGGTAAGTTGAGTAAATGGTATCAGTAAGAGTTCAGATTTAATAAAAATACTTTATAGAAAGTAAAACTTCTGGTAGTGTTTCATTTTTCTAGTTCTTAGAGTGTCAGACTTTCCCATCTATATATAAGTTTGAATTTACTTACTGGAGTTTAAATGTACATAATACAGGTAAAAGGCTAAATAGTCATTACAGATTATTACAGAATTGCAGAAGTTTTCTTTTTACAATCTTAATCCTTTTCAATAAAATTAAATTATAATTCAGTTACAGAATTTATTCTCTCGACCTCATAATGTTCAAGTTTACTTCTCTGACCATAAATAGCTTTGTACTTTATAAATATGACTAATATGTGATTACTATATGAATTAATGGAACTTTAGTAATAAGAGTTTAACTGTAAAATCTACAAAAGTTTTTCAAAAATGTACAAACAGTTGAATATGTGAGGTTTTCAGTTTGAAAGAGCAAAATTATTGAGTATTAGAAGGAGACATCTGTTATGTTTCAGGCAGTCTTTTCATGCCAGATTATCTCTTCTACTTTTGTGGGCAATTTCTTCAAAGCCCAATTGTTTGAGTTTGCAGTAAGTCACTAACTTTGATGTGCATATTCTAATGGACCATTGTCCTGTGA
This sequence comes from Mustela nivalis, assembly GCF_964662115.1. Taxonomy (NCBI): domain Eukaryota; kingdom Metazoa; phylum Chordata; class Mammalia; order Carnivora; family Mustelidae; genus Mustela; species Mustela nivalis. The sequence goes on along the minus strand of NC_139029.1, from coordinate 74,814,582 downwards.
AATCATACAAGGTTGGGGCAGAAGTTTCATCTGCAACACTTTGAACATTATTATTTTTAAGTTCTTGAGCAAATTCCTAGTCTTTCCTGAAAACCATTGGCAAACAGACATCTAACGTTGATGCTGATTTTGTTCTTAAGAACTTCTTTTGTCATATTTCCTTATCTCTTGCCAATTATTGTCAGATGTGTAGGCACAGTAATTTCTCAATGATGAAATCTCTTTGTCCTTCACAATTATTTCAGCTTTCAAACAGTTCATTCCAAATGCATATATAATATTTATATCACCACGTTAGGTGTTACTATTATCTCTATTTTCACTTTAATTATGTTTGGTCTTCCAAGGACTTTTAACACTTACACTTCTTTTGCATTTATTGCACACAATGGGTTTATGTTTATAAAATATCTCAAAACTCTAAGCAAAAAGAGCAAACTGATCAAATGACACTAGAAGACCCAAGGTAAAATAAGAATTAATCGTAGTTAATAATCTTTTGGTGGAGGGTAGAGTTGACACTACCTTTGGAGTGACACATTTATGATTTATGGTAATTATATAATTCTTTTCAAATGTTTGCTGTGTTTGAAAAATATATAAAGAGGTTATCACTCATTTTATTTAAAAAAAATTGCATGAATTGTTATTGTTGAAGTAGTGCATATGTACATTATTTACCCTAACAAAGCTCTGATTATCACTTAACATTTTTCTCTAAGTTTTTTTATTTATTTGAGAGAGAGAGAGGGAGAGAGCATAAGCAGGAGTGAGGGGGAGCACAGAGGGAGAAGCAGACCCCCTGCTGAGTTGGGGAGCCTACGTGAGGCTTGATTCCAGGACCCTGAGATCGTGACCTGAACTGAAGTTGGGTGCTTAACCGACTGAGCCATCCAGGTGTCCCAGTGATCAGTTATCTTGTTCTGACTGTATGAAAGCATAAACAATGCAATAAGCTGTCATTCCATGCTGAATATAATATAGCATTCTCCTTTGGTTGCAACTGTAATTTATTGCCTTACCTCTTAAAAATACAAAGCTCTTCATTTAGTGACTATCCATTTGTTTTTTTGAATACTCTTACTTCACATTATTGTATAATTTTGTCAGGTTGCTAAAGTTAGGCCTTTGCAGTTCCCCACCACCTTTTGTCCTTGTAGTTACCTGCTTCTTGAGGTGTCAGATTATGTTAAGTATTTAGTATACTTAGCAGTAAGGATAACTTTATGTTAATTAGGTGTTTATGATTTAGTACCTTACTATTTTTAACATTTTCCTACTAAATAATGAAGATAATTCATGGCATTAGGAATGAAACTACTCAACAAGTTCATTGTAATTTGATGGTAGGTGGTAAAATTAACATAAAGATCATTGGTTTGTAATGGTAGTATTGCATGCTGCCTGGGAAGAAAGCATTATGTGTACCCAATGTATTCTTGCTTTATTTTTCCTGTTCATTATTTATGTATTTTCTATTTATTTGAGCTCATTGACTTTTTTTTTTTATATTACCAATAGGAAAAACCCCTTTATGTAGTTTTCATGATTGCAGATAGTTCTGTTGCCTCGATCTGTTAGTCATTTAGTACCATATCATTGTTCAAGAATCAGCTTATCAACATATTATAATTTAACTAAGGGATTATTTCAAGTAATTATGAATTTAGAGGTTCTTTTTAAAGTCCTATAGTATAATTTTCACTTCATTTTTAGCTCATTATTTCAAGTAATGTTACGTGTTAATAATGTAATAACCAAAAATTTAACATATATAGTACATATCAGAGAGGATGTTAGAAATCATCTTATCCAATCGCCAGCACCTTATTACCTTCTACAGTTCCTGGCAGTAATCTAAACTGCTGAGCCATTCACTTCACTATTGTGTAAGACAACCCTTTGTAATAGGTTAACTGTTTCCTGTTTTTAGTTTATTTAATCTATCTATTATGAAATCCATCTTTGTGATTCAGACACATCGATCATATCTTTTATATGCCACACCTTTGAACGTTTGAAGATTGTTAATTGTATTGGCTAATTGCTAGGCTAAGCATACCAAGTTTTCTCTTTATTTCATCATGTGGCATGCTGGATACTCTTATGAATTTCTGTATTTTTTTAGTATTTTCTCTCAATGATATCTGGAGTAGGATACTGCCTAGATGATATGGTTAAATAGTATACTCTGTCTTCACTTGAATTATATATTAGGTGAGGCTTGCATTTATATATTTGTACACTGTGTACATATATATAGACTTAAATATCACAGTAATTATACATATAGTATTTCAGTTAATTAAGATTTGTTTTGCAATTAGAATGACAGTTGTGAATGTTTTTCTCTTCTTGACCCAATCTTATATATGACTAACTGAAGTTGTCATGTGTTCTCAAGGATAATTTAAATGAACTTGGGGTTTGTGAAAATCTGACAGATCTTAACTGTAACTCAGCTAGTAGGCAACATTATAATTTATTTATACGTTTGTAATATAGCTATTAATGAGCTAATGTGGAATGAGGGCAAATTGTATTATATTTTTGTGTGAAATTATACTACATGACAAAGGTTGATATTATGTAATAAGTGCCCACAAAATATTAACCTACTAGCAATAAATACAATTAATAATGTACATAAAAGAATGAAATTAAGCTAATTTTCTATAAAAAATTATTCATGAACAGAAAGTGGACAGCATAGATTTGGTGACAGGAAGGTTGTATCTAATCTGAATTACTGAGTGACCTAGGAAGCTTGCTCAGAGGGATTACAGAATAATTATGTTAATATGCAATTATCACCTCATTTCTTCTATAGTAACCTCAAGATGTAGTGTAGTGAGGGTGTTATAGCAAGTGCTGATAGTTTGCAAAAATACTGATGTTTGAAATTTCTAAGACAATAAGTCTAGCTTGAGGCATAAAAGTGATGATCTGTCATCTTGAAGACAGATCTGACCTTTGTACTCTTTTTTTTTTTTTAATGCTCATAGTATATAACTACAGGCAGTTACAGCTGTAAAACTCATTATGATTTTCAAGAAACTGAAATATGTTTTATGTAGATTTAAAATTCCATTTACAGCTTTTTATAAAGTGTATGAATTTTTTAAGGAATATTTTAAAATTCATTTAAAAGAAAAATTCTATGATTACATGGAGGAGGATAAAGTAAAAGTATCTAAGTATTTTATTAAAATATCCTAATTGATATAGCAGAGTCACTGAAATTTAAGGAGTTGAAGCAATATAACATTGGTTTGATTATTTTAATTGATTAGTTTCCCTTTTTTGAACTTAATAATGTCTACCCTCACATATGTCCCCCACTTAGTTCTGTTAACATAAACTGGTGTTGATGGCTCTGTTACATATGTTTAACTACATAAAGATAGTTGGAAAAAGTATTTGTAAGTCTGAAATTAACTTGTAGGTTAAATGCTTTCTTGCTTATGTGCTACATAACCATCCATGAATGTAGGGAAATAATTTTTGATGTCAAAGTTCTAGATCCATTATTCACTGCAAAGTATTTTGATGGTTCAGTGTTCTGCATTATATCTCAATGCAACAGCTATAAGTTTTGAATACGCTTAAGAAAAAATGTGTTTTTAACATTTTTTAGTTAAGATATACTCTGAAAATTAAACTAGGAAAAGATTTTTATTGTTGCTAAGATACTAGCTAGGAGCCATTTCTTATTGCATACTTTTTAACTGATGGGATACATTTTTAATATTAATGTGCTAATAAATATTCTGAAAAAATATTTTTGGGTAGAGGTAATCATTAATTTGGGGACAGATAAGGTACATTTCTTTAGGTGTGAAGGAGAACTTTGTTAAAGACTTCATTTTATATTTTAACAGTATTTAATTTGATCTTTTGTTTTTCCTTCTGCTAGATGTATTTTATAGACAGAAGATGTCATATACATATATTCTTACTATGTTTCTGAGCAAACCAGTTTGGTATCTTTAGAATGTGAACTTTTGGATGGCCCCTATAAAGCCATTCTGGTAATGAGAATGCAGTCTCCAAGCAGACATGATATTCTCATAGTTTGTCACCCTGCTGTTCAGGGGGTACCAATGAAGTTGCTTTAAATGGGAAGCGTCTGTTCCATCTCTGAACCTCTAACACCAGAACAGATGGGTGGAACATGGAACATAGAAGGTTTTACCTCTGAGGTGGTAACAGTGAAGCCACTCATTAACACTGAATTTACCACTTCGTTAGCAGCATTGCTTCCTGTTGAGAAATACTAATATAGGCTTTCAAATTGACTGAGCATATATTTGTCTACCTCTGTGATGATAATAAATAGGAATACAAAGTAAGTGTCTTGCAGGCTAGTTTTTTAAAAATTCTGTTGTCCACTTCAGATTTGTGAGATCGTTCCTATTTGAACATTTTACTTTTTCTATGTAATTTCATGAGAAATGTCAGGAATGGGTAATAGTTATAGCATTAAGGTTTGCTTTTCTTTTCATTGACATTTGCACACTCTTCCCTAACACATGTTTATGTGCTGCCCATTTTTAACTTCTGTGTATGTGATGTAGAGACTCCTGCTGGGTGCTGCATTAGCACCATTTTGGGGTGATATCATTGAATATGATCTTATTGGACGTCTATTTTTATTACTATGGAAGTTTGCCAATCTCAAAACAGAATTCTGAGGCCTAGGAGGGGCAGAAAAATTGTTGGTATAAATAATAATGCCAAAGACAGATATTTGTTGTATTTGTTTGTAATAGTTGTTGTATTGAAGAGCACATCTTGTGGAAAGAGTAAGCTCATACTTAGAAGAGCTTATTCTAAATTGTGAAATAAGAAAGTAATTATAAATAATTATTTTATTCTTTAACTAGACTTAATGTTTTACAGAGCATGTATTTAGTACCATGAAAGATACTAGAAATAATGAACTGTATTGAAAATATTTTAATTTCTAAATATCAATTAAGTTCCTCCTGTCTTAAAATAGTGTTATTTATTATACAAATTAAAAATACTGTGAGGGGAAAAATGGGAGACTATTCTTTATCAGAGAGCAGGAACCTCCTCTGTCTTGTTTACTGTTGGTATTCCCAATAATAAAGCAGTGCCTGGCATGTGGTAAGGGCTCAGTAAATACTTGGAGAATGAATAAACTGTACTTGCCACCTGTACAAAAGGAAAAGTAGTACAGAGTTTTACCCAGCACTTCAGATAGTTCATACCTAGGGTTGCCAAACAGCAGGTTCTTTAAATTGTACTTGAGGATTATTGAACATTTTGAAGGCTTTGCTGTCATTGCTGGGTCAAGAAGTCAGAACTGTGATGGAATTTGCGTTATTTGAATGGGGTGTCTACATTTCATAGGAAGAAAACTGTTTTTCCTCTTGCATACTTTGGCTTTGATTTTGCAGTTGTCTTTTTTATTCATTCAACATGGTAGTGCTTTATTCACCAAATACTGCCTAAGCACCTGTGCCGTACACTGCGCTAGATTTTAGAGCTATGAGAGGGACTGTGTACAGTATCTGCCCTCGAAGAGCTTACATTCTTCCAAGGAGACAGGCAATTCCAGTATAATTTGGCCAATTCTAATGTTGCTGTTCCCTAGACATTTTGTAGATATGCAATATAGGGTTGCTGTTGCTTAGCATAAGAAAAAAATTAACCTTTGAGATACTTTTAAAGTCTTTCACATTTTTTAAGTGTTTCTTCATTCTTAGAAAATTATTAGGATCTTGTTATAAGCGGTAGAGTTACACTAATAAAAATATGTGCTTTGAACTCTCCATACATTCTAATAGAATTTTTTCTTTCATGCAAATCTAAATTTTTTTTCTTCCATTTTCTAGACTAAATGTGTTAAATGGGCTTGCCAACAATATGGATGATGTGAAGATAAACACCGATATTACTGGTGCTAAAGAAGAACTCCTAGATAACAACAGTTTTATCTCAGACAAAGAAAGTGGAGTTCATAAACCAAAAGATTGTCAAACATCCTTTCAGATAAATAATACGCTCACTCTGCCTGAAGAACTGTCAAAGGACAAATCTGAAAAAGCCTTAAGTGGAGGCCAGTCTACTCTGTTTATACATGCTGGTGCTCCTACTGTTTCTAGTGAAAATTTTATCTTGCCTAAAGGAGCTGCTGTTAATGGACCAGTTTTACACTCCTCCTTAGCTAAGACTTCCAATATGAATAAAGGCAGCGTTTCATTAACCACTGGACAACCTGTGGATCAGCCAACAACAGAATCTTGTTCAACTTTGAAGGTGGCACCTGATCTTCAACTATCTACACCACAGAAAGCAAGTCAACACCAAGTTTTATTTTTGTTATCAGATGTAGCACATGCTAAAAATCCAACCCATTCCATTAAAAAACTACCTACCTCTGCTTCCGTTGGTTGTGACATTCAGAATTCAGTAGGGAGTAGTATAAAGTCAGAGAGCACTTTAATAAGTCAAGTAGAGGTGGGTGAGGATAGTGATGATTTATTGGTAAAAGATGATTGTGTCGATACATTGACAGGAATTTCCTCAGGTACAGATGAATTTAGGTCAGAAAATGACACAAACTGGGATCCCCAAAAAGAGTTCATTCAGTTTCTTATGACTAATGAAGACACAGTGGATAAAGCTCCAGTTCACTCTAAAGTAGGTCTAGAGAAAAAGAGAAAGCGAAAAATGGATGTAAGCAAGATTACTCGTTATACTGAGGATTGCTTTAGTGATTCTAATTGTATACCCAATAAGTCAAAAATGCTAGAGGTAGACTTTCTGGAACAGAATGAAGAACTACAAGCAATAGACTCACAGAAATATGCATTATCAAAAGTGAAGCCTGAATCAACTGATGAAGACTTGGAATCTGTGGATGCTTTTCAGCATCTAATTTATAACCCAGATAAGTGTGGAGAAGACAGTTCACCTGTTCATAGTAGCACTTTTCTTTCAAATACCTTAAAAAAGAAATGTGAAGAAAGTGATTCCGAGTCACCTGCTACTTTCAGCACTGAAGAGCCATCGTTCTACCCCTGTACAAAGTGCAATGTGAATTTTAGGGAGAAAAAGCACCTCCACAGGCATATGATGTATCATTTAGATGGGAATAGCCATTTTCGCCATCTTAATGTCCCAAGGCCATATGCTTGTAGAGAATGTGGACGGACATTTCGAGATCGTAACTCACTTCTAAAGCATATGATTATTCACCAAGAAAGAAGACAGAAGTTGATGGAGGAAATTCGTGAATTGAAAGAACTTCAGGATGAAGGAAGAAGTGCACGATTACAGTGCCCACAGTGTGTGTTTGGTACCAATTGCCCTAAGACATTTGTGCAGCATGCTAAAACCCATGAAAAAGATAAAAGGTACTACTGTTGTGAAGAGTGTAACTTCATGGCAGTGACAGAAAATGAATTAGAATGCCATCGAGGCATTGCCCATGGAGCAGTGGTAAAATGCCCTATCGTCAGTTCTGATGTAGCCCAGAGAAAAACGCAAAAAAAGACTTTCATGAAAGATTCTATTATAGGATCATCCAAAAAATCAGCCACCTACATATGTAAGATGTGTCCTTTTACTACTTCAGCCAGAAGTATTTTAAAAAAACACATGGAGTACTTGCATTCATCATCATGCATTGATTCATTTGGTAGTCCTCTTGGACTTGATAAAAGAAAAAGTGACATTCTCGAAGAACCTATCGATATTGATAGCACTAAACCATTAATTAAACAGCAGTCAACCACATTTCCAAAGAACTCTGCTTTAAAACAAGATGTAAAGCGAACATTTGGATCATCCTCACAATCAAGTAATTTTTCCAAATTCCATAAGAGACCACACAGGATACAAAAAGCTCGGAAAAGCATTGCCCAGTCAGGTGTAAACGTGTGCAATCAAAACAATTCTCACAAGACTGTTATGATTAAAAGCAGCACTGACCAAAAACCGAAGTATTTCCATCAAGCAGCAAAAGAAAAATCTAATGCCAAGGCAAACAGCAACTATTTATATAGACACAAATATGAAAACTACAGGATGATCAAAAAATCAGGTGAATCATATCCTCTACATTTCAAAAAAGAAGAGCCCAGTTCATTAAATTCTTTACATCTGTTCTCATCATCAGGTAATTCTCACAACAATAGTTTCATTTCAGACCCTCAAAATTCTGACACCAAAAGGCCGGAAAGCTTCAAAGAACATAGGCGTGTAGCTGTAAAGAGAGTAGTTAAGGAGTCTAAGAAGGAAAGTTCTGTTGGAGGAGAAGACTTGGATAGCTATCCAGATTTCTTACATAAAATGACTGTTGTTGTTCTGCAAAAACTTAATTCCGCTGAAAAGAAAGATAGCTATGAAACAGAAGATGAAAGTTCCTGGGATAATGTTGAGCTAGGTGACTACACTACACAGGCTATAGAAGATGAAACCTATAATGATATTAATCAAGAACATGTAAACTTATTCCCGCTGTTTAAAAGCAAGGTGGAAGGTCAAGAGCCTGGAGAAAATGCTACCCTTAGTTATGATCAAAATGATGGCTTTTATTTTGAATATTATGAAGATGCTGGAACTAATAATTTTTTGCATGACATACATGATCCTCAGCATTTAGAAAATGCGGAAACTTCATTGTCAAAGCATAGTTCTGTTTTTCACTGGACTGATTTGTCTCTTGAGAAGAAATCATGTCCTTACTGCCCAGCAACATTTGAAACAGGTGTTGGATTGTCAAATCATGTCCGAGGACATCTTCACAGAGCTGGACTAAGCTATGAAGCCCGACATGTTGTATCACCAGAACAAATAGCCACAAGTGACAAAATGCAACATTTCAAAAGAACTGGCACAGGGACACCTGTTAAGCGAGTTAGAAAAGGTAAGTTTCCATGTGGATAATATGGGTTAATATGTGTGTATTCAAGTTCAAAGGATTCGAACGTTTTGCTCAAATCTGGTCTTTTTAGAATCATCTAATTTTGTATTTCAGAATTAATTGGCTTTACGATGATCACTTTATAAAAGATTCTGATGTTACTCTTAAAAAATTTTTTTTAGCTATAGAGAAGTCTGAAACCACTTCTGAACACACTTGTCAGCTCTGTGGTGGTTGGTTTGATACTAAAATTGGATTATCGAATCATGTTAGAGGCCATCTGAAAAGACTTGGAAAGACCAAATGGGATGCTCACAAATCTCCAATCTGTGTTTTGAATGAGATGATGCAGAATGAAGAAAAATATGAAAAGATCTTGAAAGCATTGAACAGTCGTCGTATTATTCCCAGACCATTTGTAGCTCAAAAATTTGCATCAAGTGATGACTTTCTGTCTCAAAATGTTATACCTCTTGAAGCATACCGTAATGGCCTAAAGACTGAAGCTTTATCAGTGTCTGCATCAGAAGAAGAAGGGCTGAGTTTCTTAAATGAATACGATGAAACAAAACCAGAACTGCCCAGTGGAAAAAAGAATCAGTCTCTTACACTGATAGAACTGCTTAAAAATAAAAGGATGGGAGAAGAAAGGAATTCTGCTATTTCTCCTCAAAAAATTCATAATCAAACTGCAAGGAAGAGATTTGTTCAGAAGTGTGTTCTTCCATTAAGTGAAGACAGTCCATTGATGTATCAGCCACAAAGGATGGATTTGACTATGCACTCAGGTAAGAGGATGCCTATGACTGTCGTATAGAATTTAAACACAATTTATTATGCTTACATGTATGGAATATTTGTAGAAAATACTTTCTTAGAATCCTTTTACTTAAGCTGCTTTTTTTGCAGAGCAGAGATTGGTTATACTGTCATTTCTATATAAGTCATCAGTTGATGCTCATCAGCACTGAATTCTCTGTGCCTCATTTCTTGGTCAGAATGTAAGGTGAGAACAAAAACAAATAAAAAGCTGATCTGTAAAAATAAAATTTGCTATGGCTGGGGGATGGTCCTATGGATGGGAGGTCGACGTTGTTCAAAAAGCGTAGCGTTACTGAAATGGTGTACCTGTCCTATATATGCCAGTGCTCCAAGGTGATAATGCGTTGTAAAAGCTGTTGGTTTTCCTTCTGCTCAAACAAATAAACAAACAATCAAAAAATAGACTCTTTAAACTGAATGGATTGGTGTCTGTTGTGTGTTGTGATTAACCCGAAGAAACGTCTCCCTCTCCAATTCCTCATTATATTGTGGGATAGTTTGGTTTTGGAGAACTGTTGTGAGTATAAAGCATTTGTTTGGGGTTTTAGATTTTACAGTGGTGGTCTAAAGGAATAGAACAGATGGTTTAGGTTAGTGCTTGTGCACCATTAGTTTTTCCTTTTCAAAAGAATAATTTGTGTGTGCCAGCAAGTGATGTAGCAGGTAAAATAGAAAATTGTATGTGTTCTTGCTAAGTCTGGCTTATACTTTTAGACTAGAAAAATTTTAAGTGTCTTTGTAGGTTTCTTTTGGAGGTTAAAAATGTTGAAAATGAACTTAGATGGTCTTATAACTTAGCCCTGAGTTGAATGTGTCTAAGGTAAAAGTAACTGGTCAATGGATTAATAATGAATATAATTATGGTAATGTTGATTTGCTTGCTCTGGCAGACATTGGGATAGCCCAGATATTTGTATGCAGTTTTGATTTAAGGAAAGATTACCTTGTGTTATAAGTGGTCTGCAAAACTATCTTGTATGGGTTTGTGGTTAATAGGGTTCTTTCTTTTGTATGAAGTGAGTCTTTCAAAGTCAAATCTTCAACCTTTTTGAGAAGGAGAAAATGTAAGGAAGGTGTGTTAGCTGTGTTGACTAAGGTGTGGTACACTTAAGAGATGGAAAGTGTATTTGTGGCTGATTATCATAGTTACTGTTGAAGAAACCAACTGAAAGGTGTTGGGGGAGTGAGGATTGTCTTTGAAGTTAGGAGTTTCTTATTGTTTCAACATGTTTTCTTTCCTGTGATGACTAAGATGTTAGCTTGTTGATCATTTATTTAGCACAAAGATTTTAGCAAAAAACTTCAAATCATTAACTTTCATTATTGATTGCGCATTCAGAGTAATGAACATAAAATGCCCTGAATAAAATGTTGTGTCTAACAGCTGCTCAATGGTGTGTTTTACCACCTTTTCTCCCAGCCTTCATCAGAAAGCCTAATTTAGTATTGAGCCTTTTACGGCTTTGTGGGTAAAACACTTTAATTACCACTTTGTCAACTAGACTTTTTAATTCTTTTTATTGGTAATGTTGTAAGCTTTGAAACTTCTCAACTGAACTGTGCTCTTCAAATCATAGGATTGTATTTTAGGTTTAGGAAATGATCTGCGTAACACAGAAATCTGCAAGAAAGTGATAATAGGTGTTAAATCCAGAGGAGCTCAGAGGTTCATGGCACTCCTCTTCCACATTTCCAAAGAGCATGGGTTGGCTCTAAATACTAACAACAAACTAATCATAGTTAACTTAATTCCCCCTCCTTATTTTAAGTTAAGCTAATTCAATGAACGTTTTTAAAACCATCCTTATTGTGGTACTTTTCTTCACGCTTTTAGCTAAGAAAATTTCACTTTTTGAAGTGAGAACTGGATTATAGTTTTCTTTTGAATGATAGGTATGCCTGTGAAGCTTAGAACATGTGTGCATTGCAATACGACGTTTACAAGTGCTGTTAGCCTGTCCAACCACTTACGCGCTTATGCACGAAAGAAGAGTGCTGGACTTTTGACTGGTACAGGTATGTTTGAACAGATAACACAGCAAGTCTGCTTGGTACAGTACACTTTTTTTCTCACCAGACTGGTGCTAGTTCAGATGATATTTATAGCTTTCTTTGGTAAGCACAGTTGAGACTGAATATACATTAAATTTCAGCAACTTGTAAACTGTTAGATATAGTTTTAAGGAAGTTATCCTTTTTCATTAGGCTCTTATCGACTTGATTTAGGGGAAAAGAAAACCAACAGAGGTGTGAAACTTTTGAGTCTACAGAACTCCCATTGATTTTTAAATTATACAATTTTTGATTTTTAAAATTTATTTTTGTTAGTGGATTCCAGTAAGGCACCTCTCTTTGGTAAAATAGATTGTAGTTCTAGCTTGAGAAAATGCTTTATTAGGAAAGGAAATTATTGTGAAATTTCAAATATGTAGGTTAATTAGAAAACTAAGCAAAACTTAAGGAATTTTCATTAGTTTATAGATGAGGTCTTTAAAGAGACAAGCCTTAATAATGGCCCATGTTGACAACTGAATAGATTTTTCTTTTAGTGCTCCTAAACGATGTTTAGGATTAATAAATACAGCCAAGCACATAAATGTTAACATGCACATTTCTGTGTTATTTTTGGTTGGTTAGCCCAACCTTGCAGATAACCTCTTCATATTGCTAGCCTGTGAAGAATTTCATTAACTTACTCACATGTAATACTGCTTCTTACCCTACAAAATGCCTTGCTCTTTTCATTTGTAGCCTTTCAAGCTACCCTGCTTTAGCAAATCCCATTTTGCTCACGTCTTAAAATATACCCTCTTTCCTAAATATATCCACATAAATCCTTTTGACTAAAATTCTCCTTCCAATCTCTTTATTTCTCTTGCTCTTTGAGATCACTGCCTTCTGCTTTCTTCTAGTTGTTGTTTTCCCAACTTTTTCGTTCTTCCTCATGTCTTTCTATGGCTTATATCCAATATGTTCTTGCTACCAAAGAAACACTTGTATTCATACTAATGTCTTTCTTTCTTCTGCTTCTTTGCTTTATCCTTTGACTTGATATACAAATGACCAGGGATGACCATTGACTGTATTAAAAAGGATAGAGTGAGTTTTACTTTACTGGATTATAACCTCTTACTATGAAATTTTAGTTTTTGTGAGATTACACCTACCTTCATCAGCCTTGGAAGGTGATTGCTGACATTAGAAGCAGGGAGGCAGTAAAAATAAAAGACTGTGGAAACAGAAATTCATCATTGTTATAATAATCACTAACTTTTATCGAACATTTACTATGTGTCAGGCACTGTGCTGTGCAATTTTCATGCGTAATATATAGCTTCACAACCACCGTATGAGATGTGGGTACAATAATTTTACAGGACACTGGGGCTTAGAGAACTTAAGCAAGTTACCCAAACTTATGTAGTTATTAATAGCAAAGTTGAAAAATCAAGGCTTTCTTACCCTAGACCTCTGTTTGTAATCACTATTGTCTGCCATGTATAGAACATAAGTAATTGGAAATCCTAAAATGAAGTTCATTTTAAGGTGGGGAGCATTCTGCTGAAGACTGAATAAATAAGAGTCTTAGAAAGAACAGGGACCCAAGAAACAGGCCTGGAGTAGATTTTAGAGGACTTGAGAGAAATGTTTCAGTCTGACTATTCAGACAGATGATTGCAAATACTCAATGAGGTACATCTCTCCAGTACAGATTTTGTATGCCATTAAAAAATGGCTTTACCTCATCTGAAAATCTTTCAAAATGTAGGATTAATTATTTATAAATAACTGAGCATAACCCTCCACTGACCAAGGGTGCATTCTCAAAAATACTTTATTATCTAAAAAATGTCATTATTAAAGGAAAAAAGTAATATAGGATGAATGGGGATATATTTCTTTGGGCATCAAGAAAAAAAGAGGATATTACTTTTTTAAAAAGATTTTATTTATTTATTTGACAAACAGAGATCACAAATAGGCAGAGAGGCAGTCAGAGAGAGAGGGAGAAGCAGGCTTCTCGCTGAGCAGAGACACCCACCCCCCCACCCCCCACCCCCGATGCGGGACTTAACTCCAGGACCCTGAGATCATGACCTGAGCCAAAGGTAAAGGCTTTAACCCACTGAGCCACTCAGGCACCCTGAGGATACTAGTTTTTAAAGAACTTTAATATTAACCAAAATGTCAGAAGTATTAGAAAATATAAATTGTGCATTTGGCAGTCCTAAGGCAAAGAGAAAGGAAATGAAAACCTGAAGAAAGTCTAAGATGGTATTTTTCACAGCGCACACCTACTTTTAAGAAAAACTTTAAAATGCATGCGACCCCCCCTTTTTTTAAGAAATTCTGATACTTTCCTCTTGATTTTTGAAAGCTTCTTGACCAGTAGAGCTACATGGAATATGTATTTGCTACTTACTTATGCCTACTAAGAAGTTTTTTTTTTTATCAGCTTTAGTGACATTTTTCATTTTCTAAGTGGGAAAATGTTCCCAGTTCCCAAGTGGGAACATTGTATTTTATATTTATAAATTCCACGTGCCTATTTTCTTTCCCTGTATCAGTTTCATGGTTTAAGTCAGTGGTCCCAACCTTTAGTTTCTGGAGAGTTCCACTGGATTGTTATAAGGGATTCATCAATTCATATAACTAGCAAGCATTATTTTTCAAGAATATATTGATGATGTTTTAATGAAAGAAATACAAAATTGTGTTTAAAAACCTTACCTTAATCCAAGTAGATTATAAAGCTGAAACAATGTAAGAAAATATGTAGGACTAAAGCCTCCATAAGAATGTCTGGTACTTAATTCAAGTAGTCTTCATTCATGTGGATGTGGCCTCCTCTTGAAGAAAAAGCTTAGGTATCCCTAGAGTAAATGCTAGCAGTCTGCAGTCTTCGGTCTGGTCTGCATGGTTATCTAGGATAGAACAAATCCATAAGCCGCCTCTTCTATGGGAACTAGCAGTCTGTTGAGGGAGGTAAATATTCTACCTAGCCTGGATAGACCAAAAAGGATGCTCCTCTGCTTCCCCAAATAGCTATTTACTTGAGAACTCACATAATTCTGATGTGATAGTTTTCAATCTTTTTTGGGTCATTGACCTCTTTGAGAATTATGAAAGCTGTGGGCCCCATCCCAGAAACATGTACTTATTCAGCCACAGATAAAAAGTTTTCTGTACACAAGTTTTGTATCTCTTGAAGATTATCATCTGTAGACCCTTCTTCCTCTGGTGGAGAGCTGAGAAAGAGGAGATGACAAAAGAAAAATGAAGTAGAAAGGACACAGAACTAGGTATCAGGAACCCTAAGAAATCCCTTTTTTTTTTTTTAATGAGTTAGAAAATACTTAAAATGCCAGAACTGTGTAACATCATAATTAATTTATATGGTCACAAATATAAATTAAAATATAATATGCTTCATAATTTTAGTAAAAGGACATGATGAGTAATAAAGTAAGAAAGCTTAGAATTGAAGACATGGAAGGGTAGCCATACTTGGGACAGGGTTAAACTGTCAAAAAAGAATAGACTTCATTTTGCCCAGAACTGATCCAATTTATAATCCATAGAGCAGGTTCAAATAATTTATATAATAATCCGTGCAATTGTGGATAATCATTTATGAAGCATTTTTTTAAACTTTTTTAAAAATTGATTTTTTTTGTCTAAAGAGAACACTTGCCAAAGGGTTTACTTTATTGTAAATTCAAGGCATACTTCTAAATAGGAATTTATTACAGTTAAGATAGACTACACTCTTAGTAAAATTATTTTTCAGGTTTTGTTCTCTTTAGATTAACTGCTCATGTAAATTTTTTCTGGTTCATTTTTTCTACAATGTAATAAGAACATTACATAATTTTCATTAAGAATCAGAAATTTTATGTAGCTTTTATTAAATGCTTTTAGACTTTTAATTTTACTATTGACATTTTTGTTTAATATTTAAATTAAATGATATCCTTTTTATACTGGCAGTATTAAAAGCATTACTAAGTTATTAATAGAGTGACTGTACACACTGGGTTAGCTCTGTTGTTCCAACCAAGTAATTGAAAAGTACCTCTTTTCATAAGTGTCTGGGATTGGACAATAAATTATATGATCACCTTGTTATTAAAGTTTCTAAAATATTAAAAATTATTTAAGGCAGAGTATATTCTATCAATGCCATTAAAAAGAACCAAAAAAGAAAAATATTTTGAGATCAAAGTAAGAGTGAATTCTAACAGGTAAAGAGAAGGAAATAATTGAAGTCTGAGTAGGTTGTTGTGAAAGGAAATATATCAGTAAGGTAAATGCATGTTTGCACTATGCTTTCCTGTGGTACAGAGCCATGTTATCTCTTGGAAAGAAGAAAGAGTAACAGTGGTGTTCAGCACTTTTATTGGAGCTCCATTTTTACATCTGTACATACAAACCCATATTAATACACATACTCATTTGTTCATTCATTATTCACCCGAATTGAATGTGATGTACTCTGATATTTCTATTTTATTCTTTTTCATTAAAAATAATGCTAGTCATGACCCAGTAAATTGATTTACTACCTACTAAGAAGTTACTATCCACAGGTTGAAAACACTCCCCTTAAGTAACTTTTTCTCTTAGGGACTAGTACTGACCAGAATCAACAATAGTAACATTTAAGAAATCACAGTACTACTTCTATGGCAACAAGTAATTTTTCTTTACTCTTTGTATTCAAATGTTTATCTGTAGATCATATTTTTAAAATAAAATGCTGGCCTCCAATATTTAAAGTAAATTGGAGATTTCTAGTTACTTAAAATTAATGCAAGAAAAACTTTTTTTTTTTTCTTTTTAAGAAGGGGTGGGGCAGAGGGAAAGGGAAAGAGAGAAGGCCAAGTAGGTTGCACATGTCCAACGCAGAGCCCAACACAGGGATTGATCCCACAACCCTGAGATGATGATCAGAGCCAAAACCAAAAGTTGAATACTTAACTGACTCAGCCACCCAGGTGCCCCTGAAAACATTTTTATATGCAAATATATTTGGGGGAAGGGCTTCATTTCATTACCTTCAGAATACTTCCATGACATTTTAGAAGTAATGCAGGATTATTGCTATTCTACACCAATAGACTCACCACCATCATAATTAATAAACAACTTCCAATGAGAAAAAGAGAACTTAAAAATTGATACTAGAAAGTCTTTCAGTCAATACCACCAGTGCAATATATCTACATTCTTTTTTTAGTAAAGTCAGTGTTTTATTTTTCATACCATCCACTTTTAAGTGGATTAGTAGATTGTGTGTTACTTAATAGGGTCTTTTGACTGTTTTCAGCTTTAATATAATTGGCCATAGAGGCCTACAACAAGTGCTAATGAATGTGTAACACAGTGCCAGGTGCTGAGTGCGTGGATAAGTCACCAGAAAGTAATTCTTCTATTGTGGGAAGTGCTATAGGAACACTTTTCTCCTGTGGTGGAAAGGAAAAAATAGTATTGTGAAAGCTCAAGATGGCATTAAATTATTTGACTTTTTGTGAGTATCTCTGCAATTTTTTAAAAAATTATTATATTGCATCACGAGGAAATTGAATGTTTTTGTAGTGATTCATTCCACCAGAAAGAGTAGTAGAAACAGAACATTTTTTTATCTTATGATGATCAAACTTTAAAGGAGCAAACTAGCTTTTAGTTAAAGCAGATACCTTTGTAATTACTCTAGACTAGGCTATATGGAGGATACAGGAGAAGTATGAAAACATGTCCCTGTTATCAGAGAACTTAGGAGAGCATATGGGCAACACATATAAAACTATCAAAATTAGAGCTATGCAAGATAATATACAAGTGAATGGAAGTAAAGTACATGTGCTGTAGGAGATAAAGGTGTTTATTTTACTTTAGGCTTTTTGAGGGGAGCTGGGAATTAAGTTGTGTTCTTTTTTCCTGCTCTCACAATTTGTCTCATTTTTAAATAGAGCCTTCAAAAAGAAGGAAAAAGGAAAAGTAGTTCATGTTGCTATGTTTCTTGTCATTATGTTTAAAGTGAGAAATTAAAACTGGTAGTCAGAAAATTTTCATTCTTTAAACAAAATTTTTCGTTACTATATCGTATACCAGGACAGTGCTAGCTCTGAGACTGTAAAGACCCTATACTTGAGCTGCATAAACATACTCATGATCCTGGGGGATAAGTACAACTGCACTAACATGGACAACTTGATAAGGTTTCAACTAGACCCTAGACTTGATGGATGAGTAGTTTTAGGAGGAAGAGATGAAATAGAACATTCTAGGTAGAGCGAAGGACATAGCTTAGGCACAAAGGGATGAAATTTTGAGTTCAGGAGGTGCTGGAAGATTGAATTACAGGTATTTGGGAACATAGTAATGAAAGAAAGGTGGGGTTGACGCTTTTGAATCCTTGCTAAAAATTTTAGGAAGTCATGGAAGGATTTTTTAAAATAGGGGAATAATGTGGTCAAACTTGTATTTTAAAGTTATCCCTGATAAAGTGGACAATAGGTTTCTGTATTTTCTTGGCTCTAACTTACCTCTGGAGTACTGTTCCTCATTAAAAGTGCATGTCTCTATATATTTGCACAATAACATACCATCATTAAACATTAGCACATTGAATTGTTCAAGTAGAATAAATTTTCCAGGTATTCAAAGACTAGTGTCACACTTAATTTTATCCTAACCATTTTGATGATGTTTCTAAAATGTTCTTATTTCTGCCTTATGAAACTGTAGACTGACTATAATTTAATCATTTGGTAAATAAGAGTCACCCTTATGTTTTATAATACCAGCAAGAAATGCACTGTTTTCCCACAATACTAAAAATTGATTGTCTGATTTATTCACTAATTCAACAAGCAATTTTTTCAGTTCCTGCTTGGTTTATGCATTGCGCTAGTAAGTACTGCAGAGATAAATTGGATCTTATAGTACAAGCACATTATACATAACTGTAATACAGGATAAATTTTAAGGGCCATTGGAGAGGTACACCTCTCCTCATGATACACCGTGGAAGTTCAGAGGAGGAGGGAAGGTACTTTTAGCTGGACCAGGACCCGGCAAGGCTTTTGGAAGTAACATTTGATTTGGACCCTGAGGATATCTAATTGAAATGGAAATAGGCATCAGGGTAGGGAAGAAGCTTACCTATAGGAGGGAGCAACTTGGGACAGTGGGAAGTTTATTGAAAATATGAGGAAGTAGGAGGTAGAGATGGACGGATAAAGGATATAGAATGCTAATCTCTGGTGATGGAATTAACTTTTGTAGTAAGGAAAAAGTGAAGTTTTGTGGGGGCTTGGGGGATTTTTTGTTCGTTTTTGTTTTTAAGAATTTGAGAAAAGTTAAAGGATTTGCTGGGGAGGTGGAGAAATTGTAGGTGAGGTCATTTTAGGAGTCCTGAAGCAGGACAATGACTATAAATGTAAAGGAAAGGTAATATTATGGAAGTAGGTAAGAATTCGGCAGATTAGTTAAAGGTGGAAGAATAAGAGGACAGAGATAGAGATGACTCAGATTTTAAATCATGTTGCTGGGAAGATGGTTATACCAGGCAGTATAGTTAATGAATCTGCTACCTTGGTGTTTCTAAGCAAAGGGTAGACTTCATTGCTTATCCAGCAATAGGTTATCATCTAGCTATTCACTGTAACAGAGCAAATAACCACACTTATTCAGTCACTAAATTTGTATTTTGGAGAGTGGAACCCTGAAGAGTTTTGTACCATTGTAGCCCAAAATATTTACATTTTATGATACCTGCTTTTGATGTCATTAGTTATAAATTTGAGAACTCTATTTGGTTAATAATCTTTTTTTACTAACCACTTGTTTTTCATAAAAATCTTAACTAGTCCCCTACCATTCTTGTTCATTCTGTTACAATTTCTGAGTTTTGCTTTTTATATCTTGTTTGATTTTTTTTAACAATTGTATTAACCTAGATTTTTATATATTTGGATTTTTTAACATGTCTAATACCTTTATATCCTTTGTTATAATGTTTTGTGTTTGCTGTGATTTCTATTCTAACATGAATTTTTTAATGCTGTTTATAATCTGGATTAAGATATAATTATACCTTACAAGTAACAAGGCATGTTCTGGTCATTAAATGACTTTATGGAAATAATAAAACAATACACGGACTTTCTTTTGGAGGTAAGGGCAAGAGGATGACTTGATGGAGGCTATTGTTCCCTCATGTATCTAAGAAGTGGAAAAATAGTATTCACTCTTTCTTTGTTGTGTCTGGAATTTGAGGAATAAGTTTAATTTTTGCTGTGCATTGTTTAGAATAAATATTTAGTTGTGGCCTTAGCTGGAAGTTAACTCAAAGCAGAAGGGACCTGGTCAGTACCATGTTTGATTATAGTTTGGGTTTTGGCTGGAATGTGTAAACTTCAAAATTATTTAAAAAAAAAAAATCAAATCTATTGGGATTTGTGCATTCGTGACCTTTAGATATACCGTTATAATTATTGTGCGCCCTATATAACTTGGACATGTTTATAGTAAAGATAATTTATGGCAATATTAAAGTAATGTGGTTTCATTACCTAATTTTATAATCAGAAACATGTATTTAATTACTCCTACTAAATATAAAATGATTTATTTTGAAAATACTGAGGCTTTTAGGGGTCAAGGGAGTGTGATTATATACAAATAATTCTAAACAAAAGTTTTATAACAGATTAGTTATATATTTTAATGTTTATTCCAATTTTAGATGTGTCTTAGTTTTGGAAGAGTGGTTGATATTGGTAAGTGCATATTTTGCTTTAGTAAAACAGCATGCAAGTCCAACCCACTTAAGGAATTTTAAATGTTTTTTTCCTAACCTCTTACCACAGAGAAATAATAAATTTGCTATCCTTATTAACTCTTAACTGACCAGTAAACAACTTGTAGCCAGGATATTGTTAGCTTTTAGCTTTTGACAAGCTGGAAAAACTAGTCCGCTTGCAGTTTCTTTGTTTATAAAAATCTGTGTTGAAGTATACTTACCTTTAGCTTTTTCCTTCACCTAAGGGACGGTTGCTCAGAATATTCTTCTACAAACATCCCCCCTACTTTGAAATAGCAGAGACTTCTACAAATTGAATGTACTTTTTTCTCCCAAGTGGACCTAAGCTTAAATAAAGGCTACCTTCATTTGCATGAACTTATTCTCTGAACCAAGGATAGAAGGCTATTCCTACCCTTAATATAATCCTTAATATGTAGGGCAAACTCAAGCTACCTGCCTCTTCTAGATTAATACTTTAAGCAATAAACCTCATACTTAAAGCAAAGGAAATCTGCTTTTCACATATTTTGCATTCTGTCCTCTTCTAGGTAGAATGTTAAATCATGCAGGACCTAATTAACTTTGCCATGATTGCTCTGTGATTCTGTGTTAGTTATACTTTTAGTTACTGAGATTGGAAACTCTAAAAATTGATGAAAGTAACATATAGGATCCTGGAAAAAATATCCAATTTTGGAGTGAAACTATCAAGAGAAAATGATGGTGGAAATGTACTTCTGAGGTTGCTAATTGTATATCTATCTATATGCTTAATTTTGATTGGAAGGGGAACATTGCTTTTCATGACAATAAACCCCTTAAACTGCTTTATATGTATCTTGGGAATAATGACTGGTTTGATTATGGCAGTATACCTAGAAACAAAAAATTGGTATAGGGAGTAGGAAAGTCCTTTCCATTTTAATGGGCTATAGAGAGTGGGATTTAATGATTTTTCTCTTAATAGCTATTTTTTTTAATGAGCCAAGAGATTAAGAGGTGGAGCTGAGGGGCTGCCTTTCTCATTTAGAGTGGTAGGTACTCAGATCTGGCTACGTAATATGCAGGATCCAGTGCAAAATGAAGATGTAACGTCTCATGTTAAAAAACTATTAAGAATTTGAAGACCGCATACGACAACAGTGTTTACCAAGTATGGGATCCTATGTGACTGCACAAGTCATATACCCATGAAGTCTTATAGGCACTTTTTGCCAAGAGAAGAGCGTACACTGAAGAAATAAGAATTTGGCTTCCTCCCTCCCCCATCCCTATTTTATACAAGGTAACATGTTTCTTCTCCCATCCCCCCAAAAGCAATGTTCCTTTTTCGGTTGGGGCTGAGGGAAAAAAAATGCTCTTTGCACAATTCTTTATATGATTGGGACTTACGAACTTTGAAGGATTAATGATAGCAACTAGAACTGAATTTATTTATCATCTCAAATTTGTGTGCACCTTGGGACATATGCATTCTTCTCCTAACTTTTGCATTGCCGTTACTTACCCCACTACCAGTATGTTAATGGTGGTGGTGGAATGATGTCTTACATGCTTCCATCTTTTTATTCCTACCGTCTTCTTGAATGAGTTCTTAGCTGTTGTTGCTGCCTACCATCTTACACAGGCCAACTAGATGAAGACGACCTTTCCTATCCTCTAGTAGAGCTATACCATACCTCTTATTTTGGATGTATATAACCTGGCCATTGTATGAATTTTCACTTTACTCCAGAGATGCCAAAAACCAGTTAGGAACAAAACAAATGAGATGGAACTTTCCATTGTAAGGGAGGATGACTGCAAATAAAAATATTTTGGAGGTAAATGTCAACTTAGTTATGATGTGCTTCTTTACCACACTGAAGCTTCAGATGTTCCTAAGAAAAAAATTCTTGTATTTGGAGGTCATTTGTGTAGTGAACTAAAAAGAAAATGAAATTCAAACAGATGTATGTAATGGGAAGAAAGGTGGAAAGGTCAAAAGGACTTATTGTTGGAGCCCAAAGTAAATTCTTTTTCTTCTAGGTATAAAACTAAATAAGGCTCAGAAAACAAACTGGAATTTGTATCTCTTGTGTTACTCATTGATTTGCTTTTAACTGATTTAGTTTAGTGCTTTAGACACATTTGTTGTTGTTGTTGTTGTTGTTGTTGCTTTTGCTGTTGTTGTATTTTGTAGCATAGCAGTATGGTGTTCTTTTTGAGCGTTCATAAGTCTACTGTATTTCTCTTTCATTCCTATTTGATCAAACAGCTGTTTTACTGAAAGGAAAGGTATACTCTAAAACTTTGCATATAGCCTTACAGGATAATTTATTCTCCTTACAAGTAAAATACTCTCAGTAGGAAATCAGATCCTTTATAAATCAGATAACTGCAAAGATGTTTTCAACAGTCTTCTAGTTAAAATTGATCACTTTTCTGCCCCCCCCATAGGTGCCATAGGACGGTTTGAATGATTTTGTTCCTTTCTAAAACTCAAGGAGAAGAAAATCAAGATTCTAAAACCAGTCTAGTATTTTGTGTAAATTTTAAGTATAGAAACATTGGTAGATTTAAAATATTTTGGAAGAGATAAAAAAGTGTGCATGTTTTTACTTTTTGACACTAACAAATAAAATCCTGTTATAAAGAAAGACTTTATATAAAGTTATGTATTTGGCAGATTATTAATATAAACAACTTTGTTAAACCTTTGGCTATTTATCACAAATATTGATAAGCCCCATTATACTAAAACTGAATGGGTTAGTGTTCTGTTTTTAATGTTCTAGTGACTCCTGGTGCAGGCCAGAATAAAACTGCTTTTCCCTTTAGATACAATAAAAATTGTTGAATGAGAACATTTGTATAATATGTTTGTGCATCATCTTTTTCATTTAGTGGAACATTTTGTGTAAATCATCTTTTTCGTGTAGAAAATACCATATGGATGTCCCTTTGTGTGCATATTAACATTAAATACTCATTTTTTTGCAGATTTTTCTAAAATGTTTGGGCAGTAATGCAGGGGTGAAGTTTGGATGTTGGTATTAGAAAAAACTATTCTTATAAAATGTATTCATGTTTTACCATCTAAAATAAATAAGTGATGTTTCAGGGGATAAGAAATTTTAAAATGATCATGGAGATATCGAGACACCAAGGTGTTTAGGTGTAAACTACCAGAGGTCCCAAGTTTTTCATATCCTTACTTTATGGACAAACTTCCAAGGATGCCCAATGCATGTGGTTCTCTAAACTTACTTGGAATCCTGGGTAATGGAGATTCTCAATCATATACTGGCAGAGTTCTCCTACTTTCCAAAGTCATACTTTCAAATATTAAATTACTATGAAAGCCTAAGAGATTGTCATTTAAAATTTAGATCTGATCATTCATAAAAGCTCAGTTTCTAGAGTCCATACAACATCAAAAGTCAAAAATTTCTTTTTCCTGTATTAAAGTCAAAAACATTTCTATATCTCAAATGTCCATTTCCATTTTTAAAAAATTATAGCATCTAAATATAACTGACAAAACATTCTATTGCCTACTTGCCCATCACCCTCTGCCCTTTTCCCTCAATTTGCTTTACACATTTAACATTAGCATTCTGTGAACAGATTTTTAAAGGATTGTTATAATGCATTCTGTTTGTATCCTACAGTAATTTATTTACATTTTAAAAGGAATTTGAATACACTGTGGCAATTTTGACAACCAGCAAGCTCATCAAAGTAAGATTCTCCCTATAATCTCATGATAAACCAAATGCTTATTCTGTTCCACATAACAAAGACAGGGATTGTGTGTGGTTTACCTTTTAGATAGGGAAAGAATAGCTGACGGCTAATAGCACTTAACCCATTGAGTTCCCTAAACTCTTTACTTCTAGTGTTATCAATTGCTCTATGCTTTAAAATCCACTTAAATTCAGATTGCTTACCAGTGCAACTAGGAAACTGAAGGTACTAATTACAAAGTACTTGATACCTCACTCTTCCTACTGGTTGTAAAGAACTTAGTTTCCACATTCGTAGACTGATCAATGAAGAATTTCTATGTGACTGTTAGCAACATACTCATTTAAACAAATGACCCACAGGTGTTTTGCAGGAATGCTACCTATATTGCATAGTGGCAGAACAAATTTCCATTCATATGCTGTCTAAATGTCAAAGGTTAAAAATTTGGGTTTTCCTTTGTTTTTTACACCAGAAATATTTGTTGAGTTTCTATGTGCCAGGGTCTTGATTGAAATAATTAATAATTTGTAAGATTTTTCTATTCCAGATTTTGGTTGTTTAGCTTTGAATTAGCCATTCTTAACTTGATTTCCTGCAGTTCTTTACTTACTAGATTCTTCTTCTGAGCATAAGCAAGGGAATACTCTGGGCCCAAGCAGGATTTTATTTTTAAAGAGGCAGGTGACAAGAAGCAGAAACCAGCGGCTTGAATGAGATTTATCTAGGCTTCTCATGGTTTTTAATTTTCTATATGACATTTCTGTTAGCATTGCCACTTGACTACTGTAAGGAACTGTGTTTACTGGTTTTGTAATAGTAGCATCTATTCTTTTGGAATCTGGACTTGGAACAACTCATTTCACAGAATCCTTGAATAGCCAGTTCCTATTCTCTCTTTCCTAGAATTTCCAGGGGATTTCATGTGACAGGTTAACAGAAGAAAAACCATTTGTGTAACTCTTCTGTTACATTTGTTTCCCTCCCCCTTGGATCCCTAGAGAAAAACTCTTACCTTCTCTTCCTGCTAATTGACCAGCAGCACCCTGGAATATTGTCATCCCTTTGTCCAAAGGAATGGTGTAGTTATATTCAAAGACCAATAAAATGTTATGTCCTATCATTCCTACTTATTAAAAAAAATACCTTTTTTCCCTCTATTAAATTACATTTTTTAGAATACGTGATTGAAGGAGAAGTCAAGTAATAGAAAAATTTCAAGAACAGCACAAAATTTTGATCCACTTTTAATATAAAAATCTTTTTTCCCCCTTTAATCACATTTTAAAAATAAGTTGTAGGAGAAAATGTAAAATTATTTTAAAAATGTAAAGAATAATTAGCATTACGTTTCCAGTCCATTTGTAAATTTATGTGAGATAATCTGGATTTTCATTTATTTCTTAATAAAATAAAACATTATTGTACATGCAATACAGGTTGAGTTTTAAAAAAATGAGAGTTGAGCTTTTTTTGCCCTTCCAAATGTTGGGCCAGCATATAATTTTAAGAGCTATTTGATATATATTTGCTATAAAATTGATTTCTCATTGACTTTTTATTATGTTGATGATTCTTTACTAAGTTTTCAAAACATGTGAGACCTACTTAATGGAATGGTAATCAGATGGAAACTTAATTTAATGATCTTAAATAAAAGGTTGAAATTTTCCTGGAAATAAGGAAGAGTAATTAGATATGAAAATAACATACTTATAATCATAAGAGGAAAGATTATCATTGTGATAATTGGCCAATTTAGTAATTTAGAGTTTAGTTACATTCTCTCAGTTCTAGTTCGGTATATGATAAAGCATTATTTGAAAAGTAGTGCAGGAAGAATGCATACAGATAATATTACTGTTGTTAAAGACCCAGCTGCAAGTTTAGTGCATGCTTCAGGGAATACAGATGAATATAGACTTTTTCTAACTTGGTTTAGATGGTCTGACCTCTCTAGAAGTATGTATTTCTATTTTAGAATATATATGAAATGCTAAGTCTTTCTCTTCCCTTTTTTAGCCTTAGATTGTAAACAAAAGAAATCAAGGTCAAGATCTGGAAGCAAGAAGAAGATGCTGTCATTACCTCATGGTGCTGACGAGGTTTACATTCTCCGATGCAGGTATGTGCTTATGTTGCTGTATCTGCTCAGTTTCTTCAGATTTTGCTTTGAGACATATTAGGGATTTTTAATTTGTGGCAGAAGGTGCATTCTCAGCTATCAAGTTATAAATGAAGTTTTGAAGACGGGCTTAAAATCTTACTTAGCTCATAATACACTGTATTTCACAACGGATGAATAAATTTTTTATATTATATCGGAACTTTGATGATACTCTGATTTATGAAAGGAGCTTTTTTTGTTGTGATGTTTTTATTTATTTGCTTTGCTTTCGTATTTATGTACTTTAATTTGGTTTGATTTTTTTTTTTTTAATTTGTCTTGCGTTTCTACTTCTTGGGAATTCATTTCTCTCCACTCATACTTCTAAGTGTAGCTATACAAACTTATTCCCATAAGTATAGCTATACAAACTTATTCCCACCTTTTTCTTTACTCATCCTCATGCAGTTTAAAGAATTCTGAGTTGGGGAAGGGTCATTTGGAAAGAATGGTACATTTTGGTATTATAGTTGTTTTAAATGTATTGAGTTGTATAGGTATTAAGATGTTTATATTAATTTCAATTTAATAATAATAGTTCTACCTATACAAATATTACTACAGGTAATATAGCTGTTAAGCATATGAATTGGCAGTTTTATATTGTATTAAATAATTTTGACTTTATATGTATTTAAGAACTTTTGTTAAGTAGTACAGTTTGATAATATCTCCAAGATATAGTGAAGCCTACTTCTTATGTATATGGATTTTATGTGAATTGGTTTTAAATAAAGGGAATTGGTCATGTTAAGAGAACTGTTATCAACTTCTTCTATAGGTTTTGTGGCCTAGTCTTTCGTGGACCATTGTCTGTTCAGGAAGACTGGATTAAGCACTTACAACGACACATTGTAAACGCTAATCTTCCACGGACTGGAGCTGGCATGGTGGAAGTCACGTCACTACTTAAAAAGCCTGCCTCCATTACAGAAACTTCATTTTCTCTACTAATGGCAGAAGCAGCTTCATAGAACAAGGAAACCTTTTAAATAGCAAATTTAAATTGGATGTAAATTTGAAATTCTTTGTCTTTTTTTTTTAAAGCCACGTTAAATTATCCATTTATAAATACTAAAGCAGGAAAATGGGGAAAAGTGAATTACAGTGACATCAGAGCAAACTGAGTACTTCAAACAGTAAGTAGTCTATATATTTTATATAGGATGGAGGATGTGTTTTTAAGATTTACTAAGTTTTGTCAGTTAACTGTGTTCACTCAATGAAAGATCAGTACATGTAAGCAGTCATTAGTAAACTGTTACACATGGATAACTTAAAGACAGACTTAATTGGAAAATTACATTTTCTTCAGTGTTACCGGAATCAAGGTTCTGTTTATTCCCCACAAGACTTGCATTGAAAAATAAGATATTATATTTTGTTTGTATGTATTTAGTGTTTTGTATAATACCAGGAACCGCTAAACTAAATTTACTCAACTTAGGGCATTAAATATCATGTACTTCATAGTTTGAGACTGTTCACTCAAATAGGGCAGAGTACTATTCTATCTAGATGTGTAAGTGTTTTTTTAAAATCACATGGAACGGTTTTTTTTATACTAAAAAGTGGAGGGAGATTTGTTTAAACAAGTATTTCTAAAAGAAATATGTACATAGTCCTGGAAATTATTTGTGGTAAGGAAATATTCTTTACTCCAGTTGCATTTCTCAGACAATAAAGTGGTGCATCCATGCTACCTCCTACTTTGTCAACAAAGATGCTATTTACCCTTTACATTTTTGTATCATAATAGATTTAAAAATCTAATGTTCTTTATTGCAAGACATCCTTTTGTTAACAGATTTGTTTCTTTTTAATGTTTTACCTAAACTTTGACATGCTTACAGGACAGGTTTGCCTCTTACTTTATTTAACATTGTAGAAATGTAATTAATAAACAATGCTCACTACACAACTTAGAATAGGCTTTCTCATTTATATTCCAAATTTGATCAGTTAGCAAAACTTAATACACCAATTGAAATATTTCTACATATGATGAGAATGTTTACAATTTAAATTTTAGAACTTGTTTTGGATGTGATTATATGTACGAAAATCGTGTAACACTATGCTCATGCTAAGAATCGACATAACGGAATTACTGAAATAAATGTGCTGTGAGGAATGGAAAATATGGTGCAGATGTCTTGGTCATGATAAATTGTGATTCTTTTAAACTCTTTCCAAAAACAAAATATTTCTTTTAATCTGCAGTCAGATTCCTTTACAAATAACAGTTTTTGTATGCAAGCACCATTTCATTTTATTTCATGTAGTATGGCTAATACTATAGTTGAAATAAGGATATGCATTGATAATTTTCTTCATATGTAAATAAAGTTTAAAACAGTTAAAATAAGGAGTATTTTGGTAGAGTATATACATACCTCACTGCCAGTGAAATTGCTTTCCTATGGTATATCTCCTTACCAGAAAAATCTCTAAATAAAAAAGACTTAAAGAAAATTATAATGTCTATATTGTGAAGCATTTCTTACTTTTATCACTGGTGGAAATAGTCCACTTGAGGTTGTGTTTTATTTTAAATTGTTTATACTTAGCAGGTTACTTTATTTGTATACCTTATAAAGGAAATTAGGAAGTTGGATTAGATGGATCACTCTTATTAACCAAGGGTCTCCGGATCTCTGGGGTACTAGATAAGGGAAAAGTACTTCTAAGTTACTTTTATATTTTGAAATGCCTTAATGCAAACTGTATTTCTCTATAAATATGAAACTAATTAAAATTTCAGATTTCTTTACTTCAAACTAAAATTATACAAAGTTTGTATATACTAGTTGTCTCCTACAGAGCATGTTTTATTCATAGTTATAAATGAATATATTTTTTAAATTGGAAGAATTATTTACATAGCAGGTAGAGTTCAGAAATTTTTTAAAAATTACAGTTTTGGGAGGGAAAGACTAGCAGTCACTATAACCCCTTTCAGCTCTAATCTTTATAATTCTGTGATTTTTATTAAGCAGACGATCAAGATGTAAGAATACAGGTAGAATATATAGTTTGATCACAGATTTTATAAGCAAATCTATATTAAATTTTTTATGTTAAGCTATTTAAAACAAGAATTTCTTTTTCTGTATGTGAGAAGAAGTAAATGGAATAATTCAGATTAAAAACAGTAAACTTAGAGGGATTCCTAGAAAGTAAAGTAAAAAACACTTTTCATGGTAAAGATATTTGGGTTTCAAAATTTTAATTCTTTTGGAAGCCAAGTTTATCTTTTAGTTGACAACTAGAGAATTAAGACTTACTTTCTTTTGGTTTGCACTAGAAAAGAAATTATATTGTCTCAAGTTACATGGTATCAGAATATGGCATGATTCAGTATTGACTGTTGCCTAATTTTCTTTTAATTCTTTTTTTTATCATTATCTAAAATATTTGAGCTTTTACAGTATTAGAGTTTTTTCTTTTTTAAAAAAAATCTGATTTGAAGTATCGATTTATTTAACAGCATTAAAACAAAAAGGTTAACTTCTCTAAAAGTAATATTTTCTACTATGCTTCTTTAGAATATATTAGAATGTTGGTGTAGCGAATATCTCTATTTTGGAGTTCACATTTAATTATGGGTTAAGGAAATGATAGTTTTTCAGTAGTAATTTAATAGATTTTTCTTGTGGACATGCATATGAAATCAAGAACTGTATAGTTAAAACCTATAGTCTTAAAGATAGCTTTGATTTTTTTTCCTAAGAAAGTTTAATATATGCTCATTTTGGAAATATTATGAAAAACGAAAAAGTGAAAAATGGCAACATTACCTTGGTATAACCACTCAAAGACATTTACTTGCAATATCTTGTTATATTTCTTTCTCTTGTCCTATCGTTTCAGTGTACCTGTGATTGTATGTAATATGATGTATTCTGCTTTCCCAGTTTTAAATTTGAGTGGTGCAGAGTATAGATTAACCTTTGAATACTAGATCTGGGGCTTTTTCCAATACCAACAGCAAATTTTCTCATTCTCCAGGTGCCATCTGGGTATCCAGGAATTGGATTCAATTCTGACATTAACTACCTAGAGTTAGCAGCAGACTCGTTAGGTTAAAGAGCTCAGTCCCCACACTTCAGAGGCCAGTTACAAGTATTGAGTCACTTGTACTTCTGACCAACTGGCTATAAATTGAGGGTTCCCACAACACCCTCTTCAAACTCAATAATTTCTTTTTTTTTTTTTAATTTTTTATTTTTTATAAACATATATTTTTATCCCCAGGGGTACAGGTCTGTGAATCGCCAGGTTTACACATCTCCAAACTCAATAATTTCTTAAGAGAGCCTACAGAACTCAGGGAAAACATTTGACTTCCACAGTTCATTATAAAGGACATAACTCAGAAGGCACCTGGGTGGCGTAGTCAGTCGAGTGTCCAAGTCTTGATTTTGGCTCAGGTCATAATCTCAGGGTCCTGTAATCGAGCCCCATACCAGGCTCTGTGCTAAGCGCAGAGTCTGCTTTTCCCTCTCTCCTTTTGCTCCCCCTCCCTTTTTCAAATGGATAAATAAATAAAATATTTAAAATAAATAAAGGACATAACTCAGGAACAGACAAATGGAAAGAGATGCAAGGTATACAGGGAAGAAGGTGGCATGGAGCTTCCTTGCCCTCTCAGAGTGCACTACCCTCCCAGCATCTTGATGTGTTTACCAGCCTGGAAGCTCTTTGAACCCCTGTTGCTTAGACGTTATTATGGAAGTTTTATTACATAGGCATGATTGATTAAATCACTGGACTTTGGTGGTTAACTCAATCTCAAGCTTTTTTCCGCCTCCCTGTGGGGCCAAAGTAGGGATGGTGGGGAGGGGTGCTAGAAGTTGCAGTCCTCTAATCATGCGTTAGTTTTTCTGATGATCAGCTCCCATCCTGAACCTATTTAAGGGCCCTCAGCCACCAGTTGTCTCATTATTCTTGTAAGTTCAGCTGTTAATCATTTTAAAATAAGCTGTTCTGTATTTCCCAATTAGTTTTCATATATTTACTTAATTTTATCTCTAGTTTTCTAAAGTTTTGCTATATGAATGGGAATTTATTTTTTATTGTTGTCAAGTTTGGGATCTCTGCTGGGCATTGGAAATTTCCTAGCCGTTGTCTCACAGCTATTTCTTCTGCCTCATTCTCTTTCTTTTGGAACTAAATGTATGTTAAATTCTTCTCACTGTGTCCTCTGGGTGTTTTTTTGTTTTGTTTTACCATTTCTTCTCAGTTTTCTGTCTGTTGATGCTACATTTCAGTTAATTTCTTTTGACCCAACTTCTGGTTTACTCATTTTCTCAGTTACTAACCCCATTTACTGAAGTCTTAATTTTGGTTGTATATTTTTCAGATCTAGAATTTCTGTTGGTTCTTTTTCAGATATGCATCTTATTGTTTCTCGTAGTCTGTTTGACTGTTATTTCCTTAAATATGGTCTACATAGTTATTTATATATTCTCCTTCTCAAAATTCCAAATAATTGTGGGTCTGGGCTTATTGATAGTTGCTTTTCCTACTTCTTGTTCATGGTATCTTGTTTTATTTGCCTAGATGTTTAATAGTACGTTATTTTTCGACATTATATTTGAAAACTATTGTAGAACTATTTTGAAGCCTAGGATAGTATCTTTTCCCATGGGATTTTCATTTACTTCTGCCAAATGAGTAAGAGTTCTACCAGTTTAGAACATGTTAAACCCAAATTCCAGATTTGTATTTTCCTAGTCTACTAGATGACGCAAAGTCAGGCTCTGTAAGAGCTAGATCATGGAAAAGTTCATATACCTCTGGTTCACCTTTTACGCTGTAAATATAGTTAGTTCTGTTAGCTCCATGCAGCCACCGAAATTTCAACTTAGTTTCATAGCTATTTCTACCAGATACTATATGCCCTCTGGGCAAAAATAAAAGGCTTTATTAGGTGGTCCCACAGGGTTTCTTATCTTCCCTTAGAGAGTGACTGGTTAATTTTTTACTCTTGTGTTATATTTTTATTGCTTATGTGATGTTTTTGTTTTTATTAATCTGATCTTTTTAGTTGACCTCAGTGAGAGAAGTTATTGAAATTAGGTAGTCTACTATTATCCAAATCAGAAGTCCTTATATAAATTCCTGGCAGAGGGGATTTTGTGTGTGTTTTTCAGTTCTGTTTTCCTATAAGAGTTCTAGGGACACCTGGGTGACTCATTGGGTTAAAGTGTCCAACTCTCAGTTTCAGCTCAGGTCATGATTTTAGGGTGGTGGGATGAAGCCCTGCCTTGGGCTCTGTACTCTGTACTCAGCATGGGGTCTGATTGTCCCTCTCCCTTTGCTTCTCCCCATGCTCATGAGCACTCTTCCTCTCTCCCTCTCTCTCAAATAAATAACAAAATTTTTTTAAAAAAATAATTCTGATAGTGTATATCCAGTCAGCATTCACTTAATGATTAAGTGAATAAGATGTCCATCAACAGATGACTGGATAAAAAAGATGTGGTACAATGGAATACTATGCAGCCATCAAAAATTTTTGGCTTATTAAAAAAGTTTTTATTTAAGTTCTAGTTAGTTAACATACAGTGTTATGTTAGCTACAGCTGTACAATATAGTGATTCAGTACTTTCATACAACATTCAGTATTCTTTACAAGTGCTCTCCTTAATCCCTATCACCAATGTAATCCATCCACCCACTCCCCTCTCATCTTGTAACCATCAGTTCTCTATAGTTACAAGTCTATTTCTTAGTTTACTTATATCTCTGGGGTTTTTTTCCCCTTGTTTGTTTTGTTTTTTAAATTCCACATAGGAGTGAAATCATATAGTATTAACTGTTTTGCTCTTCTAGATCTGTATTTTTAAAATTAGTTTGTTGAAAAAGAATTAGTTTGTCAAATTCCATTTGAACTCTGAGATTTTGCTTAGAACTGTACTGAATTTATGAAGTAATTTGTGGAGAATAGGAAAATATGGGTCTTTTTAAGGAATTTGGTATTTTTAGGATTATGGCCTATTTTTTTTTCATTTATCTTTATATCTTACAGGAAAGTCTTACAGTTTTCTTCATGAAGAATTGCACATTTAAAATTTGTTTCCATATATTTTAGCTTTTGCTGCTATTGTGAGTGGATTCTTCTCAGAATTTTTAGTTGAATGTTGCTGATGTAAAGGGAAAGTACTGATTCTCTGTGTAGCAGT
Source organism: Mustela nivalis (assembly GCF_964662115.1). NCBI lineage: Eukaryota > Metazoa > Chordata > Mammalia > Carnivora > Mustelidae > Mustela > Mustela nivalis. The sequence continues at coordinate 74,780,961 of NC_139029.1, read as the reverse complement.
CATTTATATACTCTCACGTTGCTGAACTCATAATTTTATTCTAATATTTTTTCACTTTTGACATTTCTGTAGACAATCATATCATCTGCAAATTGTGATATTTTCTCTTCCTTCCCAATATTTATCCTTAGTCTTTTTCTTGTGTTCTTACATTATCAAGGATCTCCAGTATGATATTGAATATTAGTAGTGATAGATTACATTACGGTCTTGCTTCTGATTGTAATGGAGATACTTTTGTTGCATCATTAAATATAATTCACTGGAAGTTACTTGTAGACACAGTTTATTGAGTTAAAAAGGGTTTATTTCTGGGGCGCCTGGGTAGCTCAGTGGGTTAAGCTGCTGCCTTGGGCTCATTATCTCAGGGTTCTGGGATCGAGTCCCACGTTGGGCTCTCTGCTCAGCGGGGAGACTGCTTCCCTTCCTCTCTCTCTGCCTGCCTCTCTGCCTACTGGTACTCTCTGTCTGTCAAATAAATAAATAAAATCTTTAAAAATAAAAATAAAAAAATAAGGGTTTATTTCTTATTGGATAAGAATTTTTTACTTTCTTTTAAATAAAAAATGGACTCTCAGTGTTAATACATGTGTCTTCAGCTTCTAGTGAGATTTACATATGATTTTTCTTTTTTAATCTGTTGGTGTTAGCAAAAAAAAAAATTAACAGACTTTTCCACATTGAACCACCCTTAAATGTGTTTTTAGTCTGTGCTTTGCTTCATACTGTGAACTTAATTTGCTTCTATTTCATTAAAGTATTTTTTGATGTCTGTTATTGATATTGGATTTTACTTTTTTCTTCTGCTGTATTTGTCTGGATTTGGTACCCAAGTTATGCTGACCTCATAAAATGAGTTGGGAAGTTTAAATGTATGTGCCTATGCTCTGAAAGAATTCTCTTAACATAGGCAGTTTTGCTTTCTTAAAGATTTGAGAGTACTCATCCATAAACTCATGAGCCTAATACCTTTGAAAGATAAATCTTTTGATTACTTTTACTATTTCTTTTATAATCATTGGTTAATTTTTTCCCCTCTCTGAAGCAAGTTTAGTTATATTTTTTCCTAGAAGAGTACCTGTTTTTTCTAGATTTTCTAAAATTTTGGAATAACTTATACATAGTCTTCTTCTACAAGTTGTTTAATCTCCACATCTGTCAATTGTCTGCTCACATTACTAGTGTTTACTTCAAGCTTGGCTTTTTTTCCTTAATTAAACTTCCTGAAGTTTTTATCTGTTTTTGTTAGTCTTTTCAAGAACTTATACTTGGTATTTTTTTAATCACCTCCATTTTTCTACCTTCCACAACTTAACTCTTATTTTCGTTCAACCTTTTGGTTTCTAAAAACCGTATATAAGGCTGTATGTTTTCAGAAGCATATCAAAATTGATCATATCTCATGGATTTAAATATATAGAACTATCATCGTTATTTATTACCTTATGTTCCATTTCAGTTTCTTTTTTAGCCAGTTTTTACCTTTGGGGAATTTGTTGAAATTTTCTGTGTAGCCTAAGATACATAGTTACTTCTTGGTGATATCTCATGTAAGAAAACAGTGCATAGTCTCTGAGTTTTGGGGTACAGAATTATATATATGTAGATATATTTGTGATACAAGTCATATATTAAAAACATGCCAAGTACATAAGTGTTATGTGTGTGTATATATAGGTACACAGGATGTGTGTGTATGTATATGTGTATATATATGTACATTCAGGATTTAAACAATGCCATTTAAATTATATCATACTCCTGTGTCATGTACTTCACCTGCCAAGTTCTGTGAAAGTTATGTTAGGATCCCAGTATGATTGCTACTATGTCTCTTTCTCTTCATCCTCAGATTTGGCTTTTTCTCTATTTCTAGTCACTGTTCTTGAATATATGAAGGTTCATGATGACTATTGAATCTACTTCAATGCAATAGAAACACCCCCAAGAAGTCCCATTTTTAATTTTTATTATTTACCTGATATGCTTTTTTGTACCTCTTTTCTAATGTCGTTTTATTTTAGGTTTTCCTTTTTTCAACGACATACAGCCCAGTTTGAGATGAATAGGTTAATATAACCACTCATATTTTTGTGCTTATGTATATGTTTATGCTTATTCTGTCCATATTATCTTATACTTTCTATGTATTGTATTTTCTTAATGTTTCTTTTCCTATCTTTTATTGAATTTGAGTATTCTTTGTTAAATACATATATATAATATATAAGTATATTTTATATATATATATATATATATATATTTGTAGTGAGGTCTTATAGGACAAAAAAAATTACCTCTTTCATTTAATACAGTTTCTAGATTCTCTTGGAATATATATACTTTTTCAAATTAAGGCTTTACTGTGGTCTCTTTTTTGTGTCGTTTTCCCCACCCCACCCATCCCCACCACCAAATTCTTACGTTGAAATCCTAACCACCAAAGGTGATGGTGTGAATAGATGGGGCCTTTGGGGCTGATAAGGTCATGAGAGTAGAGCCCTCATAAATAAAATTAGTGCTTTTAAAAAAAGATTTCTAGCCCTTTCCACCACATGAGACATCTGTGACTTTTAAGAGGGCTCACTACAGTCTGACCATGCTAGCATCCTGATCTTGGACTTCTAGCCTCCAGACCTATGAGCAATAAATGTTTCTTTTTTGTTTATAAGCTACCCAGTTTGTGGTGTTTTGTTTTTTTTTAATAGCAATCAGAATGGATTAACACTTTAACTTAAACTAAGTCTTTGTGGGGCACCTGGGTGACTCAGTGGGTTAAGCGTCTGCCTTCGGCTCAGGTCATGATACCAGTGTTCTGGGATTGTGCCCCCATCGGGCTCTCTGCTTGGTGGGGAGCCTGCTTCCCCACCCTCTCTCTCTCTGCCTGCCTCTGCTTACTTGTGATCTCTGTCTGCCAAATAAAATAAATCTTTAAAAAATTTAAAATAAATAAAAATAAAAATAAACTAAGTCTTTGGAATACCTGGGTGGCACAGTGGGTTAAAGCCCACCTGCCTTCGGCTCAGGTCATGATCCCAGGGTCCTGGGGTCGAGCCCCAAATCGGGCTCTCTTCTCAGCGGGGAGCCTGCTTCCCTTCCTCTCTCTCTCCCTGCCTTTCTGCCTACTTGTGGTCTGTCTGTGAAATAAATAAATGAAATCTTTAAACAAAACAAAACAAAACAAAAAAACACAGTCTTTAATCCATTTGAAATTTGCTTTTGCTTATGGTGTAATGTAGGTGTCTGTTTCTCTCTCCTTCCATAATGGAAAGATAGCTGTACAACACCAATTTTTTATACTGTTCTTAGTCCAACAGAATTGAACTACTTCTTTTGTCACATATTAAATCTCAGGTAACCTGGGATCTGCACCTGGAATCTCTGTTCTGTTCAGCTGTTTTTTGTGTGTGTTGTTTTGTTTTTGTCTCTTTTCTAAGTCTATATACTAAACAAATATTTGTTTGATTACAGGAGGTTTTTTAGGCTATATTCTGATACCTGGCAGAGCAAAATTCCCTGTCCCTCTTTAGAATATACTTACCTTCTTTACTGTTCTCTCAGAGTGAGATATTTAGAGTGATATTAGTGCATTGCTATTGTGCTTCAAAAGTTTTAATTCCCTATTTTCATAACAGTGAGATGTCTGGCCTTATTCATTTGTTTAATTTTACGTGGCTAACCAGTGTTTCCATTTCTCTTATTCCATCTTATGGTCTCTTCTTAGCTTGTTTTTTACTTTTGCTCGGAAAGGTGAATCATAAGTTCACTGACTAAAGGCTCTTCAGAGGCAGTCCTCTTCTCTCAGAATGGGTAGATGCTGATTGTCTCAGAGTGTGTAGATGTGCTATTTCATTGCCAATCTGAGTTTTTTCCTTTAAGTAACTTGCTTTTTCTACCTAGATATTTATAAGATTGTCTTTTTATCCTTAGAATTCTAGAACTTTGCCAAGCATGCCTAAATGTGTGCTTTTCTCACCAGTGCAACCTGCAACTTAGCAGAATCTAAGCTTTCTGTAACTCAGGTAAAATTTTCTGCTATTATCTTTTGAATAGTTTTATCTTTCCCATTTGCTTTTGTTTTTCTCCTTCCAGAATTTCTATTATTTTTATTATTTTATTATTCTGCATTTTGTATTTCCTTATTTTTCAAATCTGTACCCTCATGATTTTCATTTATGTATGTTTGCCTTGTACTTTGAAATATTTTTTGCACTTATAGTGAATGAGCTCCTCTTAAATTCATTTAAATTTTGTTACAAAATAAAATAAAATTTTGTTTCAAAAATCCGTTACTAAGCTTTCAGAAACGTGTGTGTGCATGCGCATGTATGTGTGTGTGCACTGCACTTGAATCTCCTTATGTGCTGTGATTTATTTTCATTTATGTTTTCATGTTCTCTAGTATTTCTGTTTTACTGAGTATATGTTTTGATTATTTTGCTGATTTCCTCCCTGGTTGCTGGGCTGCCTTAAGTAGGTTGTTTTTCTTTTTCAGCTCAGTGGGTTCAAATCTGTTTGTTGGGTATGGGGATATCCTTTATATTAACAGACTTCCAAGTAATGAAATGTGAAGTGGCAATCTCTTGCTGAGGTACCTGAAGGATATTCCCGATGTCTCTCTGCACTCTATAATCTCTCCATCTCCAAAGCAGGGAGGATTCAGTCTACCCATTCAGTTCCTTTTGGGCTTGAAAAGGATATAATATGCTTACATAGGGGCCAGGTAGCTCTGATTACCAAGCTCTTTCTAGGACCCACCATCTTCTAGTCCTAACCCTTGAGCTTCAACACATGGAGAAGAAAGTTCTGTATCAGTTCCCTTTTCTCTCAGGACTGCAAGAGAGCCCCATGTCTCACATTTACACCAGTTTACCTCTAAGTCTCAACAGTCATCTGGCTTAGAAAAAAAACTTAAAGTTTAATAGTGTTGAGAGTAGAGAAAAAGGAAATTGTTAAAATCACACCTATCCCATAATTTCCTCACCCTTAAAACTTTTAACAGCTATTAATTTTTAATTAGCATCTACTATAATGAATATCTGTGTCTTTTCCTCCACCATCACAAGAACCTTAGCATGATTTACCTTCTTCCTATTCAGCAATGTGTATTTTTCAACCCTCTCAAGTTTGGCTTCCATATTTATTAAATTGTTTTATTTATTTAGAGAGATGGTATAAGTGGTGGGGGAGGGGATATAAGGAAAGGGAGAGAGAATTCCAAGCAGACTTCATGCTGAGCACAGAGCCCATGACCTTGAGATCATGACTTTAGCCGAAACCAAGAGTCAGATGATCAAGTGACTGAGCCACTAAGATGCCCCAAATCTCTGTCCTTTAGTACACATCTTTTTACAGTCTATGTGAAGAATACATAAAGCCCTGTGTATTGAAGTACAGTGGGTGGGTTTGGATTTCCTTTTTGAGGCAGATTCCATTTGTCATCTGTTTTTTGCAGGATTACTCATAGTTTCTGATTAATCAAAATACACTTTCTTTTTTCCCAGCACTGTTAAAGACTTTCACATTTTTTCTTTGTGTCAGTTTTTAGGGACCTTGACCCAAACTTCAGAAACTAATCCATAAATTATTGTGAATGTATAACTTTCCCAGTTCACTCAGATCACTTCTCCAGTGATTTTGTAGTCACTGGTAAACTTCAGTGTGTTGCACAGTCTATATGACATGTAATTTACATGAAAGCCCTTTTTTTATGAATAGGAGAAAAGTTCATATCATTGGAGTAGCATATTATTTTCTTAAATCATTATGAAATCATGTTACAGCACATGGTATTTATGTTCAAAACAATGTTCTTTTTATCTGCCTCAACTCTTTCTTTTTCTACGTATAAGTCAGTCCTTTCAGAATTATCAGAAGAGTGCTTCCTACTCACTGCAGTCACTAGATACATATTTTATAAAGATGCATAGAACAAAATAAGAAATGAAAGTATTTTATTTTTTTAGAAGTTAGTCTAAAGTACAGATTTCTTTTTTAAGATTTTATTTTTTTAAGTAATCTCTATACCCAGCATATAACATGAACCCAAAAGCCCCCCCGAGATTGAGTTGCATGCTCTACCAACTAAACCAGCCAGTCGCCTTAGCAGATGATTAAAATGAGTAAATTATTTACCCTGTGATTTAAATATTATATTTTGCTTTTCAGTTTTTTGTTTTCAGGTGACATTTATTGTTGCCCATTTTTCTCTCTTCAAAGTAACCAAGCTACTGATTTGAAACTTGTATTTTGATGCCATTTCAGAACCAAAACATTTACCAAGGGTGAAAAATGTGTGAATGTGGTTTACCAAGACTCCTGCTATCATTTTACATAGTATAGTTAAGCCCTTTGAGTTCCAAATATTATAGATAAAGCTTATGAGACCTCACCCAGAAGGCCAATACAATAAGGACTTAAGGCCATTCACTGAGAAGATGGAGAGACTTATATTCTCTTATATATAACTTTAAAGGTCTATTTTCACTGTTAGATATCTGCTACTGCTCTGTTTCCTATTTTGACATAGGAGGCAAATGTCCTTAAGTCTGAAGCTAACGTGACTGTTTGAATTGATGATTGGGAACTCTAGTAGCGTAGGTAGTCTAATGTGTGGTTTGGGACCCACACAGTTTAAAAGGAAGTTAATTCCTCACATAATTACTGCTATAATCACAGGGTTCTAAATGGTAATACAGGCACAACAGTAAATTTTACTTTATTTTCATGACCCATTTTCTGGATGATCCTCTGAATTGCCTAAAAACACATGCATTAAAATGTAGTGTGTACAGTTAATGGTAAATGAATTCAGTTAGGGCTAACTTTATGTAAGATCTACCAGTATCCTTAATAAATTCCATATTTTATTTAACTTTTCAAAGGAAAGAAAGGTCTGATCCTATTTGTTCTTCATTGCCTTTTCTGGACTCCTCCCTCTGTCCTCCCTAAAACTCTTAAGTTTTGAAGCTTGTCCTATCAGATGGCTCACTCCTCAGGCCCATTGTAGCCATCCAGTGGTTCCCCCGGACACCACAGCCTCAAAGATTTTTAGTGCCTGGTCTGTCTCTGCAACACTATCTATGTTCTAAATCTTGAAGATTTCAGTGTCTGTGAGAACGTAACATTAGAGAAAGCTGCCAAAGAAGGTGAAGGAGTTAGTTACATAATTATCTTGGGGAGAAGTATAATGGGCTGAAGGAACAAGTGCAGATTCTGCAAGCGGAGCATGTCTGGTGTGCTGAAGGAATAGCAAGACCTTCATAGTGGCTGGAGCAAAAAGCCAGGGACAAGGGAGGAGGTAAAGTCAGAGAAATAACAGAGCTGGGTCATATAGGGCCTCTATGCTGTTGTAAGGCATACACGATGATAAGATTTTTCTAGCAAATTTATCCTTCACTCTATTTCAGTTCTCTGATAATGATGTCCTGAACCTTATGTGTATTTATAATTACAGCACCATCTTTTTTCTCGGTTCTAGTATTCCTATTCTGAATTACCATTTCTCGCATTCCAATTTTACTTTCTGTTATACCCTGATTTCAGTATTTCTTGAACCCCACCAGGGCCTACAGTCCAGTGACCTTAATATCATTTTTTATTGACTTAGCCTCTTCAAGCCTCCTTACTCTCCCTTGCTCCCTTATGGAAATTATATCCATTAGTCCTTCATCAAGACCACGCTGTTGTAATCACTTATCCCTTGTGCCTCTGTCACTTTGTGTACTCTGTTGAGAAAATCTTAACCCCAGCTAACCCAGCTCTCCACACTTAGCTTTTCTCCCATATTAAAAAAATTGTTTTTAGTAAAGACTTTTGGTCTCCTCTATCCTCTCCAGCTACCATCCATTGCTATTTTTCCTTCTTAAAGCAAAACTTCTGTCAAAGCTTTTTATATAATGATCATGATAACAGATAACAGTAAATAACATTTTTTTTTAAAGATTTTATTTATTTATTTGACAGAGAGAAATCACAAGTAGATGGAGAGGCAGGCAGAGAGAGAGAGAGAGGGAAGCAGGCTCCCTGCCGAGCAGAGAGCCCGATGCGGGACTCGATCCCAGGACCCTGAGATCATGACCTGAGCCGAAGGCAGTGGCTTAACCCACTGAGCCACCCAGGCGCCCCAACAGTAAATAACATTTTATTAAGCACTTGCGACGTGCCAGGCATTGTTCCAAATACTTTATATATAATAATCTTATTTTATTCTCATAACAATTAAATAAAGTAAAAAAATACCAATTTTTACAATGAGAAAAAGACATGAAGAACTTATTTTCCTAGCTACTCATTGGCAAATAGTGAAGCTGGAATTAAAATCCAGGCAGTCTGTCATCAGAGCCTATACTAGCCCAAAGCGACGTGTTCTAAATCTCATTTCTCAGACACATTAGCAGCACACTCCAGGTTCCAAGAGTGAGTATACGCTACCCCAATCGTCATTCCTCAGGAGCAGTAGTGTAACAGGTTCTGCTTGCAAAGCCATGGTGTTATACAGTGGAGCTTTTCATGTAACCTGAAGGTTAAAAGTGATTTCTTTTGGGGCACCCAGGTGCCTGTTAGTTCAGCATCTGCCTACAACTCAGGTCATGATCTCAGGATCCTTGGGATTGAACTTCCCCATCCAGCTCTCTGCTCAGTGGGGAGTCTGCTGCTTTCCCTTTGCCCCTCCGCCTACTTATGCTCTCTCACTCTCTCTGTCAAACAAATAAAAATCTTTAATTAAAAATGATTTCTTCGGGGCGCGTAGGTGGCTCAGTGGTTTAAAGCCTCTGCTTTCGGCTCAGGTCATGATCTCAGGGTCCTGGGATAGAGCCCCACATAGGGCTCTCCGCTCAGCTGGGAGCCTGCTTCCTCCTCTCTCTCTCTCTCTCTCTCTCTCCCTCTCTGCCTGCCTCTCTGCCTACTTGTGATCTCTGTCTGTCAAATAAATAAAATCTTTAAAAAAAAAATGATTTCTTCTAAGCGAAGGCCTCTTTTTCTCCCATGTAACCTTTTGACTTTAGTCTTTTTGGTTTCCTTGTGCTTTGCATTTCCCTCTTACTTCTCCTGTCAGTTCATTGGTAAGGGGTTCGAGGCTGCCTCTCTGTTTGGTAGAAGCTCATTTCATAGTGTGCCAAATAGGGGCCAGATTAGGGTCCAGGGTAAAGAAGTTTTATAGGAAAGACTTTTCTGATCCTGATCTCTAGTTAAGAAAAAAAAAAAATCCCTGAGCTGAATCAGATTAATAATAAACAGGTTTTTTTTGTCTGAATTGCCCTCTGCAGTTGCTGCTTTGGAATCTGTGGTGTCAATAGATGGCATTAAAAAAAAAAAAAAAATCAGAGACTGCACTATTTATCAAAGAGTAGGGAAAAAAACTAATAACATGATTTTAAACGCATCAATTGGAGAGTTATCTTTAAACCCTAATCTAATATTCCTAGAAAACTTCTTACTCAATCCATTATTAATTTGTCACTTCTTAATTTTTATCATCTTTAGGAAGAGAGAAATTCAGTTAAACATTTAATATATTTTTAAAGTAACTACTGATATAGAAAATTTCAGGTAGTAAATCCTCAAAATCAGTTTTTAAGTTTTAAGAACAAGAAAACATCAGCTAGCTGCCTAACATCATTCTAGCTGACTAACCTTATTCTCATTGGCAGGGGCATGTGCCCTTTCCTAAACAACTGCTGGCAAAGAGAAGGGATTTCTATGATTGGCTTTTTTGTTTTCTGGTTGAAAGAGGTTGTAGAGTCAACCACCATCCTGAAGAAGAGTGGGTGGGTTTTTTTTGTCCCTTTTTGGAAGTTAATCTTTATATATTTTAAATCTCTCACTGTAAAGAGCAATCAAGCTTTTCCTAGCTATGTTGTTGTCCCTCACACCCACCCTGTCTACCCCATTGAAGTGCATATAATAGTATATAATTCTGCCTTCCCGTAGCCACATGTTTTAATTATATTCAGCTTGCAAAATTGTTAAAATTTTACTCACAGTGAATGGTCTAATCTGTTTGCTAATATGAAACCACTAAAAGAGAATATAAAAGAGTTGACCTATAAACAACCATGGCACAATGAAGTTCTAAACATTAACCAAGTGATTACTTTTCATTGTGGAGGTTTTATTTCTCAGAAAACATAAAGCTGAATAATTTTGCCAAACCAGCCTAAACTTGATGAACAAATTCCATTGGCCCTTTAAGACTGATATTTGAGCCAGTTATCTCTTCAGTTCTAAAAAATATATTTAATTTGATAGAGATTTAGCTTAAGAGTTTGAAATCCTATATGCTTTTGGATGAGTTGATCCCTTTTATTAGACATCTGTCTGCCTTAGGACTTGGATCTAATTACTTCTCGTGAATAAACTATTTTCATATAGATGGTTTAAAGAAAAGCAATATTATCAAGGATTGTGAAGATGAGGAATATAAGTTTAACAATCTAAAAACCCAGGGTTTTGCTGTGATGTATCCAGTTGTACCTGTGTTGGATGTTGCCACTTCCTGCTGCTGGAAAAGGCCTTTTATGTGTGTTCAGTGTAAACACTAATCCTTACAGCAAGTCCTTCAGGTTAATGCCAATAATGTGCCATGAGGACTAAATCATATTTATAGTATGCCATACTCCAGAGGGATTATGTATTGAGCAAGAGCTGTAGAGAACATGAGAGGTTTGACAAGGCTGAGCAATCAGAGTCTTTCTGCAAGTAGAAATCAGAGAGTAGAACTAGCACTAGAGAGTATTAGGGCTCAGATTTCAGTTTAGAGCAGTTTCAGACTCAACCCAGTGGGTATGCAAAGAGCCAAACCTCAGGGAAAAAGAACGAAAGTCTTTGTTTCTTTATGTGGATTTAGGGAGGGTTCCAGGAAAAAAACAAAATGGTGTTAAAATTCATACAGGAGGGAAGAGGACTTCTGATTCAGTAGTACCTCTGTTTGCTCTGTCCTTGCCACCAATTTTCACATTACTGCTTTCTCTGGTACTGTCAGAAATACCCAAATGACAAATACAACTTTAGTTGACTTTTTTAATTGAATAAATACAACTTTTTTCCCCTGATCATAAGAAAGAAGAAAATTTCACAGATAGGAGACCTTTTTCCATGGTTTAAAAAAAAAAAAAAAAAAGGAAAGTGAGTAGTATTTCTCACTATGGTCAGTTGATGATGGTGAAAATGATGAGGAGGATGAGGTGGACAAGGACGGGGATGATGTTGATAAAAGCATTTTGAAGTTTAGTGGCTATTGGGGGAGGAAGTTGGAAGTAGTGTAAAGAATACTAAAGCAAGTATTGTAACTTGATTTTTAGGTCTGGGTTGTTCCTTACTTTAGTCAAACATAAGACTGAATTCATATTGACTTTAGTTTCTCTATTGGTAGGAAGTGGCCAATATGATCTCATGTCCTTCTGCCTCTCAAATTCTGTAATTACAACAGCAGGTGTCTGTGCTAACGCTAATAAAATAGACTGAATAGGATCAAGAATATGAAAAAACATATTGAATAAGTATCCTTTTATAATTAAATTTATGCTTAATTAGAATAAGTTTATATAACAAAACTTTTTTTTCCAGAACCTCTGTACTTCAGAAAGAGTTGCACAGTTCATTTTGGCAAAGAAAAGGCAGAACTGATAAGCCTGTCATATTGCCACATGGAGGCTAACAGTTAGACATAAAGCCAAACAAAATCACAAGGAGAGCCATAAATAAAAGAGAGTCTTAATGTGATTTAAATACCGTGACTGAGTTGCATTCAGTGTCAGCCTGGTCACCAAGTCCAATGCGACATCATCCTCTATAGAGATGTATTCTAGCAAAAGACTTCTGCATCCGCCATCTGGCCCCTGACTCAGGGAGCACATCTCACTGAATGACATAACCCAGTGGGATGCACCAAATTTGCTTAAACATGAGCACATCCTCTTCTCATAACAAAGGCTGACTATGACCCTAATTTTATATTCTATAAATTGTGTTGTGGATACTATTATGACAGTCTTCTGGGGGGGCCCGTAAACATTTACTGGTCTTGTTTTCATTGTCACAGTCACAATTTCAAGAAATATTATAAATTTCAGCTTCAGTTGAGAAGCCAATTGGATGTGCTTTAAATTTAAAAATTCATTCTTTATGTGATTAAAATACAGAAGTAAAAGAAAACTAAACTGTTTGTGACTAGACAGTCTGACTTCCCAAACAGAAGAGTGTGGGCAGAGTTCCAAAAATTAGTTTCTGTTCTCTATCACAACCTTCAGATGAGCTTTACTCAAGAGAAATGTCTCTGGAGTGCTGATGTTTTAGTTTATACCTTAAACTGTGATTTCAGGCATGTTCCAGAGTAAAGGCAATCATATCCAGTATTTCCTGTCTAAGACAGGCTCTACTGGGCTTCTTTTACTCTGTATTACTTTAGAAGTATCTTACACTTCTGAAGGAACAGTATGATTTGTCTAAATGAAAAGTATTTTTTCCTTTTAGTACATCTTTGGTACCTGTAGAGTCTGATGTAAGCCTGAACCCATGACCCTGAGATCATGACCTGAGCTGAAACCAAGAGTCGGTAGTTTAACTGCACCACCCAGGTACCCTTCACTCTACTTTCTAATTAACACTTTATATGAAAATTAGCATTTATGAATATTTCTTCCATCAGTTTAAACTTTTAAAAATTTTTTGGGTTTTTTTTGTTTCTTTTTTTTTAATTCCAGTTAATTGGGGCACCTGGTTGGTTCAGTTGATTAAGCATCTGCCTTTGGCTCAGGTCATGATAACATTTTCTCAAGTTTCAAGAATAGACCTGAATAATTATGGAGACAGATGATAGTGGAGTCACTATCATGAAGGGTAGTGAAGTGAATGAAGATTGCAAGAGAGCATCATAATGTTGAGATTGTTAGATGTCCAGTCAGGTAGACCTGCTAACCTGTAAAACTGCTGAGATTAGTATAGGGAGAAGAAATCTTAATTTATAAACTCATTTAAAAACAAAAGCAATAGGCTGGATAATAGCAGTTTTAATATTTTTTAAGAATCAAGCCTGTTCAGCCAGTCTAATACCAGATCCTAAGCTTCTGTCTTGAATGTAAGCTCTACCTGATTATTAAAGGCCATTATATGGAAGATGTGGACCAGCTATTCTTTCTCCCCTGAGTTCAAACAGTAAGAAATGGGCATACTCTTTAGTGTGAAGGATTTGGGCAAAGAATGAGAAAGAATATTGTGAATTGAAGTGCATTCCTGAGAGAATTTTATTCTATGGAAGTCTTTTAAAAAGTCATTACTATCAATCAAGATACTTTAGTCTGTCTGTGACATACATAGGTAGCCCTGCAATAAGAGATGTGAATAATTACACAAGAATTAGAATGTCTTTGAGTTGGGGAGTAATTAGCCCAAACACCTAATAACACGAGAGAGAGGGGCACCTCTCTGGCTCAGTGGGTTAAAGCCTCTACCTTCTGCTCAGGTCATGGTCCCAGGGTCCTGGGATCAAGCCCCACATCGCATCAGGCTCCCTGCTGAGCAGGGAGTCTGCTTCCACCTCTCTCTCTGTTTGCCTCTCTGCCGCCTTGTGATCTCTGTCCGTCAAATAAATAAAATCTTAAAAAAAATAATAATAACATGAGAGAGAAATGTGGAAATACATACCCACAAAAATGTGGTGGGGTGTGCCTGGGTGGCTCAGTTGGTTAAGCAATTGCCTTCAGCCCAGGTCATGATCCCAGGGTTCTGGGATCAAGTCCCACATCTGGGATCTCTGCTCAGCAGGGAGCCTGCTTCTCCCTCTCCCTCTGCCTCTTGTTCCCCCTGCTTGTGCGTGCACGCCGTGCGTTCTCTCTGTCAAAATCTTTTTTTAAAGTTTTTTTTTCTTTATTAAAAAAAAGACTTGTACAGATCAACATATTGACAGCACTGAGTTAATTAAGCTCTTTGGAAATGTTCTAACTGCTTTTGGAAAGCAAAGAAGTCTTCATTTTTAGCGTTGTCAGTTGACATAGTTTTGAATTGAGTCCGATTCTCATTGGCATCTATGATTTATGTATACAGTTATACATAAAAGGGAACAGCCGTTTCCTGGATAAAATTTTCAAACAAACATTTGGCATCAATGGAATATTTTTATCACACTGTCAGTGTTTTTCATCAAATGGCATTTGACTTCCAGAAGATTCAGGCTGTTCTTAGAGGCTCTGAGAACTCTAGGGTATTAGATGAATGCCAGGTACATTACAATGAGGGCTTGGACCAGGGAACTGGAATTCTGAGAACTAGGATGCCTGACCAAGATTGAACTGTCTGTTTTTGCTAGTATAGACCCAGGAAGATATCGATAGCATTTTAGATTGAAAATTTTCAACCTCATTCAAACAACCTGTTAAAAGCCATATTCTCTTGTATCTGTAAAATTAATAGAGTTTGTGTAAGAATATGTTCAAGATTTAGTTCTGTGCAGTAGTGTGCTGGTAAGTGTTCTACTATCTGGTTTTCCAGGCAAGGAGTGTGCGGTTTTGGGGGTGGAGGAGTGGAAGTGGGGTTGGTAAGCAGGTGTCTGATTTTTGACATTTGCCAATTTCTGTGATGTAAATAACCCCCACCATGCAGTTGCAAGCTACCAAAATGATATCACTGAAGCAAAGTTGGGAAGAGGTACACAGTTGCCTCTTGCACATGAGTGGTCCTATGTCAGGTATACAGTAAAACACCAAAGTTCAGAAACCTCACTTTGTGTCATTCAGTGACAGCCACCATTGTCATTATGAAGTAGAACTTCTTACTCCCACCTTGTGGCAAATGAAATATAAAAGGCATGCCTAACAAACACCTGGCTTCTCCAACTGAAAGCTGTGATTTTTAAATCCTACTGAAGACTATATTATGTAACAGAAGATTCCCCCATGGTACTGGTCTTTGTAGTAATATCACCCAGTCCTGTGTATGTTCTCACTGCCATAAACAGCAAACGAAATGCTTATAGGTCAACGGAACTGGTTCTTAGAAGCAGTAAGCACAACCTTCAGAATAGAAAAAATGATTTGGAGGCATGTTTATAGTATTTTTGGTGGATTTTATTATTTTTGGTGTTAAAAAGACTGTTAATGCACTGAGAAACAGTGTTTACCTTTCATTTAAAACCTGGCTAGAAACACATTTCATTGCAGTTCAAGAATATCTCAATTTGCTTATTTTTGGAAACAGTAGAGCTATTATATTAACATAACAGTTTATGGCCACTACCTCCTTACTTCATTCTCAGACCTTCACATATCTTTATAACCCCAGCATAAATTTTATCTTGTATCTTAAGTCTCTCTGTGAAAGACTTTTTGTAAAACAGAATGGCATTAACTTTCCCAGTGCCAGAATTCCCAAATGCCTCGGGTTCCTGACCATAAAACAAATCTTGGGTAGGAATTGGAAAATCTAGTTGCTTTAACATTTACTTAAGAATTTCTGCTTTTTGTATTTAAAAGATAAAACCATTTAGCAAAAATCCTCCTGAACCTTCAGAGAGAAAGCAAATGGATTCTTAGAACACAGTCATTCCAATCATGGCATGGTTAATATTCATTCTGAACTGATAGTATTCAGGATAACACTTATGTTGCTATTTACAGTGAACTTTCACATGGATATCCTCCTCATTACATAATCCTGAATAACACTGGTAACATGAAATGTCAACTGTCCAGTCTCAGAGCCCCTGCCAATAATTAATATGTATTTATTCAATAAGTAGGTGATAGGTGCTTTCTGTGGTGAGCCATTGTGGAATCTGTCAAAATGAATTACGACCAGTCCATTAGTATTTGACTTAAGCTGGGCAGGGTGTAGAAGTGCTCACACATATTTATATTACATGAAATTTTTATTTTCTCTTATCACTGGAAGAGAATTTAAACTCAAATAGGTCATCACCATGGCCCTAATAAAATTTTTGTTGTTAGATTGGTTGTTTTCTTTTTTTTGGCTAATTGTTTAATGTAAATAATAATCATAGTTGATGAATACTCAGTAAGTCAATGAGTTTTATATACCACACATCTAAGGTCATTCTCCAGATTTACTTTTTCACTGAATTCTTGCCCGACAGTAACAATTAATTACTTAATTACTGTGAGTTAGCAGAGCTATTCTGCATTGCTGTTGGCTAATGAATCCAGTTCATTGGCTGGTTCTGAAAGGGCTGACATAACATGTCACTGATAAGAGTAGAAGAGGATGGGAAGAAGGATGAAGAGGAAAGCAAACTCTAGTCAATATATGAAGTCACACTAACACAACATCACAATCTGTGCCCAAGGAAGAGATGAAATAACATACAAAAGTCCTCCTGATCATTTGCCTTAACATTACATTACATTTTTATTCTCCTCTGATATTAAGAAAAAAAATTAGTAGTAGCATGACATTTCTGAAACTATTATTTATAAGTTGTATTTTGGGAGAAATTGAAATAAGTTTCATGGGATAAAGAAAAGATGAGGGAAATCTTGATAAATTAAATATTAAGTTGGGGTGGACCAGGGTGAAAGCATCAGAAGGTAAGTAGAAATACAGAAGTAAATTGGGTGTTTCTACCAAGTGCTGATCCATTTATCTAATTCTTATTCACAGTATAATTAGGTGGAACCATGTGAAATAGCTGATATTCAGCCATTTTTGACTTACAGAAATGGTCATGGGTGTGGTTCAACTTTATAATTAACTATGAACTATTGGAATCAAGGTAAATTTGTAAAATACATAAAAAAGCACATTGAACTATCCATGGCTTCTAATAGTAGGGAACTAGAAAAACAATCCAGAAAAAAAGTTTTTAAATGCTGTAGTCAACTCTTTAGCCTCAAATATATGGACTTTTAATCCAAAATACTCCCCATTTACTTGGGGAAGGTTTGAGAAAACTACATGTTTGCAAGGATTGCAAGCTAGTTAAGCAGACATTTTTTATTAGCTCCAAAGGAATGTAACACCAAACAGTGTTTTTCATTTTTAAGAATCTGGAGGACGGTAACTTTAGAAAAGATCAACAACTGTCACATGCTGGTGAGTATTAGCCAGTCTTTCTGCAGTGACCATGCAAAACTTCCTCAGCTTTGGAGTCTCCCACCCACAATGTAACTTTGACCTGTGTTGCTGTTCACAGGTCCTCCACCATCCTATAGCAGGAGAGTGAATGGGGGTCTTCAAGCAAGCATTTGGGCCTGGTTGTGCCAGCTTTGCCCTGGCCCACCCCTGGCCAGAAGTAGGATGTGGACTCTGAAGAGAACCACCAGCGTGTTATTCTTGACACTTCTCACCCATTATTTCTGGGTCATTTGAGACCAGCTTTCTGTGTTTTTTAACAGATCTTAATATGTATGTATATATATTAATATATACATTTGTATATGTTTATAAAATACTGTATGTATATGTATATATAATGGAATATCATCTAACCTTAAAAAGGAGATCCTGCCATCTGCAACAACATAGATGAACCTGGAGGACATTATGCCAAGTGAAATAAGCCAGACACAGAAAGAAAACTATTGCATAACCTTATTATATGTGGATCCTAAAAAAGGTTGGATACATAGAAGTAGAAAGTAGAATGGTCTTTACCAAGAGGGGAAAATGGGGAGATGTTGGTCAAAGGGTATGAAATTGCAGTCCCATAGGATCAGTAAGTCTGGAAAGCTAATGTACAAGGTGATAACTATAGCTCTTAATACTGTAGTGAATACTGGAAATTTGCTCAGAATGTAGATTTCAGGTGCTCTGACCACAAAAAAAGTAACTATATGTAGACATGGGTATGTTAATTCACTTGACTCTAATAATCATGTCACTATGTGTATGTATGTCAAAACACCAAGTTGTACACCTTAAATATATACAATTTTTACTGAATAAATGATAAAACCATAACATTGTTTTTAGCCTTGAAACTGCAGTTTGAGCAGAGCTCAGTAGGGGAATACTCAGTCCTCTCCTAGTTACTGTTAACTAGGGCTGCTCAATGGCAAATGTGCCAAAAACTCACTAATTCATATGACTGGTGGTTACTACTAGCTGTCAGCTTGGACTTTAGCTGGGCTTTTTCTTGAACATAATCATGTAGCCCTTCTGTATGTTCTGGGCATTCTCCCAGAATGGTGACTGTCCTCACTATCACTCATTCCAAGTGTCTCAAGAAAAAGCTGGGTGGAAATAGTATCACCTTTTCTAACTGCAGTTTAGCTGCAGCCTGAAAATAACAGCCCACATTCTAGGTACCTTGGGGAGCAGACTGGACTCTGTTCACAACGAATTGTCATAATTTGAACTGTCTAGTGGCTTTATATTACCTGACTCAAAACTCAGTTTTGATGGTGTTTGTTGAAATATTTACAGGGAGGGTGCCTGGGGTGGCTCAGTTGGTTAAGCGACTGCCTTCGGCTCAGGTCATGATCCCAGAGTATAGGGATCGAGTCCGGCTTCGGGCTCCCTGCTCCATGGGGAGTCTGCTTCTCCCTCTGACCCTCTCTCCTCTCGTGCTCTCTCACTGTCTCTCTTTCAAATAAATAAATAAATAAAATCTTTTAAAAATATATTTACAGGAGGACATTTTAGTTACTGCTGCAAGGAGTAATAACAGTTGGGGCAAATACTATCTTGATGAAAAAGCTTGGGAGAAAAGACTGGGGAATGAAGTGTCGTTAAGGGCTTAGAAAAACTCTCTACATGGAAATCTAGAAGGCCACACACATGTATAGCATTATGTGCATATTCAAGAAGGCCCTATCACCTCTGGCTGACCTTGAGGCTCTGCACAATCAGAAAGAAAGCTAACATAGTTGTAAGCCTGATGGTGTGCTGTAGGTATGCCTCAACACACATTCAAAATCCCTTGGCAAAAGCCAATATTCTGTGGGTTCCAGGCCTTTATTATTATGCAATTATTAGTTGACCACTAAGCCAACCAAGCAGAAACTGCAGTGGCTTCGCATAGGAAGGGATGTAGTTGTACAGGACTAGTTCAGAAATGTCACTAAACCGCAGACCCTAAGGAGAGAGAATGAAACTAATTTCCAGACTTGCCACATTATAATAACCAATATATCCAGTTTTCTAAAAACAATGAGGCATGCTATGAAACAAAGTATGACTCCTCAAAAATATTTTTTAATCCAATAGAAAGTGTCCAGAAAAAGCCTAGGTATTGGACTTTGTAGGAAAAAAAATCTCAAATAAACTACTTTAAATATGTTCAAAGGAGGGGTGCCTGGGTGACTCAGTTAAGCATCTGCCTTTAGCTCAGGTCGTGATCTTGGGGTCCTGAGATCCAGTCCTGCTTTTGGTTCCCTGCTCAGTGGGGAGTCTGTTTATGCCTCTGCTACCCACCTCAATTGGGTACTCACTCTCTGTCAAGTAAATAAAATTTTAAAAATTGAGAAACTAGAAAAAGCAAACTAAACTCAAAACAGGCATAAGGATTTTGTTTTGTTTTCCTTTTGGTTTCAGGTTAGAGATCCCCAAATCCTATGAGCTTCTCTTAGATGATGTGTCTTTATTCTGTCCTCACTAATGGTCCCGAACCTTGATTACTAAATGGGGGGAAAAGAACTGCCCCCTCCTCCTACCCAAGTATTGGAGGTCTTTAACAGAGACAATTGAAAGTGTAAATGTAAACAATGTGAGAAATCCAATTTTTTTTTAAAGATTTTATTTATTTGACAGAGATCACAAGTAGGCAGAGAGAGAGAGAGAAGCAGGATCCCCGCTGAGCAGAGAGCCCAATGTGGGCACCCCGACAAATCCAATTTTTAAGTTGTAGAATAGAAATGTCAATATTAGATATTTTCAGGCTCCTTTGTACTTTGTACTTACCATATATCCCTGATAAAATAAGATGATGTCAAAATATTACAAGCCAGGGTCCCTGGGTTGCTTAGTTGGTTAAGTGACTGCCCTCGGCTTAGGTCGTGATCCGGGAGTCTTGGGATCGAGTCCCACATCAGGCTCCCTGCTCCGCAGGGAGTCTGCTTCTCCCTCTGACCCTCCTCCATCTCATGCTCTCTCTCTCGCAAATAAATAAATAAAATATTTTAAAAAATAGAAAAGATTAAAAAGCCATATAAAAGGGGTGCCTGGGTGGCTCAGTGGGTTAAAGCCTCTGCCTTCAGCTCAGGTCATGATCCCAGTGTCCTGGGATCGAGCCCTGCATTGGGCTCTCTGCTCAGCGAGGAGCCTGCTTTCCCCTCTCTCTCTGCCTGCCTCTCTGCCTACTTGTGATCTCTCTCTGTCAAATAAATAAACAAAATCTTTTTTAAAAAAGACTTAAAGAAGGAAATAATGAAGATAATAGATTAAATTCAATAGAGAAAATAAACATAACTAAAAAATCCTTGATAAAAGTCAGCAAACTTGACAAAAGTCTACACAGATCAAGAAAAAAGCCTCAAATTACTAAAATCAGAAATGAAAGAGAGGACATTACTACTGACCTTACAGAAATAAAAAAGAAATATAGGGGAGATACTATGGGCAATTATATGCCAACCAATTAGATAACTAAATGAAATAGATAAGCCTAGAAACACAAAACAGATTCAAAAGAAATAGAATACTTGAATAGAACTATCTAAGAAAAGAGATGGAGTTAGTAATTAAAAAAAAAAGCCCAGGACTACATAGCTTCACTGGTGAATCCTTCCAAATATTTAAAGAACAACTAGCATCAATCCTCAAAACTCTTTCCAAAAAATAAAATAGGAGAGAATGTGTCTTAACTCATTATATGAACCCAGTGAACCCCTGAAACCAGGATCAAAGACATAATAGAAAAGGAAAATTATAAACCAAATCTCTTATGAATAGAGATGCAAAAATCAACAAAATACTTGCAAAACTAATCCAGCAGCACAAAAGTATTCTATTCCATGACCAATTGGAATTTATCCCAGGAATGGAAAGTTGTTTCAAAATTTGAAGATCTGTGTAGGATAAAGTGCGAGAACCCATCATCATTTCAATAGATGCAGAAAAGAGCATTTGGCAAAATACAACATCCTTCTATATAATATAAATACATACAAATGGTGACAATAAGAATATATAGTGGGGGGAGGGGTAAAAGTTTTTATATGAAAGTGAAGGGGTAAGCTTAAAATAGACTTGTAAATATATTTTATGTAAATCCCAGGGTAACTCTGAAGAAGATACCTATACAAGTTACACACACAAAGTATCAATTCAAAAAAAAAAAAAACACCACAGCAAGAGAGAAAAGGCTAAAAAAGAACGACAAGACCAAACAGTTCACAAAATGGCAAAAGTAAGTCTTACTGTATCAATAATTATGAATTAAATTTAGAACCAAAAGACAGAGTGACTGAATGGATATTTAAAAAAAACTAGATCCAACTATATGTTGTTTACAAGAAACTCACTTTAGGACACACATAATCTTAAAGTGAAGAGATGAAAAAAGAATGCTTAACTAGAGTAAGAAAAGACTCGAGTAAAATCAGAATTGAAAGGAGGAGACATCACAGTGGATGTCTCAGAAGTAAAAAGAGATGTATAAACAATTATATGTCAATAAGTTTGATATCCTAGAAACAATAGATAAATTCATAGAAGTATGCAACCTATCAAGCCTGGGTTGAGAAAAAAATAGCCTGAATGACCAATAACAAATACGGAGATTGAACCAATAATCAAAAACCTACTATAGAAGAAAACCCCAGGAGCAGAGAGATGGCTTTACAGGTGAATTCTAACAAACATTCAAAGAATTAATACCAATTCTTCTTAAACTCTTCCAAAAAATAGAAGAGAGAACACTTTCAAGCTTGTTTTATGAAGCCAGCATCACAGTGGTATCAAAGCCAGACAAAAGCACCACAAGAGGAGAAAATTACAGGTCAATATCTCTAATGAATACAGATGCAAAAATAACAAAATCTAGCAAACTGAATTCAATAGCACATCAGAAGTCTCACCATGATTAAGGGGGATTTATCCCTAGGATATAAGGATGGTTCAACTTAACAAATCAATAAATGTGATAGAACACATAAACAGAATGAAAGATATAACCCAAATCATCTCAGTAGATGCAGGAAAAGCAAGAACAAGTTGAAGGTATCATACCCACTGATTTCATAATATATTGCTAAGCTATAGTTACCAGAACAGATTGGTATAGGCATAAAAACAAACATAGAGGCCACTGGAAGAGAATGGAGATGCCAGAAATAAGTCCACACATTTATGGTCAACTAATCTTCAACAAGAGTGCCAAGTATGAAGGGGAAAGGAAGGTCTCTTCAGTAAGTGTTATTGAAAAAAACAATATCCACATGCAGAAGAATGGAACTGGACATCTCACACCATATTCAAAAATGAACTCAGTGGATTAAAGTCTTAAATGGAAGGCCTGAAACTATAAAACTGTTGAAAGATAACATAGGTAAAATGCTTCTTGCCGTTGGTCTTGGCTACAAAACACCAAAAATGTTGGCAACGAAAGCAAAAATAGGTAAATGGGATTGCATCTAAAATGCTACAGAGCCAAGAAAACAACATACTGAAAAAGTATCCTGTAGAATGGGAGAAAGTATATGCAAACCATGTATGTGATAAAGGTTTAATAAGGGTTCAGTGAGGAGCTCCTATAATTTCATGGGAAATAAAAACAAAAATATTTTCTTAATGGGCAAAAGACCTGAATAGACATGTCTCAAAAGAAGACATGCGAACATATAAATAGCCCAAAGGTACATGAAAAGATGCTCAATATCCCTAATTGGCAGGAAGCGCAAATCAAAACTACACTGAGATTAGAATGGCTGTAAACAAAAAGAAGAGATACCAAATGTTGGTGAACATGTGGAGAAAAGGGAATCTTTGTATTCTGTTGGTGGAAATTGTAAATTGGGATAGCCATATGGAAAATAGTATGGCGGTTCCTTTAAAAATTATAAATAGAGCTACCATATGATTCAGCAACTCATCCCTTGGCTATTTATGTCCAAAGGAAATGAAATCAGTATCACAAAGGCATCTGGGATTCCATGTTCATTGCAGCATTACTCACAATAGCTATGATATGGAAACTGTCTCACACATCTCTCTCTTTCTCTTTCTCTCTCTCTCTCTCTCTCTCTCTCACACACACACACATACACACACACGAGTATTATTCAGCTTCAAAATAAAGAGGAAGTCCTGCCTTTTGCAACAACAAAGATGAACCTGGAGGACATTGTGTCAAGTGAAATAAGCCCGACACAGAAAGACAAATAAATACAGCATGATCTCACTCTCACATGTGAAATCTAAAATTGTTGAACTCATAGAAACAAAGAATAGAACATGGTTGCCAGAAGGTAGAATAGTGGGGAAGGGGGGGAAATGGGATGTTGCTTACAAAGTATCAGTTATGTAAGATGAATAAGTTCTAAAGTTCTAATGTACAGCATAGTGACTAAAGCCAACATGTATATTGTATACTTGAAATTTGTTAATATAGTAAATCTTAGATTTACCACACAAACACACAAATGGCAACTAGATGGGGTGATGAATATGCTAATTATTTTGATTGTGATAATCATTTAACAGCATGTACCTACATCAAAGCATCAAATTATACACTTAGACTATATACAATTTTTATGTAATGATTATACCTCAGTAAAGCTAAAAAAAAATACATCCTTTATGATAAAAAGAAATTTCAACAAACGGAATATAAAAAAATTCCTCAATCTGATAAAAGACGTCTATGAAAAATCCACAGCTAGCATCATACAGAATATATGCAGAAAAGACTGAAAGTTTTGTTCTTAAGATCAGAAGCAAGACAAGGATGTTTACTTGCTCTCAGAACTTTTATTCAACATTATACTGGAGGTTTTAGCAGAGTAATTAGTGAAGAAAAAGATACTCATATTGGGGGGAAAAAGAAGTAAAATGATCTCTGCCGATGTCATGATTTTACACATTTGGAAAACCTTACACCCTTGATATGTATGCCAAGACCATTCAATGGAGAAATAATCGTCTTTTTAACAAATGGTGGTAGGACAATTAGGTATCTTCATGCAAAAGAATGAATTTGGGCCACTGCCTCACACCATATGCAAAAATTAACTCAAAATGGATCAACAACCTAAATGTTATCATAGCTAAAACAAAAAATCTTGGAGAAAACACATCTATAAATCTCCGTGACATTGGATTAGTCAACAGTTTCTTAGACATAACAAAACGTAAGGAACAAAGGAAAAAAAAATTGAACTTCAATGAATTAAAAGCTTTTGCATCAAAGGACATTACCAAGTAAGCAAAAAGACAACCTACAGAGTGGGAGAAAATGTTTGCAAATCATGTGTCTCATAAGGATCCGATATCCAAAATATATAAAGATCCCTTACACTTAAGTAATAACCCAATTTAGAAACAGGCAAAGAATTTGAGTAGACAATTCTCCAAAGATTTTTAAATGGCGAGTAAGCACATAAAAAGATGCTCAATATCAGTCACCAAAGAAATGCAGACCGAAACCACAGTGAGATACCACTTTACACCCACTAAGATGGCTATAATAAAAGATGACAAAATGTGTTGGTAAGGATGTGGAGAAAGTGGAACCTTTATGTCACTGGTGGGATTTTAAAATTGTATGGCCACTTTGGAAAACAGTTTGGCATTTCCCCAAAAATGAAGAATTGAAAACATGTTCACACAAAAGTTTGCGTGTTAATTTTCACAGTAGCACTATTCATAATAGCCAAAAAGGAGAAGCAGCCCAAGTATCCACCAACTGATGAATGGATAAACAAAATGTAGTATATCTGTACAGCAAAATAATACCCATAAGAACAAAGGAAATACTAACACATGTAAAAGGTGGATGTATCTTGAAAATATTATGCTAATGAAAGAAGCCAAAAGTAAAAGGCGAAATACTGTATGATTGCATGTATGAAATCTAGGCAAAGCGAAAGTACATAGGTGGCTGCCAGGGAATTGAGGGGAAGGGATGTGCAGAAGGAAGAAGGGGAAATGGGAATGACTGCTAACCGATGTGGAGGTTCTTTTAGTGTGATAGAAATTTCTGGAATTACTGTGAATATACTAAAATGCACTAAATTGCAAACTTGAAAGTGGTGAGTTTTATGAATATGAACTATATTTCAATAAATAAATTACAAAATAAGGGATGGAAAGGGAGTCACTAAATCCAGCCTACATTCAAGGAGACAGGAATAAGATTCCACCTTCTGATGGGAGGAATGTCAAAGAATTTGTTGAGCAAAGTTTTCCAAATCACACATACTATATTCATTCATCTGAATGGCTAATATTGAAGACTGGCAATAAATGTTGGCCAAGAGCAACCAAAACTCTCATACATTGTTGATGAGAATATAAAATGATACAACCACTTTGGAAAACATTTTGGCAGCTTTTTATAAAATTAAATATATGCTTACCATGATCCATGACATACTTAACATGACGATCACATCCCTGGATATTTATTCAAGAGAAATAAAAACATATCCACACAAAGTCTTCTACATAAGTATGCATAGCAGATTTATGCATTATAAACCAAAGCTGGAACTAACAGTATTGAATAAACTGGGGTTTACCCAAACAATGGAATACTACTCAGCAATAAAAAAGAATGAACTACTGATACAGGCATAAACACAAGTAAACTTCAAGAACAAGCTGAGTGAAAGAAGCCTGACACAAAAAAGAAAATAAGGTATTGTTCCAATTTACATGAAACTAGAGAAAAGACAAACCTAACGTATTGTTACAGAAGGCAGGTTAGAGGATGCTTGGGGTGGAGATGGGACACTTTGACGGCAAAGGGACATTCTTTTTGGGTGATGCTGTTGCTCTCTCAAACAAGGGAAGTGGGACACTTTGACTTCAAAGGGACATTCTTTTTGGGTGATGAAATTTCTGTATCTTGATTGTGGTAGTGGTTACATGAATTAGTCAAAATATGTAGAAATGAATAAATTATATTCTATATAAATTAACTCTTTAAAAAGTTAGGCAAAAAGTTCATCCAGAATCTAACCCTCTCTTAACTGTTTCTATCCTAATCAAAACCCCTATCATTTCTCACCTGGTTTATCACAACAGGCTTCTAACTTTACTCTTGCCCTCTTTCAGCCTATTCTCAACATAGCATTCAGGTGATGCTATTAAAACACAAGTCATGGGACACCATTTGTCTGTTTAAAATCCTGCAGTGGCTTTCAGTCTTACTTTAAGCAAATGTCAGGGGAAACTAATTTACAGTAACCCTTTATGTGATCTGCCTCTTTGGTCCATCCCCAACATCTGTCTGCCTCCTTTTCCACTCCAGCATTCTGGCCACTTTGTTGCTTTTTGAACCCCCCAGGCACTTCCTACCTCAGACCTGTACATTACTGTTCCTTTTGCTTTGGGTGCTTTCCCCCAGCATTCCTACATGGCTCTCTTTCTCACTTCCTTCAAGTCTTTACTCAAATGTCACCTTTTCTATAAGGCTTTCTTGACCACCTTATTTAAAATTCCAAGCCCTTCCCTCCGGGTTTAAGAACATTTTGGCAATTTAGTGATTTGTGGAGATACTTTACAAAATAAAAAGTAAATAATGTGAAAATAATTGTTTGGTTTTTTTCTTCATGAAGGAAATGTTCATTAGGTCTGCTCAGCATGTGTTTGGGGCTCAAGAAGGCATGCTAACTCAATTTGTTGAACTGTAAATGCAGTGATGCCTCTAACACACTCTTATGAACCTCAAAAAGTTTTACCACCTTGAAAAGCTCCGAGGTAAGAACAGGTATTTAATAGTGAAGTGGTAATCTTGTTGAAAGTTGCCACAGCTATGAACAGCATGGCCTAATTGTGAGAGACCAAGGACTCCTGTGCCCCATAAGCTGGGCTGTTACTTCTAAAAAGAAAGGGCATAGGGACGCCTGGGTGGCTCAGTTGGTTGGACGACTGCCTTCGGCTCAGGTCATGATCCCGGAGTCCTGGGATCGAGTCCTGCATCGGGCTCCCAGCTGCATGGGGAGTCTGCTTCTCTCTCTGACCTTCTCCTTGATCATGCTCTCTCTCACTGTCTCTCTCTCTCTCTCAAATAAATAAATAAAATCTTTAAAAAAAAAAAAAAAAGAAAGGGCATAAATTGACCAGGGACTGCTTTTTTAAACAAAGATGTTTCCAATAGATGTGTAGCTAAAAAGAACTGTTTGTGAGAGTCCCTCTGCTTCCTGTCCCTCTGCCCCTCATCCCCCAAAGTTTTGGCCATCAGCCCATTTTTTTGTTTGTTTTTAATAGTTTTTAATGTATTTTTAAAATTTTTTATTATAAAGATTTTTTTAATTTTTAAATAATCTCCACACCCAACATGGGGCTTGAACCACAACCCCGAGATCAAGAGTCTCACACACCACTGACGGAGGCAGCCAGGTGCCCATTAGCTCATGCTTTTAAAAAACAAAACAAAACCTTCAGGGACTGAGTGGGTCTCAGAAAAACTTGTATATTGGAAATGTTAAAGAAATCCTTTGTCTTTTATTGTGACAAATAGAGAAGATGTGAAGGCCAGACTTCCCATGGAGACAGAATAAGCTTAGGCTTAAGGCCGGCTGAGAAAAAAGTTTATGCTGTTAAGGGCATATTTAATATGAATGATTTCTAAAGTGTTTGTCATTTCTCAGTTTTCTCCCCCTGAATTGTATTAAATACGGACTGGTATTCTCAAGGATAGAATTTATTCTCAGAAGACAGTATCTCCTTCTTAGGAGAAAGAAGGGCCCAGCATTGCTCTGGCAAGAGTACTTGATTTGGAGTGGGGTATTGAGTGGAGGTGGTGGAGCCTTCACATAAAGTGACCTGGAAAGGAGAGAGGGGGCACAAGGAGAAGAAGGGAGGGCAAGGAGTCTTGGGCCAGGGGGAAAAATGACTTGTTCAGAGTTGTGTGTATGTGCCAGGATTTAAAATATATATGTATGCATATTAAATTCAAAGTGTTGTCTCTCCTTACCAACTTGATTTTACTTGTTACTATGGGACCTTTCACCAGTGCTGGGCCTGGAGGTGAGAAATGATAGGAACTAAAAGGGGCTGGATCACTTCACCTCGGAAAAAACATAGAGCCCCCAAAAAGGCCCTAGAGGTAAGGCAAGCGGGGAGAGAGCCACAGCCCAGAGCTTTAAGAGTCTGAGGGGAGGGGCGCCTGGTGGCTCAGTGGGTTAAAGCCTCTGCCTTTGGCTCAGGTCAGGGTCCCGGGGTCGAGCCCCTGCATCGGGCTCTCTGCTCAGTGGAGAACCTTCTTCCCCTACCTCTCTGCCTACCTGTGATCTCTCTGTCTGTCAAATAAATAAAATCTTTTCTGAGGTGTAAGTGTCCTTTGCTGCTTTCTCAAAAAAAGGGGGGGGGGGGGAACTTTCCTTAACAATACACATTCTCCTCGAGGCATTTGGAATCAGATTGGGCTGCATCACTGTGGCCTTAAGGTAACATACGGTGGCAAAACTGAGATTAGAAGTCAGTCTTCCTATCTTCTTATTAGCTACCAAAGAATTATCCACCTTGGATAATGTAAAGATGTTGGTCTGGCCCCTGGTTCCTGAGAGCTGCCGAGTTTAAGAGATGAACAGTTTTATCTTAGTTCCTCACAACACTTCACAGCTCATGCCTAGATGCCCTGTGGAGAAATAATTACCTCTCTCCCAGGCTCTCTTCCCAAGAGGCTCTGTGAAACTTGGGGAAAAGAGCAGAAGTGCTTTACTGCCTCAGGAGGCAGAGTGTCCCAGGAGGAGGACAATAATCATCTGCCCCATGGCACACACTGTAACTGTAGCCCACCATGAGCCCCTTTTACTATTCTTGCCCTCGCTCTGGAATCAACTTTTTTCCCAAGGAACTAAATTATTGAAAAGACTATTTTATCAATTGAATTACCTCGTGACCTTTTTTGAAAATCAAATGACCTTATATACGACTCTCTTCAGTTTGTCTATGCTTATGACAATACCATACTTGTCCTTTATTAATGTAGCTTTCTATGTAATAACTCATAAAGTCAGATAATTTAAGTCTTCCAGTGTTGTTCTTTTTCAAGATTGTTTTAGACACTACATTTTCATATAACTTTTAGAATCAATCAATTTCTATTTTAAAAGTCTGCTGGCATTATGACTGGGATTATGTTGAATCTATAGATCAGTTTTGGGAGAATTGACACTTTAAGAGCATGAATCTACCAGTTCATAAATATGAAATGCCTCATTTATCCAGGTCTTATTTAATTTGTTTTAGCAATATTTAGTAGTTTTCAATGTGAGTGCTCAGATACATTTTGTTAAAGTTGTTACTTGGTTACTACATTTTATGGTATTTGATGCTATTATAAATAGAATTTTTAAATATTTCATTTTCTATGTGCTTTCTGCTAGTATATAGAAACAGAGGAAGTATAGTTGACTCTTGAACAACACAAGGGTTAGGGGCAATGGTTCCCCAAAAACTTAACTACTAATAGACTACTGTTGACTAGAAGCTGTACCAATAACATAAATAGTCAATTAACATATATTTTGTATATTATATGCATTATATACTGTATTTTTATAATAAAGAAAGCTAGAGAAAAGAAAATGTTATTAAGAAAATCATAGGAAAGAGAAAATACATTTATAGTACTGCATATAAGTGGACCCACGCAGTTCACACCCGTGTTATTTAAGGGTCAACTGTACAATTGATTTCTATATTTTAACCTTGTATATTTTTACTTTGTTGTAATAGTGTTCTCCAGAGAAACAGAATCAATCAGGCGTATGTATATATAGAGAAACTCACTTTAAGAAATTGGTTCACATGATTATGGAGGCTGGCAAGTCCAAAATCTGTAAGTTGGGCCAGCAGGATAGAGAGCCAATGTTATATGTCAGGTCTGAAGACTCTTCTGTCAGAATTCCTTCTTGTTTGGGGGAGATCAATCTTTAATTGTATGCAAGTCCTCAACTGATTGGACAAGGCCCACGCTCATTATGAAGAGCAATCTCAACATACACCAATTTATTTTTTTAAAATCGGCTCTATACCCAATGTGGGGCTTGAACTCAGGACCCTGAGATCAATATTTGCATGATTTATCGACTGAGCCAGCCAGCTGTTTCTCAGTGTCCACTGATTTAAATGTTAATTTTATGCAAAAATACCCTTACAGAAACATCCAGAATAATGTTGGACCAAATATCTGGATATCATTTCCCATGCAAACTGACACATAAAATTAACCATCATACTTGTTAACTTAGTAATCAGTTAAATTCATCTACAAATAGAGATAACAAAGATGTTTCTATTCCTTTCAAATCTTTTCTTCCCCTTGCTGTATTGCCCTGGAAGGAACTCCAGAGCTGTGTCATAAGAAGAGTGGGCATTGTTATTCCCAAACATATGAAGAAAGTATTAAACATATTACCATTTCATATGATGCTATTTATTTTTCATAGACACTCTATAGGAAAAATTCTTCTGTATTCTGTTTACCACAGAATATTCTCTTTACTTCACTTCTGACAATTCTGATTACCAAATATGTGTGTGGGTTTTTCCTTAACTAAGCAATTCTCTGAGTCTTCAGATACCAGCTGGGTGTCCTATAACTTAACTCAATTCTGACAGTATTTACTATCTGCCCCTACTTCAGATATCAATTGCTAAGTACAGGCTTATCATCTGTGCATCTGACTGACCAGCTATAAATTGGAACTTTCATCAACCCACTCCCTGGGTTTGATCATTCATTGCAATGGCTCACAGAACTCAGGAAACATACTAGATTGCCAGTTTATTATAAAAGGATACAGCTCAGGATTAGTTAGATGGAAGAGATGCAAAAGGAAAGGAATGGGGGAAGAGGTGTAGAACTTCCATGCTCTTTCCAGGTACACTGCTGCCCTCTCAGTACCTCTATGTGTGAATTTTGTAGAGGTCTCCAGTCGCCTTCCAGACACACTCCCAGTCCCTCTCCCAATCCCCCATCTCGATCCCAGAACCCTGGGATCATGACCTGAGCCAAAGGCAGACGCTTAATGACTGAGCCACCAAGTTACCCCTTTTCCCAGTTTCTTAATGGAGAAACTTAGATCATTGATTTTAAACCCTTATTTTCATTATCATTCAGTTAAAAATATTTTCTAATTTTCCTTGTGATTTCTTCTTTGACCAGAAGTGTGTTATTTAATTTCCAAACATTTAGGGGAATATTTTTTGAAACAGTTTGAAATATTTCAAATATTTTTGAAATATTTTTTTGAAATTATTTGAAATATGTGAAATTATTGAAATTGAAAGTATTTTGAAATATTTTCCATTGTCATTGATTTCTATTTTTATTCTTTTGTGGACAGAAAACATACTTTGTATGATTTCAGTCTATTCAAATTTATTGAGACATATTTTATTGCCTAGCATATGGTCTATCTTGACGAACATTTTATGTGTCCTTGAAAATAATGTGTATTCTGCAGTTGTCTGGTATGGCATCCTATAAATGTCAATTATGTTAAGGTGGTTGATTGTGTTGTTCAGTTCTTCTATATTCTTAATGATCTGGGGGTGTCCAGTTTTGGGGGGCATTCAAATCTTTAATTATAGTTCTGAATTATCTATTTCTCTCCTTTTTTCTGTCAGCTTTTGCTTAATGTATTTTGAAACTGATTTAGATATATATACACTTAAAGTTGTAATGTCTTTCTGATTAATTGGATGTTTTATTATTATAAATTATTACTCATTATCTCTGGCAAGACTCCTTGTCTTGAAATCTATTTGGGTCTGATATTAATTAGTAATTCCAGTTTTCATATGCTTATTGTTTTCGTGATATATTCATTTTCATCTTTTAATTACAACTTATTAGTACCTTTATATTTGAATTGTGTCTCCGTTCAAGACATCTTATGGGATGTTCTAGTTATCTAGTGCTACGTAGCAAACTACTCCAAATCTTAGAGGCTTAAAACAACCACCATTTTATCTCGAGATTCTTTGGGCCAAGAGCTTGGGCAGAGCTTAGTTGAACAGTTCAACTCCTTTGTCTTGGCTGCATCCACTTGAACAAACCTAGAAGGTTCAAGGTCTCACTCACTTGCTTGTCTGGTCCCTTCTTTAAGCTCTTTCTTTAGTATGGTGTCCTCAGAGTATTTGAACTTCTTACATGATTGCTAGATTCTAAGAGGGAGTGTCATAAAAAATAGTTTTTCTAAGTTTATATGTCTTGTTCTCTTTCTTCTTAAAAGAAACTTCTTCTTTTCCAGGTAATTTATTTTCAGGCTTGGTATCCTTTAGGGGAAGCTGTGCCCTTCCTCTTTCCCAGGGTGGATAAAGACTAGCTAATAGTCCAATCACGATAAGTCTATTTCTCTTGCCCCACTAGGCCTGTGACATAACCCTGAAAGAGGCTTGTGGTCAAGTCAGAAAGATTTTTGAGAAAGTGTTCATCACGTCTTAAAAAGGATACGATAGAAGAATGTCCCCCTTTTCTGAGGCTGAACATTATCTGCATGTGACACTTGGAACTATATGGCCATATTGCCACCATGAAGGAAAGACATAAAGGGAGGAGCCAACATGCTAACATGGCTGAAGAGAAATACAGAAAAAAATCTGGGTCCTTGATATTACTGAGATATTAAATCAGTCAATTGGGGAACCACAAGATTCACCTCCCCTGCCATTTTATGGAGCTATAACAGACATATAACATTCTATTAGTTTAAGATATACAATATAATGACTACTTTTGTTGTTATATTAAGAAGTTATTGCCACAATAGGTTAGGTTAACATCTATCATATAGTTTAAAACTTTTTTTTCTTGTGGTGAGAACTTTTAAATTTATTCTCAAGCAACTTTCAAACATACAATTAAGTATTGATAACTAGGTTTTACATCCCCAGAGTTTATACCTTTTGACTACCTTCACCTATTTTTCCCACTCCCGATCCCCCACCTCTGGCAACAACCAATCTGTTCTCTGTTTCTATGAATTTGGTTTTTTAGATTTCATATACAAGTGAGATCATAAGAGTGTCTTTCTTTGTCTGACTTATTTTAGAACAATGCCCTCAAGATCCATCCATTTTGTCACAAATGGAGGGACCATGAGATTATTGCCCTTCTGTTTTGTGAAATAACTTTTATTTGCAACCTAAAGTATTCTGAAAGAATAAGAGACCAAAGTTAAAATAGAGGTGATGGTGGACCCAGAGTTATTAATCCTTTATTACTCTTTTTTTTTTAAGATTTTATTTATTTATTTGACAGAGATCACAAGTACAAGTAGGTGGAGAGGCAGGCAGAGAGAGGAGAAAGCAGGCTCCCCACTGAGCAGAGAGCCCGATGTGGGGCTCGGTCCCAGGACGCTGGGATCATGACCTGAGCCGAAGGCAGAGGCTTTAACCCACTGAGCCACCCAGGTGCCCCTGTTTCTTTGTTTTTTAATTTCATTTGTAAAGTACAAATTTAAAACCATACCACATGTTTTGCTGTGCTTTATAACTTGTACTGTAGATTTAAATGTATTAAGCATCTTCCCTCCAATAACCAATGATAATATTAAGAATAATAAAGGAATGCATTGGGCTCTCTGCGTGGCAGGGAGCCTGCTTCCCTTCCTCTCTCTCTCTGCCTGTTTTTCTGCCTACTTCTTTTCTTTTTTTTTTTTTTCTTAATTTGAGAGAGAGCAAGAGAACATGAGCTGGGGGAGGGCCAGAGGAAGAGGGAGAAGTAGACCCTGCTGAGCAGGGAGCCCAACTTAGGGCTCAGTCCCAGGACCCTGGGATCATGACCTGAGCTGAAGCCTGATGCGCAACTGACTGAGCCACCCAGGTGCCTCAGCTATGTGTCGTAGTCACAAACACTTCTATTTATTGACAGTCATATAACTATAATTGTTTTAATTTTAATAAGGTGTATGAGTAAGTTATTTAGACCCACTCATTCTTTTGGCTTCCACAGAAGTGTAATTTTTAAGCTACTGGGATCAATGGATGATTTCACCCACTTTTATCTTGCCTTGTCAAGTAAGGATATGAATTAAAACGTCACTCACCTTCAATCATAATTATTTGTGAAAAGAAACAATGCTCAACATTACATAAATATAGAACTTTGGAATTTCTAAAAGATTTAATTTTGCCATATAAAATCACATTTATTTAGTTTTGTTCATATATTTACCATAGATATGTGAAACTTCTTCACAGACTGGCACAAACCTGCAGACAGGCACATGGACAGGCACCACTGATTTCTTCTCAATCTGTTATAGATTGGAAAATACTTACTTTCATCCTTCTATACTGAAAAGTAGTTTTTGCCTCTCTACTCAGTGACGGTTGGGTCTGTGACATGTAAGACCTTGTGGCAGCCACTCAAAAAAAAAAAAAAACAACCCAAAATGTAAGACCTAGCCCCTGCCCTTTAACTGCTGATACCTTGGCCGGGCCATAAGAACATGTCACAGAATTAGGCAAGTTCTGTTTTCTCTGCATCAAGTATTTATATTCAATAAAGTCCAAATGTCAGTGGATTTTTAATTTTTTTTTTTTTTTTTTTGTCCAGCTTAATTTCTTTCAGGTCTTAATCTCATGTATCTTTACTAATGGTCAGCCAAACAGTTAGCAATGTTGATTTTGATAGCTCTAGGAAACCAGAAAACTAGTGTTGTAAGAGGGGAAGCTAATCAAGGTCATAAAGGGACCATTACAGGAACGTGTGAAGACCGCAGCACCCTGTGAATAGAAGCCCAGCGGCACATGGATTTGTCACTTCTGGGATCTGTTCTTTCCAGCTCCTCACAGAGGTCGGTCGGTCTCTCTCTCTCTCTTCCTCTCTCTTTGAGTAAACGGCTGAGGAAGCACCCCTGTTATTCTGTGCTCTATGATTTAATCTAGCCCTCAGAATAGTCTTCTAAGAATGTCTGAATTTGATCAGGACCATAAGATGACTATGTTCTCACTACAAGTAAATTGTGAACTAAATGTATCGAGTTGGTAGCCAAGATCAATAACTTTCTTCCCCCTCCTCCTCATCCTTCTCCTCCTCCTCCTCCTCCTTTTTTTAAGGAAGTTCCTCAGCAGAGGCTGTTTCCAGACCTTCTATCCATAACTCAGCACAGAGTCCTCTGGACTGTCTAGTGGGCAAAATTAGCTCTAATCCCTTGCTAATTTAGCTTGAAAAGCTAAACCGCTTATTTCTGAAGAATACACGGAGCGATGTTTGAGAATTTTGAAATGATCAACTAAGGAGAAAGGGGTTTTAAAAACTAAACAGTGACTTCTTCCAACACACAACCAAGGCACGTCTGCATTATTTTTAAGCCTTTCAAATCAACTCAGGTAAGCAGAAGCAGTATAAGAGTTGTAACCTAATATCATCTATTGGGTGCCGGAGTGGCTCAGTGGGTTAAGCCTCTGCCTTAGGCTCGGATCATGATCCCAGGGTCCTGGGATGGAGCCCCGCATCTGGCTCCCTGCACTGCAGGAGACCTGCTTCTCACTCTCCCACTACCCCTGCTTGTGTTCCTGCTCTCACTGTCTCTGTCAAATAAAACCTTTTTAAAAAATAATTTCATCTATTAAGATCTTTGAGAGTCAAATATTTTGGTTTAATCCCAATCTTTTTCTTTTCTGTGAGCTTGTTTTATAATAAACATTTTAAAATTTCTTTTACAAAGCGCCTCTCCTCAAATATCTAAATAGTCTTATCAGGTTCTAATTTGGCAATGCTAACTCCCACTTTATTTAACATGCAAAGCTAGGTATTGAAGCCTTACCTAATTGGGGTCATTTACAGAAAACGCCCAGGAAATGTGCTTCTTATATATATCTAGTGAGATTTTGAAACACTATTGTCAGGAAATACAAGCAATCCCTGAAACTTTTTCCCTTGGGTTATCAGAGTCCGAGACAATTGATGACATTACATCGGTCGTTCATTTTAGATTCGTGGAGCCTACAAAAATCAATAGTTTTCCATTATCAGGTCCAGCTGGGTCACTAGCCTGTCAATGAGCTGTTACAATTGCTGTACAGGGGTGAGCCTGACCAGTCAATTGCTGCTGACAAGAGGAAAACATGCTGACAGCCACAGGAACAAGTCAGAACACAGATTTGCACTTCAGTTCACCATCCAAAGAGACTCAGAGCAAGGCCATTTTCAAGACATGGGGCACACATACTCTGTGGGAGGCTTGGGGGAGGGCCTACCCCCTCGTTTTATACCACAAATGCCAAAGGGCCTGTTCTACCTCCTCCTGCCAACCATCTCCTGTAGAGACTATCCTGTGGTCACTGTCTTTGTTAGTAAGAGGGCCTGTACCAGCCAGACTTTTCCCTAAACACCATCTTCTATCCCACATTGTACCCAGAGTAAGAGTAGGAGGAAGGAACTCTGATTTTACTACCACCAACTCAGATGTAATCATACATATAAAATATATAAAAATGTAAAAACTTAAAAGAGGACATAAATGGGCCAAAGACAATAAAATTGGATATGACTAAACCTGTTGCAAGTAAGTATTGATTGAAGAACAGAAGGTCCTGAAGTGTTGATATATAGACTCCCTTGTTCCATCATTATTTATCATACTATCTCTACTTTGATCTCAACTTGAGATATTTTACTAAATCAAAAATCTCTGCTTTGGTGTCTCATTCAGTCCCTTATGTGAGGCAATTAACAGCAAGCAAGGGGAACAGAGTTCTCCCTGCCCTACCTTGGGGTATAGAGTGGTCAGCTTCAATAAGTACAAATAAGTGCCCCCAAATTAATAAAATGGAGACTGGCTTGCCTTACCTACTGTGTCACAAGGTTGTCATGAGATTCAAAATGAAATCAACAGAGTAATCTCTGTCCAACCAAGTGACTATATATGTGTGTGTGTTCTTGTGTCTCTTGCTCTCTAGAAACTATCCATGCAGCAAGAAGTTTAGAAGCAATGGAAAGAAGTGCTCCCTTCTCCAGAATAATTCATTTTTGGTCTAGACAGAATGCTTTCATTTTTTAGTTGGACACATGAATAATATATCACATATTCCATCATGAGTGAAAGCCAAAACTTAGAAGACAGCTCTGAAGTCTTATTGGGTTTGGTGGCTCTCCTTAGTACATAGAGAAGAGGATTGAGATGCTAGCAGAGTAGACACACACTGTCAACTTCCTGCGTGCTGAGGGATTTCTGAAGCAATGGGAATTTGTGCAATGCTCTGGTCTCCTCATGCTGGTTTTATTTCAGACATCAAACTTTTAAGCTCAAAAGATAAATATTTTGAATTTGTTTCAATATTATGATTTTTAATGTTTCACTTTTATTAACATCTTTCAAGTATTAAATTCTAGCCTTTTTAAAAATCCCTCCAGTCTTGGGTTTGATTCTTTTGGAAGTCAACATTCACTTGTGTTCTATCATCAAACAAAACTGGTAATCAACTGTATTACTGGAAGCCAACTAGCTAGGCTTTTCTTTTTTTATTATACCACAAAAAAAAAAAAAAATCAGTTTCTTTAAATGAGTAAAAAAAAAAAGTAGTTTTAACAAGAGCAAATTTGCTAGTAATTAGATGAACCAGTCTTATGTCTTCCAGCACTTGGAAGCATGAAATTCATCAGAACTCTCATAGCATTAATTAAAAAGAATTTATGTTTTTTTAATAAAATGCTTCATGTTTTAGCTCCTTTATTCCTCCACCAAATGTGATTATGTAGGGGCTGAAGGGAATTCAGGTTAATATGTTGACACACTTAACAATGCAGGGTCATGTTGCACAATACGCTTCACTGGTTTGGTTCAGTACACCCCCTGACAGGGCCTAATCATCCCCTGCCCTAAAGGCAGAGGGAAAGAGAGGATTTTAATTACTGCTCTGTATGCAAGTTTGCCAGCATTAAATTGAGACATAATTAGGCCTCTGAATTTTAATAATTGTCCTAGCTAATTGGGCAGACAAGTACGTTATGCATCATGGCGTGATTAGATAATTAGTATTTCCAAATGACAAAATTGGGCTCTTGATTACAAATTCTACATGAAGGGGGAAAAAGGTAGCAAGCAGATCTTTATAAGTCTATTAAGAGAGAGTTTAGCGATGTTGGTAATTTAAAGTCCATTAGGAAGCAACATTTCATTCTCAGAGCTGGGGATCTGGGACAAGGTTCTCTGGCCAACTCTGGCTCCCACTTAGGTCTCCTCCCCACGGAGCTGTGATTCTTCTGGGGTATATTCATCTCCCTTACCCCCCAACCCCCATCCCAAGCCTAGCAGTCCTCACCAACCTTGGGTAAGGTCTCTTTGGCTAGACACCAGATGGCAGGTGATAACTCTGAAAAAGAAATCATGGGATGTAGGAAGGATAGAACAGAAAAAGGGGTAACCTATCCAGTCAGGGTATATGTATCTATTGTGCCTTTCCTTTGCAAGCAGCTGTTCTTTCATTCTTCTCCCAGAATTCACCACTTTCATTCTGTCCTCAGCTCCTGTAAAATATTTTTGGTAGAAAATCTTAAGTCAAAATCTTAAATTTTTGAGGTATGATGTTATTGGGGAGAAGAGCATGGGTGCTGGAGCCTGACCTGGGTTTGAGATCATCACTTACTAGGAGTATGTCCTTGGAGAAGTTACTTAATTTTGCCAAATCTCAGTTTTCTTATTGGCAAAATGAGGAAACTTCTCCCATAAGTTTGTTGATTGGATTAAATAAGATAATACATATAATTTAAAGCACAATGCCTGGCACAGAGTAAAGCACAATGCCTGGCTCAATAAATATTAGCTATTAAATGAAAATTAAGTCAGTGACTTTAGAAGCTACAAAGTGAAGGTGCTGGGTCTGGCTCTTTTTTTATTTTGACAGAGATCACAAGTAGGCAGAGAGAGAGGAGGAAGCCGGCTCCCCGCTGAGCAGACAGCACAATGTGGGGCTCCATCCCAGGACCCTGAGATCATGACCTGAGCCAAAGGCAAAGGCTTTAACCCACTGAGCCACCCAGGTGCCCCTACTATACTCTCTACTAACTCAAATGTGGCAAGGGTCCTTGGCTCCTTTGCTTTTTTTTTTTTTTTTTTTTTAAGATTTTTAATTTATTTGACACAGAGAGAAACCACAAGTAGGCAGACAGGCAAAGAGAAAGATGGAGAAGCAGGCTCCCTGCTGAGCAGAGAGGATGCAGGGCTCAATCCCAGGACCCTGGAATCATGACCCGAGCCAAACGCAGAGGCTTAATCCACGGAGCCACCCAGGCACCTCTCCTTTGCTTTCTAAGAGAGGAACATCTTGCTCCACTTACGCTGGGAGAACCCAGTGGCAACAGCTGCCTTTATAACTCAAATGCCCAACCAGATTTCCTTTCTGTCCATTCTTCAGAGGTTAGCATTGCAGGCAAGCCTGGCCATTCAGAAATCATGGGGACAGTTAACCTAAGAAGAATGTGGAAATACAAGGTTGAGTGATTACTCAACCTTGTGACTCACTCTTCATAGATGTCACTTTATTGCCCACAGAGGCATACTTCTGGCTGCTAAATTTTTCTCACAATAATTGAGTAGGTTGGGCTTTAGAGTTAGGGTTTTCAGGCAAAAGGAAAAACTGAATACAAATCAGAATCCCTCTGAAAAATGATAGGTGGTTGGTGAATGATAATATGATGGTAGCTTGTTACAGGAAACTCAGAAGTTCTGGATGTATATCCATGTACAGTCATTAAGGATGACTATAAGGAAAATAACGTCTCCATAGCTTGATCAGGACAGTCTATGAGACTGAACGAGAATATCTTATGACTTTCTCAGAGTTTGTGCTTTCTGGCAGAGAGATTCCAATTTAGAATGAGGAGTTCTCACTGTGGGTAAACTTTATATCACCATGGCATAATCTCTACAGTACATAACACCTAAATATCAGAGAGAGAAAGAAAAGGTACTTAAGATTAAGTATAGAATCCATACATTCTGCTAGAAGCTTACTTAGAAGGGAAGAGTAAGATGAGTGTATGAGACTAAAAACAGAGAGTAAAAACAGACGGAGAAAGAGTGAGTGATCTTATGCCTGATCTCTAAGGAAACCACTGCTCTTGGGCTGTCTCTCTGTTGTTCACAAGAACCCTATTCCCAGGGTCACACGAGTGGCCTGGAGAGTGGGTGCAGGGCTTTTGCCTCACTGCACTTCCTAGATGCCAAGAGGAAATATCACCGCGGGCAGAGGGTGGGAGAGGTAATAGCTGTCACAAGATTTTCTTCCTCGCCACACAATGCTAGAGCTTCTCTCCCCTCTTCTTGAAGAAGTGCGTTTATGACTGATCGCTCAACACCTTGTTGGTTCTGATTGCAGAAAACACACCTTATAAATATATGATAACCATCCTGTAATAGAGAGTGTGACAATTTACTTCACAGTGCGTTTCGGGCTGCTAATTGATCGTTTCAGTCCAGGGACGATTTGGAATAAATTATAGCCATCAAAAGGATATCACAGCTCATTTTGGTGGAAGGTTTTCCATGTCGCTTCGCGTACGTCTCCCGGAGAGCGCAGATCGCACCCGGGGGCGGAGAGGAGGGGTGGGAGTGGGCGGAGGAGGAGGCCGGCGGGGCGGGGCCGGCGGGATGGGGCGGGGCTGGATGTGGCGCGCGCTTGGACGTGCGCGCGCGCGCCCGGCAGCTGCAGGTCCGAGGCCGGACGGTAGAGGCCTCCCTTCTGAGGCGGCGGCGCGGCCGCAGGCGGCTAGGGTTCCACTCTCCAACCCGCGCGTCCTTCCCGACGAGGTCCCTGTGCGGCCCGAACCCGGTGTAAGTATTCCCCGCCCGCTCTCCTCCCCCCGCAGGCAGCAGCGCCTGTTCTTTTGAGGTGAGAGTGTCCCCCGGGCCGAGGGCCCTGCTTGGGGCCGGGGGGCTCACATGCGCAGGGCTTCCCTTTCTCCTCCTGCTTGTCGCTTCCCCTTAGCCGGGCTTCCCCGGGCGGGGGTAGGGGGAGACATGGTAGCGCGGGACGCTGCTCTCTGAGCACCGGGAGCGGGATTAGCGAGGCTTGGAGTCGCCGCGGCCCCATTGGGGGCTTTGTGTGCAGTTGGGGTCCGCGGCTCGGGTACCTCTGCTTCTCACGCCGCAGTTGGGGAGGAGGGCTTGTGACAGACCCAGGCTTGGCGTGGGGCGGGGGGCGGGGGGGTGGGCCTTGCCCACCGCAAACCCCAGGGAAGGGCAAGGAGAGCGCGGGTCCGTCCTGTTGGTGACCCGAGGCCGTGCCGGGGTGTCCCATTCTCCACGTCCGGAGGGCGGCGGGTCGCGCCCCGGAGGACGCGGCGAGAGCGGCGGCCGGAAAGCCTAGGTGACCGCATCCTCTCCGCCCCTTAGCTGGATCTGGAGCGTGTCGCTCCCCTAGACCCTCATCTCGTTTTTATTTCCCAGCGAAATGTGTGCCGTTGTGTGACGGTCATGAAAAAGGGAGACCCAAAGCCCCAGCCCTGGATGGGTTTCGAATTTGGGGGGGGGGGCGCGGGTGAGGCGGGGGTTCCTAGTCCTGTCGCAGGCATTTGCGTTTCTGGTCTCCCCTCCCCGCCCACAAGACGCCCCTGGCAACTTTCACGCTCCTCCGAAGTTAAAACGTAAGAAGGGTCGAGGCCCTTCAGCTCACACATAACACACCCCTCTATCCCAAGTGCTCAGAGTCGGGGCTTCGCGCGGCGTTCTTAGTTGTTTAGTCCTCTGTCACGCTAATACACGATGTCAGTCTCGGGCACGGATGTTTCCATGCAGGCGATTTTGACAGCAGTCATCATACCAAGCTATTATGAAGTGTGATGTCAGTGCGCGTTCTGGAGGACGGATAATATATAAGCCAGTTTTTGACACGCTCTCTTACCAGGAAACCTCTGAGACCATCAGTATGAGGCATTTTAATTCACACACCAAAAATATTTTGTGTTTGGTTGACATCTTTCAAAATGCTGAAAGAGGTAGTAGCATTTATCATTTTTGTAGGTATTTATCAATATACTCACAGAAGTCCCCCCCCCCCGGAAGGAGGAGGGTCTTGTCTTATTCCTATTCTATCATATACACCAAGGAACAAAGATGTTTTGTCCTACCAAATAGTCAGTGAGAAGGCTCTATTTAGGAAACTAAACATCTTCTAAAACTGGAATGATTGGAAAAGTGAGGAAACTAGTTGTGTTTATACCTTCGTTGTGAAAGAAAATCATCTGCTAGCTTAAATGAGAGACTGTATGTTTTCAGCACAAGTGCTGGGTATGTGAATTGATCAGTTTATTTCAGGTATGGAAGTCAGGTAAACAATGCAGTCTTGGTGACTACTTGGGTATTAAAGACTCTGATTATATAAGGAGTCCCTTAAAATAAGTGATTACGTTCAAAAGTATTGTTAGGGTCCAGAATCCGACATGAATTCTGAAATCTGAAAGTGATCCAAATCTAACCAAATGCTTTAGGCTTGCTATTATATAATGTAAACTGTATTTACATGGACCAAATCCTGTAGGAGTCACTTTTACAGTGGACTCCACATGTGTTGGTCCAAGATATGATTTTCTTTTCTTCATTCATTAAGTCAATAAGTATTTATTCATTATTTGTTATAGGTCCTCCATTTCCCTTAGCCATTGAACAGGATGCCCATAGGCAACTAATACTTAATTGCTGAAGTGTAACTAGACTATGTGAATCTTCTCTTGGCTCCATGAAATTCAAGGAGTATATGAAAGAGTTAAAAAGTATGGCCTTTCATGTATACAAAAGAAAAATAGGACTGATTACTCTCAAGTAGTAAATCAAGGAAGGAAAAATTAGAAGTTGAGAGTTTTCTCCAGCTTGTGCCCTATTCCCACATAGTGCCCTGTGCTTTGTTTTGTTTTTTCTCCTTAAGACTTTAAAAACAAAGTTTAAAGGATTTGCATCATTGAATGGACTAACAATACCCTTTTTAATTATTTTAGAATGTATAGTTTTCCCTAAAAGATCTGGCTCCTTACATGGTGTGCTGGGCTGACTGGTTTTATGTGAATGAAGTCCTTATATTTTTAGTAAAAATCAAAACCACAGAGACAACTGGGTGGCACATTGGGTTAAGCCTCTGCCTTGGGCTCAGGTCATGATCTCAGGGTCCTGAGATCAAGCCCCAAATTGGGCTTTCTGCTCATCAGGGAGCCTGCTTCCCTCTCTCTCTCTCTCTCTCTCTCTGACTGCTTCTCTGTCTACTTGTGATCTCTCTGTCTGTCTGTCTGTCTGTCAAATAAATAAATAAAATCTTTTTTAAAATATCAAAACCACATACCCCTTTCCCTACAACCTAAAGAAAGAACTGCCTACAGTTAAGTCAAGCAAACAAAAAATATCTCAAGTAGTCACAAGTCACAAGCACACCTGGTTAAAATTCATTTTCATGGGACACCTGGGTGGCTAGCTTTGGCTCAGGTCATGACCCCAGGGTCCTGGGATTGAGCCCCACATCTGGCTCTCTGCTCTGTAGCCCGCTTCCGCCTCTCTTTCTGCCTGCCTCTCTGCCTACTTGTGATCTCTGTCTGTCAAATAAATAAATAAAATCTTAAAAAAAAAAGAATAATTTTATCTTTAACTCTAAAATATGTGCTGTAGGGCTGAAACTATATAACCAAGATATGAATATAAATTGATATAGTCAAACATACCAGGACTTACATATATATTATAGTGTGTTTTTATCTAGCTAGTCGTCTTGGAAGTCTGTCATTTATTCTAATGATGTGTTCATTGCTGCCTTTAATCGAATCTATCTTGGAGGTCTTCATTAGTCACTTTTTTCAAAACTCACAGCACATCTTGTTAAAAAGCCTAGGAAGTGGTAAGTCATCTTCCTTTAAAGACCCACCCTCCCCACCCACCCAGGGTGCCTGGGTGGCTCAGTTGGTTAAGGGTCTGCCTTCTGCTTGGGTCATGATCCCAGGGTCCTGGGACTGAGTCCTGCATTGGGGGTCCTTGCTTAGTGGGGACCTTGCTTCTCCCTCTCCTTCTGCATCTCCCCATGCTTGTGCTTGGACACGTGCTCTTTCTCTCTGTCAAATAAATAGATAAAATCTAAAAAAGAAAAAAAAAGACCTTCAATGCCCTGGAAAGTGAGGGGGGGGGTGATCTAGTCAGGGTAATATAATTTGGGGTCAAAACAATCAGAAAGACAATTAGATGGCTTTCTTTAGCAGCTTTTAAACTAGTTCTAAAGGCATTATGTAAACATAGTTTGAATAATGGCAGCACCATTGGAATAAAAGTAACTGCTAAGAAAAATTCTCATTTAGAGCTATACATTCTCTTTGATTGTCAATGAATTTTTAATTTAACAGTTACTTATAGTACAGTGTATACAGCCATATTCAGAAAGTTGTGTTGAAAATTTGGTTGATCTGAATTTTATGAGAGTTCAGTTTTGCTGCTATGATTACAAAAGCTGTTAAGTTCTAGAATGTGGAAGTGGCTAGGAAAAATTCAAGATGTCAGGCTAAAATCAGGATTGCCCTATTTAATTCTACAGAATTGGTGCTCCATAC
Source organism: Mustela nivalis (assembly GCF_964662115.1). NCBI lineage: Eukaryota > Metazoa > Chordata > Mammalia > Carnivora > Mustelidae > Mustela > Mustela nivalis. The sequence goes on along the minus strand of NC_139029.1, from coordinate 74,736,368 downwards.
TCCTTGAAATATAAAAGAATCTTACTCAGTTAAGAAACCAAATTTCACTTGTATTCTATTTTGTGAGCAAGCCATTTACCATTAACAAAAAAGTGATCCTTAGACTATAGGTTAAATGTAATCCTTAGTCTAAGTGATCCTTAGACTATAGGTTAAATGTAACTTTTGGGTTGAAACACTTGTCATTTTTAGTAGTTGGTTGTGAACATAGACCCTAAAGTAGATGTGTCCTAGAACCACTGTATACTGCTGTAAGTTAACAATACTATCAAAATACAGAATCATGAAACTCCTTACCCAGTGCATTTAGACATGATGTTCAAGACCAGAATATGGGAAAGGGAATAGAAAGATAAGGAAAAGAGAAAGAGGGAGAGGGTAAGAGCTAGGTTCTGGGGCTTTTGAATTATAATTAGTTGAATTCATTTGAGGAAGAGTTTATAAGTGCTTTCCAAAAACCACCAGCAAACAATTTAAAATCTGAGGGACTAGTTCAAATTCAACTCCAGCTGAGACTATATGGAAAACCAAGAAAAGCAGAAAGAATGTAATTAGCTGAGTAGCAATTTTTATACCAGTTCAGTTCTAATACCTCAGTATTATATAAAAGGTCCACAAGATCATTAGTGATTAGCAGGCATCCAGACCATAATGATGAGAGATCAAGGCCAGGGGACAAAGATGAAAGAGCTTTCCTGCTTAAACTGAATGTTACAAATGCTGGTGCACTTACATAAGGAAGGTCAGCCAGCAGATTAAAAAAAAAAAAAAAAAAAAATAGAGCAACAGTCCCAAAGCAACAAATGTGTTCCTCTCTTTCACCCCAGAGTTAGATTGGATATGGAGATTAACCAAGCTTGAGCTGACACAAAAAGAATGTCCTTATTTCAGCCATTTATAAGGCCTGGAAATTTGAGTTCTGTCTGCTTTAATGAGCTTGGATATTGCCCAGAAATTGGGGAAGGGGACCTGCTGGGTCCTGGATACCAGGGTTACATTCCAAACTAAAAGGTCAGTCAACAAGGTGGACAGATCCAATTCCAGATATTTTCTGGGTACACTCTGGATTGTTTGTCCATTAAGTAGACAAAACTAATCTTATAAGTACAAAGACTATACCCTCAATATATATGACAGTTGTGGAAAAACAGGTGACATGATGTTAACCTTTTTTTTTTAAATGGATAGCATAACTATCATGTCTGCTTATCTTCTATAGATTAAGAACCATCCAAATATTTCTTATGTTGAGTCTACTAAATTTTTGCCTATAGTGTTTATAGCTTCAAGACTGGAGTAGGGGGCTTTTAGTATGGCCCCAGGTAGTAGTAATAGAATTAAGTGTGGTTGGTGTAGTTTGAAGTCCATCTCTTTCATAGAGATGGACTCTTGGTTTTAGATTTACAAAGTTTACATGTGGATCAAAAATATAGAAAAGGTGGGAAATTGCCCATGATACTGGGAAGTATCATGTGGTAGAATCCTAGGCCAGAAGTGGGGACCAGGTTTACTGTGTACCAATTGTGTTACTTGAAGAAAATTTTAGTTTCCTTATAAACAAAATGTGTATCCTAATAATACCCACTGGGTGTAGTTTTGAGCCTCATCTGAGATGGAATAAATGGAAGAACTCGATTTATTAAGTACTGTGCAAGTGCAGAATTTTGTGTGCCACTACACAGGTTTTGTAGGTAAAGGTAAGGGTCATAGACCTTGAGCCGTAAAGATATTTAAACCAAAATATAAATGAAGATGGAAACCTGGCCTTTGGGAATGTGGGAGAGTACAGTAGTTTTAGCATGGGTAATAGAGATGAGTGAATAATGCAATCATTATTCCTCCTTACTCAGATTCATCAGAAGTAGTATCCTGTTACCAAGTATTCTCTTCTGCAAGAGATTTATTTGTTTGTTTGTTTATTTATTTATTTATTTGAGAGAGACTGCACACATAGGGGGAAGAGGGGAGAGGGAGAGAGAATCTTAAGCAGACATTATACCTAGCTTGGAACCCAACGTGGGGCCTGATCTCATGACCCTAAGATGGTGACCTGAGCCAAAATCAAGAGTCTGATGCGTAACAAAGTGAACCACCCAGGTACCCTGCAAGAGATTTTTTTTTAAAAAAAGATTTCACTTACTTATTTGTCAGAGAGAGAGAGAGCACTAGCAGGGGTAATGGCAGGCAGAGAGAAGCAGGCTCCCCACTGAGCAGGGAGCTCAATCCCAGGACCCTGAGATCATGACCTGAGCAAAGGTAGATGCTTAACTGACAGAGTCACCCAGGGATCCCCCTGCAAGATATTTAAAAAAAAACAAAAAAACAAAAAAACATTTCTTCCTGGGGTGCCTGGGTGGCTCGGTGGGTTAAACTCTGTCTTCGGCTCAGATCATGATCCCAGGGTCCTGGGATCGAGCCCCACATTGGGCTCTCTGCTCAACAGGGAGCCTGCTTCCCCCTCTCTCTCTGCCTGCCTTTCTGCCTACTTGTAATCTCTGTCTAATAAATAAATAAATGAATAATCTTAAAAAAAAAAAGTTGCTTCCTAAAGGGATGCCTGGGTAACTCAGTTGATGAAGCATCTGACTCTTGGATTTGTCTCAGATCATGATCTCAGGGTCATGAGATTGAGTCCTGTGTTGAGCCCCTCATGGAGCCTCGCATTGGGCTCTGTGCTCAGCAGGAGTCTGCTTGAGTTCTCTCTCTTCCCCCTCCCTCTCTCTCTGCCCCTCCCCCTACTCATATGTGTGCACACTCTCTCTCTAGAATAAATAAATCTTTAAAAAAAAAATGCTTCCTAAGGACCTGTTGAGTATAAAGAAACCTGCCAGCTTGCTTAATACTATCAAGTCCGGATATTCAGCATTGGCACTGAAGGCAAGCTCTGCATGTGGGGAAAAGTAGCCAGACTTTCATGCCTTGATTCTTGTGCTCTCGGAATTTCTTCTCAGAGATTTCATTAATTCCCATTGCTACTTTCATGTCTTAGGGGAGAACAGAAGCTGGCTGAAGTTCCTTATATTGGCTTAATTGGTCAGCTGTGGACATTTTTCAGCAATTGTTATTCTTTCCACAGCAGCATCCATTTTTGCTGCAGAGATAGCAAAACTTCCTCCCCAATCCCTTGCAGGCCATTTAAAAAAATTAACACTCATATCTTTTAGTTGTTCCTACTTTCCTCTTTGTATTTAAAAGTTGCCAAGACTGCTGGGGAAAGAACAGTTTGCCTCTCTATCTCACAGAAACACCAGTACAGATACAGGCAGCATCATTGGCTCCCACCGACATGGGGCATGGCTTCAAAAGGGGATGGGAAAATGGAAAGGGTGGTCTGGGACATTATGGGGTGGTATACACTCATCTTTTTTTCTGTTGAGTTTCAGGATCTACCCTACTAAAGAGTAAAAATGGTGCCCCTTGTCTGAAGTCATTGGTTAGAGGGATGTTTTCTGGAGATTTGTTGAATATCTTCCACACAGTGATGCTTCATAAATTCACATTCTGTGAGGCACAGTGTATTTGAGTCAGTATAGTGTATTGGGGCGTTCAATTCAGACAGTCTGCGTTTCAGTATCACATCTACTACTTACTTGCTAAGTGGCTTGGGCAAGTGTCTTAATCTCTCTGAGCCTCGGTTTCTTTATCTGCAAAGTGACAGTAGATTCTACCTTTTAGGATTGTTGTACCTAGCATGTGTGCTCAGCAAATGGAGCTATCTTATTAGGCTCTGGAGAGTGAGGGAAGAGTATAAAGAAATTTCCATTTTCAAGGAGCTTACACTGTGGTTGGAAGGGACTGAGTAAAATAAAACTGACAAGACCATACAGGGCAGAGAATAGGCGTGACATGTAAGTGCTGCAGATAATGAAGAGTTCAGCAGTCCGTCAAGGACTAGAATGATGATGAAAGATTTCAAGATAGAGGTGGGAATTTCTCTCTGGGATTTACAGTCTGGATGGGGTTCATATATATATGGTGCAGCTGAGGCATCCTAAATGGCAGGAAGAAGCAGTGATCAGAACACACACTACAGTAGGGGTGGGAGTATGCCAGAGTGGGAAGTAAGCCAGCTTTTGTGCCAGACAGAAAAGCACGGAATCCTATCTCTGCTGTGAGATTTTGGTTGGACAAGTATCTTAACTTCTTTAGTCTTGGTTTAACAACCTTAAAATGGGTATAACTATATCTCATTTAGTTGAAGAGATTAAATATGATGATGTTTGTAATGCCTACCATGGTCCCTGGCACCTCAGAAGTGTTCAATAAAATGAAGATAATCCATCTGGGATTTTCAGAGGACAATTGGAGGGCTGTCTGTCTGAAGAGCTGTCTTGCCTTGTGCAGGCTAGTAGTGGGAAACAAACAAGAAATGTCCAGTTACAGAGAGTGGCCAATTTAAGGAGCTGGGGTTGTTGCAGGTTATGAGAGCTATCAAGGGCTTTCCAGTGAAGTAAGGCATTCTGAAAGCTATTTTGGAGGAAGGATGAAATTCATTTTGTACATGTAAGGTGACAGAGGTATAGATTAGGGATAGTGAAAGGGTGATCAGATGTGGTCGATGTGGTCTCTCTAAAGTTTCTTTCACGGGCGCCTGGGTGGCTCAGATGGTTAAGCATTTGCCTTTGGCTCAGGTCATGATCCCAGGAATTGAGGTCTGCATCATCAGGCTTTTTGTTTGGCAGGGGGACTGCTTCTCCCTCTGCTTGTGCTCTTTCTCTCTTTCTCTCAAATAAATAAAAAAATAAACTTTTTTTAAAAAGTTTTTTTCATAGAAGGAGCTAAGGACTAAACAGTGTGGAGGTAGAGAGCATTTGTTTTGTGTGTAGACTCCTAATATTTAATGTCAGTTGCCCATAATAAAATTAGTATAGACCCATAACTTTGGAAAATAGAACTCAGTCAATATTCAGGGACTGTAAAAGCTGGGAAGTAACTTTAATGTTAAATTACTCCTAAAACTTGCTTCAGCTCAAATAAAAGCCCTTTAAAAGATCTCCTTTCCCCTTTCTGTTAATGAAGATGAGTGTGTGCCTTTCACTGGTTTCTAGGAAAGTGTAAGTACATATCATTGGTAGCCATATGAAGTTTGAGGGTAGGATTGTAGTGGCGTTGGGTTAAATGGGGAGGATGGTGCTAGCAAAATGGTAATTTTGATGACTTTATTTGGTGACGTGATTTGCATGAGAAAATTCTGTTCTTTCCCTGGGATTTAGAAGTGATTTAATTAAAGACACAAACCTAGGAAATAGTTTTGGATACTAAGGGTTTTATTTATATTGTCTCTCATTTTCTCCTCACTTCTTTTTTTCTGCCCATAATAGCTTTATAGTAGGAGAATACATGGTAGACAATTGTATTTCTAAACATAGTCACACTGATTATATGAACACCAGTTTTTTATAACGTGAGGAAATTGCAAGCACCTATTACTGTTCAATGGCCTTAAACATGTTAAGCAGGAAAGGATAACTGACCTACCATTGATTTCATGAATTCTGCTGTTCTCTCATTCAGGGCAAGGGCAACATGGTGCTAATAGCTCTGGGGTGTCTGGGGTGTCATAGTAGTTAACTATAGCCAAGAATTTCTTCCCTTGGAAGGAGGATGCACAGGCCAAGAGAATTGTGCACACTGGTTGACAAACACAGGAAGGGGATGAATGACAAAGGAAAACACAGGCCCTGTGAGGTTAGAGGCAAAACAAGCTGGCTTAGTCCTGTTGCTTCTGAGCATGGGCAAGGAGTGTATTTCATTTCTTACCTCTTGTGTTTATTTAAATTATCTCTTGGTGTGGAGGTGGAAAGAAAGCATGATGTTATAAGGCTCATTAGTATTAAGATGCAAACATGCAGATTATATCCACCTCCTGACAATCCTTTTCGTTCCAGCTTAGAAACTGAAGACTACAAAAGAAACCTGTTTAAGGGAAGGAAGGAGAGAAAGCAAAAGACATTTCCCTACTTTTTAATGAGAGGTGTTTTGGGAATATATATTATTTTTGGATTTTTGGTATCCATACCCCCCTAACAGATCATTCAAAGTAGCTCCTGGCTGAAAACTGCCAGGGGTTTTGAATTTTGGGCAGATGACATTGGACAGAGGTATTCAGGGTGCTGCTGTCATTAATTTTGCTGAAAGAGCCTCATCAGAGACCCAAGTCTCCTCTCCTTGGTGGGTGGCACTGAGATCTAGAGAGGGCCTCCATGCAGATTTCAGCCTTTCCCCCTCCTCCAACCCTGTCTGTCTTCTACTCCTGCAGTGGGACTTCTCTCTCTCTTCCCCCTTTTTTTCAATTAAATGAATTAATTACCAGGCATTTAACTTTTTGCCAGACTCTTTCATTATGCCCAGAGTTTTTGCTGAGCGGCAAAGGGAAGTAATAACATTCGCAGTGAGGGGCAAATCCTGTTAATGAACAAATTAAAGTTCAAACAGTGATTCAAGTTCACAACCTCTCCATGGCTCTTCTCTTTAATAAGAGTTATACATGTTACTTTCCTGCTCTTTTCTCCCTTTTATTACTTTTTAAGCTTTTCATCAACACTGCCGGGGCATATTTGAAGCTCCCAGCCTTTCAGCCCTGACAAGGACTGGAGCAGTTATAATCCCATCTTAATTTGGCAACTTTTGTAAAACACATAAAGGGCCCAGGGCCACCTTTGGTCACCAGGACCGGGTGACCATATAGCTTCCACCTCCTGCCAGGGCTCTGTGGGTTGCTCCTCTCCCTGTGCATTCCTCTCCCTACACACTGGTCCTCTCCCTGTGCATTCCTCCAGCAGTTAGGAATTTATCATTCACCTTCCCGTCCCTTTGCACCACTTTGCTGAGCCCGTGAGTGGCAACTGTCTGAATCCTTGCCTCTCTGTATTCCTTCTCCTGTCACACTCTCCACCTGTCTGGTTGCAGCACTAGGGAGAAAAGGACTACGTGAGAAGAGGGAGGAGTCTCTGGACTAAAAGCTGGGAACATTTATGGGAAAGGCGTTTGAGGTAGGAAGGTTGCCTCACCACCATTATTACCAAATGCTGCTAGCTTCACTTAGGGGACCATGCCTACAAAGGCATAGAAAGGCCCAAGCTGTATTGGCCCAAACCAGAGCAAGGCAGGGGCCTGGTGTGAAGGAGCCTAGGAAGCGTCGGGTGCCCGCCTACTTCTTTTTCTCCTTTTTTCCCCCCTCCCCATACTGTGGATTGCGTGGGGGTCTTTTCCACCTCTGTGCCTGGCTTCTCACCACCATCCCCTGAGCGTGGTGACTTGATATAATCACCATGACAACTGCAATCTACGAGCATACACATAATAGAGATGAAATAGACAAAAGATTAGCATGCCATGAAAAGTACAATAAGTTTCTTATTTAGCATTTAGATAACTGTCTTTCCTTCGGAGCAAGCTTCAAAGTTGAAGCCAGTTTAGACCAAGAGGATTAATTCTTTCTCCCGCATGCTTCATTGAATCTCTCATTACCAAACTTTGTCTGTATTGATGTAAGATTTGATTGAAGATTAGAGCATTTAGCAAATCTTGCTTTTCTGCATGTATCAGGTCCTTTCAAGCACGGATCGCGGTGCCCAGTGGTCAATACCCTTACTTTTATCCAGTGTCTGCTTCATTTAAACTTAATCAACTCCATCAGCGAACTGGAACAGGGAAACGTCCCTGCGGTAAGAATGTTGTGCTTTTGTGGGATAATTCTTTGCTCTTTCCCGATCCGTTGCCATTAAACCTAAAATTGCACTATGATGAACTTTTTTTTTTTAATCAATATGATAATGACAATTGGGCCTGAACACTCTTATAGGACTTAGATTAGAGCTGAATCTGGCTTCCATCACCAAAACAACTTCTGGTCCTATGATAGTCCACCTCCTTTTGTGTGGCTTTAATACCTTTCCTTCCCTGACATTGAATATTGCTCAAGCTGGAAAATGATGCATCTTTGTAGAGAAGGCTCATATGTCACAGCCAGAAAGTGAAGCAGACCGATTGGTTGTGTGAATTATCTGACTTGCTGCAGTGAATTATTTGCACTGTTTCCCTACCTAGTCAACAAGTTCCTGAGGTATAGTAGAGATCAATCAAAACTGACAGCCTGCATGTGAAGGCTTTACTGTGTAAATCTGGCGCACTCATCCTGGCCATGCCGGCCCTGGCATCTGTATATCATTTTTATACTGCTACCAGTAGAGCAATTTCAAAAGTATTTGCAAGGAAAATGCGTGTCCCCATCTGTTCCTAGAAGCATAAATGTGCCACCTTCAGAGGGTTTTCACTGGTAATCATATCTTTAATGATCAACAGACTAGTGATATATATTTTTCCATAAAATGGGGTTTTCTTCACTTTATTGTGATTGGCTAGAATAAATAGCTTTTCCATATGTTAGGGAGATAAAATATAAGATTAGCAGAGGTCGTTTGTTGGATAGTAAACAAAAGAAACAATTCATTCCAAATAATCTTTGAAAAGAAGCAATGACAAAATTAAGTTGCAATAACAGAGCATCTGAGACCCCACATCAGAAAACAGACCTAGTTCCTCCTTGGAAAAGGAGCCGTTTAAGAGCAGAAACTTAGTCTTCTAGAGGACTCTGGTGGCTTATTTTCACGAGACAGGGGAGGGAAGGAGCAGGGTAAGGAGAGGCTGAATAATACTTATTTGTTCTACTTCGAAGGTCGTATTTTCTATCCCTTTATTATTTTTTTTTAACTTATTTCTCAAATTCCCTTCCCTTTATTTTACCTACTATTTTCCCATCTTCACTGCAGCACCCTTGGTAAGTTGGTGGGGGGTATGTAAAGCAAGTAGGAAATGGCAACCCTGCTGAATTTCTCTTCAGGCCTACAAGGAGATGGGGATTGTTATGTGCTTAAAAAATCAAAAGGCTGGTTTCCTCCATAGGAGATTTCTCTTCTCCCATAGTAAAGGTTGACTTTGGAGAGCCAGACACATACCTGCCTTTAAGAGAAATTCCATAGCCTTCAGAAGCTACCTAAAGGTAGCCAAGACCCACCAGAGAATCCCCAGGAAGTATTCTCCCACTTGTATAGGTTACAGTCCAAAAAAACAACCAGGCCCTGATCTGCCTCCCCCCACACACCCATGCAAGTATTCTGCACTCTCAGCACCCAGGAAATCCTCCCTTTTCAAATGCAGACACTCTTAGTTTTGTAGAGACTGTTAGGTCTTGGGGAAATTTGGAAACTTCTTCTCCAGGATTTCTGTGTAGAGGTTTCTACTGCCTGCCCAGAAATCTCCAATTCTATTTTGTTTCCAGGGTTGGGAAAGAATCTCCTGTTCCACAAAGGACTGATATTGTATGATGTCTGAATCTATCTAAACAATGTCTTCAGCCTTCAGGCTCTCCAGAAAACAGCTATAAAGCGGTTTAGAGCTGTTTTCTATAACTCAAGAATTGAGAATAAGAAGTTGGGGAGGCAGTTTCTCTCTAAACATTGAAAATAAGACCACTTAGTTAAGCTGATTCAATATTATTATTAATAATATTATTATTCCCCCCCCCCACCCTGGGACAGTGGGACAATATTACCCACTCCACCCCCATAGTCCATAGAAATTTTTTTGCTCTTTCTAAATGCCTACTGCTCTCACTGCAGCAGGAATATATGGGTATTAGTTTGAAAATTGGAAAGTGGTCTTCATGCTGGTCCCAAGCAGAAAGTCTACTAGCATCTTAGACCTAAATTGTGTTAACTTCGTGGCCCTAATGAAGCTTGGGAACGCTGACAAAACAGTAGAAAAATAGCTCACCCAAGTCTCTGGCCAGAAGAAAGAAGATCAGAAAGCCATCAACAAAAGATTTTCTTTTAAAATTTACCCTTAATCTTAGAAACATAAGCTTATAGGCTTAGATTGCACATACGCAGGCATAGACTGTATAGGATTTACAGGTAGATCACATTTTGCCTGATCTGAAACCCCATTTGCTATAATACTGTAATTAAGACTAAAAGAAAGGGAAGTCACACTCGTGGTTGCCACACACCGTATTGTGGTTACACGCAGATCTGCAGTCTTCAGTGAATTTGCTCGCTGCAAAGAAATTCTGCCATGTGTTGTGTATGAAACAATTTACACTTAATTCAAAAAATTGAATTTCCTGATTTCTGTGTATTTAGTTTGAGACGCATTTTGTATTGACTTTTTCTATGTTGTTTTCATAAAATGAAGTAAAAACAAAACAAAAAAGAACCAACTGATTTTATGTGGGAGAAATAAATGTGTGATGTTTGCTCCTTGCCCTGTCTAAGAAGATGAGGCTGTTATTTCCACAGGTGGGATGTTTCCCAGTCTTTCCTCCTGTGCCCAGGGGTCCTGTCTAAGCCACAGACCTCTATCAGGAATGTTGCTGAGTAGAAGATGCTGCAGATCTTACCTTTGGGTTTCATGTCGGCTGGGGTTCTGAGCCATAGAACTGCAAAGCATCCAAGTTTTTCCTAAACCCCAGAATGGAGCCATTTGCAACACATAGTCCTTTGCTGCTTCAGAACCACAGACCCTCTACACATGCATATCCATAGCAGAGATGGAAGTCTTGGCAACTACTGGACAAGTATTGCAGATTTTAAAAACAAATATACTGTGTTCAGGATGAAAATTACCTGCAGCAACAATGCTGTCTCTTTCCCTGGACAGCTTTACTGCTGCCAAGCAACCTTATCAGTTCAGGCTTATTTCACTGAAAATGTACTTAATTCCAGAAAAACTACTAGATACCTATATGTAACTATTATTTGTTAGCCAATTTTATGCCAACAACCCTCCCACCTTAGAAGAAAATATTGAACCTAAAATCTAATTCAGATATTTGAAAACATATAATAAAGTATGAATTTGTATATAATCTTTTATGACTGTAATATGCATAGTATATGGTTTTTAGATACCCCTTAACAAGTCAGGGTGGGCAGGCAGTGGGGTGTTTTGAAAAGAAATTCAGATTTTAAAATAAGCATAAGGAAATGCCTGTTTTGATTAAGGAAAATAAACTGATCATTAAGACAAAGAGAACTGTTAAAATTTATTGTCAGTTAACAATCTTTATGTTAAATTACTGATAAAATGGCACCAGGATCTTAAAAATGCCAAGGTGTTTAAAGCTACCAGAAAATGAAAATTTTGGAGGAATTGAAGTTTCTCTTTTGTTTTTCTGTACTCTAAACAACATACTAGTAGTACTTTCAGTCACTCTTGGCTTTTATTAGAAATTTTCATCTTGTTGCAGAAAAGCAGCTTGTATAGTTAATAGCCTCGGTCTAAAGAACGTTATTTCTAGGCAGAATTTCTACATTCACCCTTGTCTGTGAACACTTGCTAAGGGATGTGTTTTAATTTTAGGTCAGAACAACTGGGTTAAGATATCAAGAAGATACTTGAGTTTTTCCTTATGGGGGATGGGGGAGGAGAAAGGAAGCTAAATTAGTTTTACTGTGCGGCTAAAGGACTACTCCAGGCAGCAGTGTGGTAGGGAAATTTGGATTTCTAAGCAGTACTCTTCTGCCAATCCATTTCTTAACTCTCTTGGAACCATTCCCCTTTGGAGCAGGTTGCAGGTGGTCAATCTCTGTCTCTCCCACCTCCTCTCTGTCACCTTTGCCCAGACTTTTTGCCCAGGTACTTTCTTCCTGGATTCCCCTCCCACATACCAACACATATGCCGAGGGACCCGACAAGCTGTTTGAAGAAGCCTGCTGTTCGCCCTGGACGGGGGAGGGGTCCTACCCGCCTCTGGGCATTCAGGATTCGGGTGTAGGCTCCTTCCAGCCCTCTGCGCCGCTGGACGAAGGAAGGGGCAAGCCAGCTGGCTGTTCTGGGCCATGGCCTCTGGGGCACGTGACCCACGGGCAACGACGGGAACCATCCGTGGACGAAGCCAGCCACGACTCTGTTTCTGTTGGCCCGACGCCTCAGGACACACCTGCCCCTCGTGCCCGGACCGCAGCTGCCGAGTAATCCTGGACCCAGGTCAGGTCCGACTTCAGGCAGGAGGTGTCAGCCTGAGCACGCGCGCGCCCTGCCCTGGCATGGCTGGGGGGTCGCCTTTTTATGCTGGAGAAGCTGGTTTGAGAGCACGACCGGATCGCCAGTTACTACTCGCCTTGGGTTAACCCCAAAGCAGGCGCGCGGGAAAAGGGAGAAATAGGAACTGCGCCCTTGCTGACCGTCCTCATCCCTCTTTGTGTCCCAGCACGCCGCCTTGAGAGCGCACTCGCAGCTCCCGGTCCCGGGGCCAGAGACCCTCGGGTTTCACTGCCTTTAGCCTCCGGCGGAGGCTGAGATAGTGGGGGTAGGCCTAACCCCGGCGGGAGAGGCCCTGCAAAAGGGAAGTGGGACGGTGAACCTCTGCAGCGTCCAGCGGCCTCTCCGTCACACACTGATTTCCAAACATTTACGGCGAAACGCCCTTGGGGAAAGAGCTGCAGTTCCTCTAGAATTCCCGGGCTACGCTGAACCAAGTGTTGGGGGGTGCACCTTGCTTGCCCCTAGGCGCGCTTGCGTTCACTCTTTCAGGTCCCTAGGGCTAAGCCTGGGTGCTGTGGCTGCGTCCTCTCTGGGTCCGCCCCTTCACCTTCCTCCTCCCACCCTCCTAGACTGAGTTGGAAGATGTGCGAGCCCCTATTGGGGCGCCCTTTCCGAGTGGGCGCACTCCGAGCACCGCCCTGGGGCTTCTGCAGCCGAGAGCTGCGAGTTAGGGCCTTCTCGCCTTTCAGCACCAACTCCTCGCGTCGCTCGAAAGCCCGTAAGAGTAATAGTCAACTGTTTTTGTCACTTTCTTAAGATGCATCATCCCTGGTCTCTCTTGTTTCATTACAAAAAATCCCAGAGAAACCACCCGGCAGGATCAATCAGACGCGGGCAGCCAGACAGTTTTCTTGTAC